>NC_069504.1:268702057-269054557 GCF_027579735.1 Bombina bombina | reverse complement strand
ATGATTTTAGCCGGCGTAGTTAAGATCATATTGCTGTTTCTCGGCCATCTGAGGAGAGGTAAACTTCAGATCAGGGGACAGCGGGCAGATTAATCTGCAAAGAGGTATGTAGCAGCTTATTATTTTCTGACAATGGAATTGATGAGAAAATTCTGCCATACCGATATAATGTAAACTCAGCCTTAAATGCAGTAGCAGCAACTGGTATCAGGCTGTCATGTATGTATATTTTACACTTCAGTATTCTGGGGAATGGCACTTCACTGGAATTATACTGTGTGCATAAGACTTTAGCCTAATTTGCAGGGACTGGCAACAGGCTCTTTAATAACACTTAATTTATGTTAAACGTTTTTTGCTGGCATGTAAAATCGTTTCATTTTCTGAGGTACTGGGTGAATAAAATGTTTTGGGCATTATTTTTTCCACTTGGCAGTTGTTTTATTTAATTTATGACAGTTTACTGATCTCTCTCACTGTTGTGTGTGAGGGGGAGGTCAAAAAATTCAGTCAGAAGCTCATTGTATTTCCTGCATGATCCGGTTCATCTCTACAGAACTCAGGGGTCTTCAAAACTTGTTTTGAGGGAGGTAATCATTCACAGCAGAGCTGTGAGATTGTAGTTGACTGTGATAAAAAACGTTTATTTCTGTAACTTTTTTTTCTGCTATCAGGGTTAGTTATCCTTCGCTAATGGGAACAAGCCTTTGCTAAAATTGTGTTTTTTACAAAGATTTGATGCTATAACCTTTCAGTTTATTAACTTTCAACTGTCATAACTCTTTCTGTGCTTCTTATAGGCACAGTACGTTTTCATATTATAGTAAATTACTTGAAAAGTATTTCCAAGTTGCTAGTTTATTTGCTAGTGTGTTAAACATGTCTGATTCAGAGGAAGACATCTGTGCTATATGTGCTAATGCCAAAGTGGAGCCCAATAGAAATTTATGTACTAACTGTATTGATGCTACTTTAAATAAAAGTCAATCTGTACAAATTGAACACATTTCACCAAACAACGAGGGGAGAGTTATGCCGACTAACTCGCCTCACGTGTCAGTACCTGCATCTCCCGCTCGGGGGGTGCGTGATATTGTGGCGCCGAGTACATCTGGGCGGCCATTACAAATCACATTACAGGATATGGCTACTGTTATGACTGAAGTTTTGGCTAAATTACCAGAACTAAGAGGTAAGCGTGATCACTCTGGGGTGAGAACAGAGTGCGCTGATAATGTTAGGGCCATGTCAGATACTGCGTCACAACTTGCAGAACATGAGGACGGAGAGCTTCATTCTGCGGCTGACGGTTCTGATCCAAACAGATTGGATTCAGATATTTCAAATTTTAAATTTAAGCTGGAAAACCTCCGTGTATTACTAGGGGAGGTGTTAGCGGCTCTGAATGATTGTAACACAGTTGCAATACCAGAAAAAATGTGTAGGTTGGATAAATATTTTGCGGTACCGTCGAGTACTGACGTTTTTCCTATACCTAAGAGACTTACTGAAATTGTTACTAAGGAGTGGGATAGACCCGGTGTGCCGTTCTCACCCCCTACGATATTTAGAAAGATGTTTCCAATAGACACCACCACACGGGACTTATGGCAAACGATCCCTAAGGTGGAGGGAGCAGTTTCTACTTTAGCTAAGCGTACCACTATCCCGGTGGAGGATAGCTGTGCCTTTTCAGATCCAATGGATAAAAAGTTAGAGGGTTACCTTAAGAAAATGTTTGTTCAACAAGGTTTTATATTGCAACCCCTTGCATGCATTGCGCCTGTCACGGCTGCAGCAGCATTTTGGTTTGAGTCTCTGGAAGGGACACTTGAATCAGCTCCATTAGATGAGATTACACACAGGCTTAAAGCTCTTAAGTTAGCTAACTCATTTATTTCAGATGCCGTAGTACATTTAACTAAGCTTACGGCTAAGAATTCCGGATTCGCCATTCAGGCGCGCAGAGCACTGTGGCTAAAATCCTGGTCAGCTGACGTTACTTCTAAGTCTAAATTTCTTAATATACCTTTCAAAGGGCAGACCTTATTCGGGCCCGGATTGAAAGAAATTATTGCTGACATTACAGGAGGTAAAGGCCATGCCCTGCCTCAAGACAGAGCCAAACCTAAGGCTAGACAATCTAATTTTCGTTCCTTTCGTAATTTCAAAGCAGGAGCAGCATCAACTTCCTCTGCTCCAAAACAAGAAGGATCTGTTGCTCGCTACAGACAAGGCTGGAGACCTAACCAGTCCTGGAACAAGGGCAAGCAGGCCAGAAAACCTGCTGGTGCCCCTAAAACAGCATGAATTGAGGGCCCCCGATCCGGGAACGGATCTAGTGGGGGGCAGACTTTCTCTCTTCGCCCAGGCTTGGGCAAGAGATGTCCAGGATCCCTGGTCGCTAGAGATAATATCTCAGGGATACCTTCTGGACTTCAAATACTCTCCCCCAAGAGAGAGATTTCATCTGTCAAGGTTGTCAACAAACCAAATAAAGAAAGAGGCGTTTCTACGCTGCGTACAAGAGCTTTTATTAATGGGAGTAATCCATCCAGTTCCACGGTCGGAACAGGGACAAGGGTTTTACTCAAATCTGTTTGTGGTTCCCAAAAAAGAGGGAACTTTCAGGCCAATCCTGGATTTAAAGATCCTAAACAAATTCCTAAGAGTTCCATCGTTCAAAATGGAGACTATTCGGACAATTTTACCCATGATCCAAATGGGTCAGTACATGACCACAGTGGATTTAAAGGATGCTTACCTTCACATACCGATTCACAAAGATCATTACCGGTATCTAAGGTTTGCCTTTCTAGACAGGCATTACCAGTTTGTAGCTCTTCCATTCGGATTGGCTACGGCTCTGAGAATCTTCACAAAGGTTCTGGGTGCTCTTCTGGCGGTACTAAGACCGCGAGGAATTGCGGTAGCTCCGTACCTAGACGACATTCTGATACAAGCTTCAAGCTTTCAAACTGCCAAGTCTCATACAGAGTTAGTACTGGCATTTCTAAGGTCGCATGGATGGAAGGTGAACGAAAAGAAGAGTTCTCTCTTTCCACTCACAAGAGTTCCCTTCTTGGGGACTCTTATAGATTCTGTAGAAATGAAGATTTACCTGACAGAAGACAGGTTAACAAAGCTTCAAAATGCATGCCGTGTCCTTCATTCCATTCAACACCCGTCAGTAGCTCAATGCATGGAGGTGATCGGCTTAATGGTAGCAGCAATGGACATAGTACCCTTTGCACGCCTACATCTCAGACCGCTGCAATTGTGCATGCTAAGTCAGTGGAATGGGGATTACTCAGACTTGTCCCCTACTCTGAATCTGGATCAAGAGACCAGAAATTCTCTTCTATGGTGGCTTTCTCGGCCACATCTGTCCAGGGGGATGCCATTCAGCAGGCCGGACTGGACAATTGTAACAACAGACGCCAGCCTACTAGGTTGGGGCGCTGTCTGGAATTCTCTGGAATTGAGAGCAGTTCTCAATGCCCTTCTGGCTTGGCCCCAGTTAACAACTCGGGGGTTCATCAGGTTTCAGTCGGACAACATCACGACTGTAGCTTACATCAACCATCAGGGAGGGACAAGAAGCTCCCTAGCAATGATGGAAGTATCAAAGATAATTCGCTGGGCAGAGTCTCACTCTTGCCACCTGTCAGCAATCCACATCCCGAGAGTGGAGAACTGGGAGGCGGATTTCTTAAGTCGTCAGACTTTTCATCCGGGGGAGTGGGAACTTCATCCGGAGGTCTTTGCCCAAATACTTCGACGTTGGGGCAAACCAGAGATAGATCTCATGGCGTCTCGACAGAACGCCAAGCTTCCTCGTTACGGGTCCAGATCCAGGGATCCGGGAGCGGTTCTGATAGATGCTTTGACAGCACCTTGGACCTTCGGGATGGCTTATGTGTTTCCACCCTTCCCGATGCTTCCTCGATTGATTGCCAGAATCAAACAGGAGAGAGCATCAGTGATTCTAATAGCGCCTGCATGGCCACGCAGGACTTGGTATGCAGATCTAGTGGACATGTCATCCTGTCCACCTTGGTCGCTACCTCTGAAACAGGACCTTCTGATCCAGGGTCCCTTCAAACATCAAAATCTAATTTCTCTGAAGCTGACTGCTTGGAAATTGAACGCTTGATTTTATCAAAACGTGTTTTTTCTGAGTCAGTTATTGATACCTTAATACAGGCTAGGAAGCCTGTTACCAGAAAGATTTACCATAAGATATGGCGCAAATACTTATATTGGTGCGAATCCAAGAGTTACTCATGGAGTAAGGTTAGGATTCCGAGGATATTGTCTTTTCTACAAGAAGATTTAGAAAAGGGTTTATCCGCTAGTTCCTTAAAGGGACAGATTTCAGCTCTGTCCATTCTTTTACACAAACGTCTGTCAGAAGTTCCGGACGTTCAAGCTTTTTGTCAGGCTTTAGCTAGGATCAAGCCTGTGTTTAAAACTGTTGCTCCACCATGGAGTTTGAACTTAGTTCTTAATGTTTTACAGGGGGTTCCGTTTGAACCCCTTCATTCCATTGATATCAAGTTGTTATCTTGGAAAGTTCTGTTTTTAATGGCGATTTCCTCGGCTCGAAGAGTCTCTGAGTTATCTGCCTTACATTGTGATTCTCCTTATCTGATTTTTCATTCAGACAAGGTAGTTCTGCGTACTAAACCTGGGTTCCTACCTAAGGTGGTCACTAACAGGAATATCAATCAAGAGATTGTGGTTCCATCTTTGTGTCCTAATCCTTCTTCGAAAAAGGAACGTCTGCTACACAATCTACATGTAGTCCGTGCCCTGAAATTTTATCTACAGGCAACTAAGGATTTTCGACAAACGTCTTCCCTGTTTGTCGTTTATTCTGGTCAGAGGAGAGGTCAAAAAGCTTCGGCTACCTCTCTCTCCTTTTGGCTTCGTAGCATAATACGGTTAGCCTATGAGACTGCTGGACAGCAGCCTCCTGAAAGAATTACAGCACATTCTACTAGAGCTGTGGCTTCCACTTGGGCCTTTAAGAATGAGGCTTCTGTTGAACAGATTTGCAAGGCTGCAACTTGGTCTTCTCTTCATACTTTTTCCAAATTTTACAAATTTGACACTTTTGCTTCTTCGGAGGCTGTTTTTGGGAGAAAGGTTCTTCAGGCAGTGGTTCCTTCCGTATAAAGACCCTGCCTGTCCCTCCCGTCATCCGTGTACTTTAGCTTTGGTATTGGTATCCCATAAGTAATGGATGATCCGTGGACTGGATACACTTAACAAGAGAAAACATAATTTATGCTTACCTGATAAATGTATTTCTCTTGTAGTGTATCCAGTCCACGGCCCGCCCTGTCACTTTAAGGCAGGTAATTTTTCCATTAAACTACAGTCACCACTGCACCCTATGGTTTTCCTTTCTCTGCATGTTTTCGGTCGAATGACTGGTAATGGCAGTTAGGGGAGGAGCTATATAGCAGCTCTGCTGGGTGAATCCTCTTGCACTTCCTGTTGGGGAGGAGTTAATATCCCATAAGTAATGGATGATCCGTGGACTGGATACACTACAAGAGAAATAAATTTATCAGGTAAGCATAAATTATGTTTTTTCAGACATCAAGTTGTTTGCAGACATTCCCGAAGTCCAGTTTCTCATGTAAAATCTAATTAGTGACTTTTATAAAAAAATTGCTCAGTAAAAATGAATTCTACTGAGTTCTACTGTATTATTTACACGTATCTAATAAAATACAATGACCCCATTTAGAACAGGTTCAGTTAGCTCTTCATTTAACTAAACATATCCAAAAGGTCAAGGTGGAATTAACATGTTACTTTCTCTTTAAAAAATTATTTGTATATATATATATATTTCTCTTGCTCTTCATTTATCAGAGTAATATATGATTTTTAGTTTTTTAAAAGGTTTTTATACCTGTGATTTAATACTGCATATTTGTATGTTGTAAATTTGTATATTGTATGAAAGTGGGGACAATAGTGCTCCATTTCATCCCAAAAACATTAATTTGCCCTCTATTGTGCAAATAGTTTTTAACCTATGTGTTAGGACTATATACAATAGCAACATTTAATACTATTGTTTTGAGAATAGGTATATGCTAAATCTTTTTAAATGTTCTAAGACATTATCTGTCAGTAAAATACAGGTGGCCCTCGTTTTACAACGGTTCAGTTTACACCGTTTCAGAATAACAACCTTTTTTTCCAGTCATGTGACTTCTATTGCAAAGCATTGAGAAGCAGTGCATTTAAAAAATAGCCAGTAGGTGGAGCTGTCCGCTTGTGTTGCAGCAAAGCCAAGCAAGCTGAAATGAATCAGTTTAACCAGACCTGAGCTATCGAGCAGATTTCAAAGGAACAAGATCTTCCTGTCTATAAATCAGTCCAGATTGGAATGCATAGAAATAACGGTTTGCAGAAAAATGCAAGTAAAGTCTGTGTTGTGTGATTATTTTATTAGGTTTATAATGCTGTTTAGCAAATGTTTTTGTTCATTTAACTTAGTTTAATTATATATTCTGTGTTGTGTGATTATTTTATTAGGTTTATAATGCTGTTTAGCATTTAAAGTCTTCATTTCAAAGCTTTAAAAATAATGTATTAGGTGTTACTTATGCCAATTTTGAGAGGGGCCTGGAACCTAACTCCCTCACTTCCCATTGACTTACATTATAAACTGGGTTTCAATTTACAACGGTTTCAATTTACAGTCATTCCTTCTGGAACCTAACCCCGGCGTAAACTGAGGGCTACCTGTAAAGTGTTTTTTTCTACACATTGTGTATTTCTAGTTTATATTTGCTGTATACAGTGCTGTTTATATACTCTCATACAACCTTTCTTGTTCCTAAAAACAGCTGCAGTTCAGCCCTTAATCAAGTGATTAGATACCTAGTAGATACTCGTGGCATAAAATCTTTAGTTGATTGCAACTAAGTAACTAAAATGTACATTTTTCAGTGTGTTGCGCTCTCCTTTTTTAATATATATACAGTATATATATATATATATATATATATATATATATATATATATTACATCGCATAAACGGCCTGTTCTGTAGCACATGCGCACATCTGCCTGCCAGTCCCTTATTCTATTGCCAATTGAAAAATGTGCACATGTAAACTAGTGCACAATCAGCCAATCGGAAGGTGTCTATGTGAGGCATGGCTAAGCTGTAGCTATGGCAACAGGAAAGCTCACTGATCTATACACACTTAAAGGGACACGACACCCACATTTTTTTCTTTCATGATTCAGATAGATAATACAATTTTAAACAACTTTCTAATTTACTTCTATTATCTAATTTGTTTCATTCTCTTGGTATCATTTGTTGAAGGAGCAGTAATTTTCAACTGAACACATGGATCAGCCAATCACAATCAATATGCAGCCACCAATCAACTGCTAGATCCTAGGTTCTCTGCTGCCCCTGAGCTTACCTAGATAAACCTTTCAGCAAAGAATAACAAGAGAAGAAAGCAAATTAAATAATATAAGTAAATTGGAAAGTTGTTTAAAATTGTATTCTCTATCTGAATCCTGAAAGAAAAAATGTGGGTTTCATGTCCCTTTAAAGAGACATTAAACACATTGGGCAAGATTACAAGGAGTGTGTTATGAGTTTTCTGCATGCAATATGGTCTTTTCGCAATTAATTTCCATTGTGCAGGTATCACAAGTCTTGAGAAATCGTGATGGCGCACGCACAAACGCCATTTTATGCAACAATCCTTTCCATGCTGGAAGAGCTGTAGGTAACAGTTTTCTGCAACATCAAAGTTTCACAAAACACTCCAAAAATACATTACAAAGTACAGTTACACTCATATTAACACTGTCTAATAAAAATATTTTATAAAAATATTGCACACAAAAGCTATAAGGGCTCAAAGATAGGAGATCTCGGGTGTTAGGGAAAAAAAGCTGACGCAGGGATTTTACATTTACATACATGCACATACATAGAGAAACATGAATTTATATGCATAGAGATATGTTTATCAATGGAAATAATGAAAATATTTTACATTACAATCTTCTGCACATTAAACAATATCTCAAATGCATTTTCAAAGAGATATTCGCATATAGATCTCAAGATATCTAGATATATATATATATATTCTCATATACATTTCTTGCAATAGATCTATCAGTATGTATTGGGTACTTGTAAAGCGCGGCTAATCACCCGTAAGGGTCTCAAGGCGCTGATCATTTTATCAACCTCAGAAGGATGAAAGGCTGAGTGGACCTCGCCAGGGATCGAACCTGCAACCCTTGGGTTGCTACAGAGCTCAGCCACAGTGCCTTAGCATGCTGACCTATCTATAAATAAATAGAACATATACCGTTACAAAAACATTTTTTCAATATGACATATTTGCATTTTCATGTACACTTTTCAAGGAGAATACGTCATGGGCTTTGCGCAACAGATTTGTTTGTTTTTTCTTTCTATTTTTCTTCTCTATTGATTCCTATGGGGGAATACGTGAACGCGCCCTCAATTTGGCTGTTTGGATAACCCGGGTTAACGTGGGCAAATTATGTTATTTCACAACTTGTAATACCTGGGCAACCCCAGATGCAAAAAAAGTCATAACATGCGCAGTGTTTTCCCAACTGTGAAAAACAGATTTGCCGCGCTACTTGTAATCTTGCCCTTTGAGATGGTAATATAAAATGATAAATCAAAAATATAAAACAACACTACAATATACTTTCATTATTTATTTTTGTCAGGTTAGGTAAAGTCCAGAAGAAGACCCAAATGCTAGGGTGAACTAAAACAACACCCTTGCACTCTGAGTTTAATCCAGGACATGACCCCACGACAACTTCTATAAAACAAGGTACTCACGATATGGAACAGTGTTGGTCTGAGTCCTCTGGAAAGAGTAATGGGAAACTTGATAGCAGCCGGATAATCTTCAGAATAGGGAACTATAATCAGGCAGTTCAGGAATAGTCCTCCACAGTACCAGGGTTGCAGGGTAAGACAACTTATTCTCAGACAGAAGGAGGGTTAAACAATAAACAGTTAATAATGCAGGAGTAGGTAACTTGAAATCAGGCAATTTGAGGGTTAAGCACAGCGTAGTCAGTAATGCAGAGTCTGGCAACAGGTAATCAGACAGTTTGAGGGTTAATCACCAGCGTGGTCAATAATGCAGAGTTTGTCAACTTGTTATCAAGCAGTTTGAGGGTTAAACACAGCGTAGTCAATGATGCAGAGTTTGGCAACAGGTTATCAGGCAGTTTGAGGGTTAAACACAGCGTAGTCAGTAATGCAGAGTTTGGCAACAGGTTATCAGGCAGTTTGAGGGTTAAACACAGCGTAGTCAGTAATGCAGAGTTCGGCAACAGGTTATCACAGTGATTTGCAACCTTTTTTTGTGCCGTGGCACACTTTTTTACATTAAAAAATCCTGTGGCACACCACCATCACAAAATTTTACAAAATCACACATTGTAGCCTAATACAGGATATATATACAGTGTATGTGTGTGTGTGTGTATATATATATATATATATATATATATATATACATACATACATACATGTACTGTGCTGTCATGCCATGCCTCCTACAAACTATACATGACATATTGACATTCATTCACAAACAATCATAATCATTGTCTGTGAATGAATATCAATGTCATGGTTGTAAATGATGCCTGATGAGCCTGTCACATACCTCCCAATATTTCAAAATTTGAAAGAGGGACACCCCCGCACTGTTGTCAGTCTGCCGCGGCACACCTGAGGATCACTCATGGCACACTAGTGTGCCACGGCACACTGGTTGAAAAACACTGGGTTATCAGGCAGTTTGAGGGTTAAACACAGCGTAGTCAGTAATGCAGAGTTCGGCAACAGGTTATCCAGGCAAAGGTTCAACAAAATGAATGCTTTCAAAGAAACTGAGTACTCACAACAGCCAAGAAGTTTACAAACAAACGGGCACTGAAGGAACAGGAAGACCAGAATAAGAAGCCTAATCCTGACGTCAGCTGAAGAGGACGGCTCCGAAGAGCGAGATGTTGCCAGGCAACCCAGCACGCAAGGTGAACTGCCGGAACTCCCGGCGGCCGAGCATGACAATTTGTTTCCTTTTCCTGTAATTCTATTCTGAGATTGTGAGCTTTTCAGTTTCTGATAGAAATGGAAGTGCAGAACACTGTTATATTCCACACAGCCATTGACTGATCATTCTAGTTACCTATTTATAACTGTCCCTAAATGACCACAATAGAGAAAGTTACAAAATGGCAGCGCCCATCGTTTCACAGACACTAAAACTTTACACTTATTTTATTGCTATTTAAACAACTAATAAAACTTAAAAATACATCTACATGTTATTCAGACTAATCTTTTATTGAATGCATCATTTTATCTAGCAATTATTTAGTGTTTTATGTCCCTTTAAACCATTTCAAAATATCATTGAAGCTTTCTTTCTAAAGCCCTTTTGGTCCTGTAAGGGACCGTGCATAATGTGCACACTCAATCACAACCCCCTCACCCTACTTAGTGCCAGTAGAATCCAATGTGCCCTTGATTGAAGTAAAATATCAGAGCCAAGAGTCATAATGGG
Source organism: Bombina bombina (assembly GCF_027579735.1). Classification (NCBI taxonomy): domain Eukaryota; kingdom Metazoa; phylum Chordata; class Amphibia; order Anura; family Bombinatoridae; genus Bombina; species Bombina bombina. The sequence continues at coordinate 269,043,923 of NC_069504.1, read as the reverse complement.
ATGCAACAGCAGCAGCCACAAGCAACTACAAACACAGAGGCAACACAACAGTTATAGCACTGAATAAAAAACAGCTCCAATATAATTAAAGCAAGCACCTCCATACACAAGATATGTGCAGGAGTTGTAAAGAGGTGTTTTCTATACGCTGTCGGCATTTATCATTGCACAAGCATTTCTCGTAAAATGCTTGTGCAATTGCCACCCCCTGCACATTCTTACGACCGCTGCTTCATAACTTCTGCTTCAGGCAAACCTGAAGCAGAGTGGGTCGGAGGCCGCATCCTCTGCTTCATAAAATCGACCCCTCTGTGTGTGCATTCAAATCCATTGAGAGGATCCGAATGCGGAAGTAAGTTCCTTTTGGATATTTTTGTAGATGGATTGATTCCTGTAAAAAATCCCCCTTCGAAGATAGGTGCAAATCCACATCTTAGAGTAGGGATCCTTTACAGGAATCAATTCGGCTATGAAAATATCTGAAGGGAAGGAGCTGCTCACGAAGGATTCGAATGCACATACCTAGTGTTCAGTATAAAGATGAGGCGCTCCACTAACCAGCACATGTAAAGTTAAAAAAAAGAGAATGACTTTAAAGATATTTGCTGACACAATAGTTTATGTAGTAGTAACCAATTAGACCATATTCAGCATTCATTGTTAAAGGGACAGTCTACACCAGAATTTTTATTGTTTTAAAAGATAGATAATCCCTTTATTATCCATTCCCCAGTTTTGCATAACCAACACAGTTATATTAATATACTTTTAACCTCTGTGATTATCTTGTATCTAAGCCTCTGCAAACTGCCCCTTTATTTCAGTTCTTTTGACAGACTTGCTAAATCTTGATAAAGGCAGCTAACACTGCCGAAACGCGTAGATTTGCTCACTCCTGTGATTTGAGAATTTATTATTGATAGTGTTACAATGCACAGGTTCATCTCTATCTCTATGATAAATATAGAGAGAAGACATATGAATAATTCCTGTGTGTAACCAATTATCCACTAAGGCTATTGAACTGCTGAATTGTTCTATTGGCACAAAAAACAGGTTCATTTCTATCTCCTTGATTCAACACTGAGATCGATGTATGAATAATTCCTGTGTGCCCGTTGTTTCTTTTTTGCTCCCACCATAGCCCTATTAAACACTAAAAGTGGGGATAACAACTAAGTGCTTAGGAGCTTCTTCAAAAAGACAAGTTTCACGTTCCAGAACGGATATAAAACAAGACGGATTAACATTTCATAGGATCCAGAGCTGCTGATAAAACAAACCTGCTAAAAAATCTGGACAGATTATTGGACACTGGACATTCGCAAGTATTGCTACTAACTATCACATAATCAACTACACTTTGATATAACTAGAAAATTGGATACATTTTTAAGAGTCGCTGTGTCTAAACATACTACAGAGATTGGAGGAAATAGAATAGTCAGGTGACGTGACGTCACACCTCACGATCCATCACTCACAGTTACTCCTAACGGCTAAACAGATCAGACGCCTCCACCTAATACTGTGACCAAACATCTCATGGTTTAATCAAAATACTGGTAACATTTAGCCGAGTTGAGTTTACTGTGCTAAGAGCCTTTTACCTTTATCAAGTTTGTTCATATATATTTTTACGGTACAATCAGGGAATTTTTATAAATTTTATATCGGCCGTTTTTTCCTGTTTTTTAATATGATCAGTATGTTTTACTGTTTTTGATGCCGGCATCTTTTGTAATTGTGTATATACTAACATATTTTGTATGTGTTAACAAGTTATTCATCTAAATTGTTATATAAATTCTTTTTTAGTATCATTGGGTCCTTTTGTTATTTCATTTTATCTATATAATAATCTGGTTGGCTCTATTTTGCTTGAGCGCATATCCCACACCATTTCCCAGACTTGCCGTTTAGCCAATCAGTGCCTGCTCCCAGATAACTTCACGTGCACGAGCACAGTGTTATCTATATGAAACACATGAACTAACACCCTCTAGTGGTGAAAGACTGTTAAAATGCATTCTGAAAAGAGGTGGCCTTCAAGGTCTAAGAAATTAGCATATGAACCTCCTAGATTAAGCTTTCGACTAAGAATACCAAGAGAACAAAGCAAAATTGGTGATAAAAATAAATTGGAAAATTGTTTAAAATTGCATGCCCTATCTGAATCATGAAAGTTTATTTTGGACTAGACTGTCCCTTTAAATAAAACAACCATATGCACATCTAGTAACTATGCTATTGTAGTTGCATTCAGCAGTTTCATGTCCCTTTAAAAACCCCTACAAAAGAACTGCTAAGTCTAAGCTAAACACACATATGTCACCCCTCTTTCACTCAGCCCCAAACTAGTAGTGCATTGCTAGTACACAGCTTTGTGGGGGTTAAACACACGATCTAGCACATGTTACAATTGTGACTCATTTAATGCTTATAAAAAAATGTATCTTGTATGTAGACCTTTTGTAATGTAGGTACCATAGCCTATGCATATCATTTTATGTCCCTTTATTGAAAGCAGGTGGCTCAATCAGCCTTGATGTTTGCATTCAAGCAGAAATTGCTTTTAAAACTTATTATAGACAGCACTGAACCTCAGACAACAAAACACTGGCAAAAGTATAAAAATATGTTCATGGATATAATTTGTAAATAGGATATGTCTGTAAAAGGATATTCTCTGTTAAATTATGAATGAGACATAGTAAAATGTAACATATTTGGATAACGATATGGGGAGTTTTTCCTATTTCCTCTGTACTTTCTTCAGATCTCATATAACAGTATTTCATTCCATTACTAATATGTAAGTACCTGGCATGCACTATGAGAAGCAAACAGAAGGCAAGTGCGTTATTATGCCTCAGAATGTCCTGTGTTTGCATATTATTGAAAGCAGAATTAGTGCCAGAATAAGTGACTCTCATCTTAGTCACTGTAACCTCCCAAGCACTTCAAGTCTTCCAAGCTGTGATTCAGCTTTATGATGATTGTAGAGTAAACATTAGTAACTCAGGGCTGCCTCCGACGCCACCCACACAGGGATACCACTCCTACCTGTTTTGGTATAGGAAGTGTCTCAGAGTGCACGGTTTGTGCTCTTGTTCTGCTGATGACTAATATCCGAGGCTCAGTAAGGGGGAAGACAACGGAGGCGGTACCCTACTCCAAAAACATTATTATGTTTCTGTACAGTTTCCAACGTTGGCCACTTTCCCTGTAGTTGCCGTTTCATGAAGTACTTAGCAGCTGGCTGTTATTATCCAACAGTAACTTAATTCCATTGACTAACAAAATGTATCCAATTCATTATCACAGGTTAATTGGAGCACATTGCAATTGATAGCTTATAGAAGGAAGCAAAACATTGCACCCAAGGGTGGATACTGAACCCAATATATCAGGAGGGCCAATGTGCCAGATTATTGTGTGACACATATGCACAAACACACACACACACACACACACACATATGCACATACACATATACATATATATACACTCACACACATGCATATACACACACACATATGCACAAACACATGCAGACATTAACCCCTTAATGACCACAATGTACCCTGTATGTCACTGGTCTTTAAGTGTTTTTTCAGGTCATAATAGTACAAGTCTAGCAAGAACACGCTATTAATGCACTCCCTCCAGCAGGCTTTGTGGAATACAGCAGTCTCAACGCTGGTGGCAAGACCGCTCTATAAAACAATCAAGTCCCAAAAAAAGGCCAGTGACATACAGGGTACGTCGCATACATACACATACCTAAACATGCACACACATATATACAAACATGCACATACACACACACACACACATATATATATATATATATATATATATATATATATATATATATATATATATATATATACACACACACACACACACACATATACACTCATCCATACAAACACATGCGCATACAGTACACACACGCATATACAGACATATAAACACAAACACACACATATGCACATATATACAAACACATGCATATACACATACAAACACAGACATACCAACACACGTATTTATACATATGCACATACACACACATATATACACATACAAACATATATACACAAACACACACACAAATATGTACATACACACACATATACAAATCCATACCCACACAAACATGCACATACACACATTCACACTTACTTACAAACATATACCCAAACAGACACACATATACACACATGCACATACAGTGTCACACACATGCATATATACACAAACACACACATGCACATATACACATACATACATGCACATATACACTAAGACAAACACATATATGCACAAACACACACACATGCACATATACACAAACACATATAAACACACACATAGACAAATATACACAAACACACACACGTTACATTACAATTAGATTGTTCCCTTTACAATGGCAACTTAACCCTTCTCATAACAGCACATCCATCCCATATCCAACAACCTAATAAAGTAGAATCCCATCCACATTTAATCAAGCAGGAAACTGGCAGGGTGGGCACTATGACTGGTGCTTATAGAGTAAATACACATTTGTTAGTATATTATATGTGTTATATACATTAAAACAGCTTATTTTTTTCCATATATTTGGATACGATTATAATATATATATATATATATTATAATCGTATCCAAATATATGGAATAAGGGAAAACAAACAACAATACATGTAGGGGAGGACTCTAGTGGCGCAACCTATAGTTCAATCAATAAGGTCATCTATAATAGATTGATAAAAAAAAACTCATGAAGGAAAATTAGCTAATGATAGAGACAATAGAGTGTTTAAGGTGGATGGAAAATTTTAGAAATGTGCGCTTCAATTCAGAACGAATCGAAATTTGGCCGAATTTCTTAAATTCGGATTGATTCGAATTTCCGAATAACGGTAGTACCGAAACTACTGAATAAATCCGAATTAGTTCGGATTTATTCGGTAGATTCGGATGGCCATGGATTACACTAGTATTGTACAGTATATTAGGTTATATCACTCTCTGCTATGGGTTACACCTAATATACAGTACATAATACTAGTCTAATACACAGCACATCCCACCTAACACGTATCGAAATTCCGAATTTCCGAACCGAATCCAGCCGAATTTATTCGAATCCAAAACGAATGCATTCGCTTTTTTCCGTATTCGAATCGATCCGAACCGAAATTCGAAAACATCTGAATCGATTGAAGCCATTTGTAGAGTGCACTGATATATATATATATATATATATATATATATTATATACTAGCTCTACAAATTTTCCATCCACCTTAAACACTCTATTGTCTCTATCATTAACTAATATTCCTTCATGAGTTTTTTTTTTATCAATCTATTATAGATGACCTTATTGATTGAACTATAGGTTGCGCCACTAGAGTCCTTCCCTACATGTATTGTTGTTTGTCTTCCCTTATTCCATATATTTGGATACGATAAGTTTTTTTCTATCTGGTGATAAGTAGTTATGGATTCTTATCACCTTGATAGTTACTCTAGGGCTGCACCAGAGCATATAATATAGTTCTTTATTTGGGTAATATCCAGCGCCATCCCCATACATATCACCTTTTACTATCTATCTATCTATCTATCTATCTATCTATCTATCTATCTATCTATCTATCTATCTATCTTTAGCCAGAAGAAAATGCACTCTCAGGACTTTCATAAATAAGTTACTTTTTATTTCTGTAACGTTTTCGGAGGTCTTGCCTCCTTCATCAGCATAAATAAAATGAAAACAAACAAACTCTTAAATAGTGACATACTCACTCCAAATCACTTCAAACCACTACCTTCACTGGCGCCAAAATTATCGGTGTTGGACCGCATAATGCGTTCCAAGTGTGCTACGTGACGGAAGTAGTGCGCCAGAATACTTCCGGTTGTCAAAATCTTAAAGCCGTAATAACCCGGCTTAATGTGTGTTAATACCACAGTCATAAAATTGTTATGACATATAATGTGTGCATAATTTCTTAAAAAAAACAACAAACTATTAACGTGCAAACCAAAATGTGCTTATACACTAAATAGTGATAATAAGTGTGACAGCCGTATGTTGTCATGGCAACCTAGCAAACACTACAATGTATCCCTGTTGCGAATAGGGAAACAGACTAACAGTAGCAATCTTTAAAGGTGTATCACAGAGTGTGTTAAAGCAGGCACTTTGCCCTGCTAGAATGTGTATGCTAAAAAGTAAAGGGGTCTACTTGTGAATCGCGCAAGTTAACATGTTGTAATGTATACATCTTACTGTGTTAACTTATGCTGAGGATATTAGGCTAGTCTACTTCTTCTTCTCATGAACCAAGTGTTCACTGAGGGGTCTCATATGGAGATGCATATCTATGATGTACTGCCTTTGATGTGTAAAAGACTATTATGCTCAAAAAATCGTATGTCAGGGATCTCCCCATTGTCATGAGCTATTCACATGCACACTGTTCATACCTTCAGGCAAATACCTTATTTACATTCAGTTGTATTTTTAAGGGGGATTTGTACAACTTAAACACCCCTTATTACGTAAGGGGGTCATATAGTTAAAACATATTCTACTTCCATATTGAGGTTAAGGGGGTCCTATAGACAAAGCATACTCCACTTCCATATTGTGACTACCAGTACCCCCATTTCCACATTACTCTGAATACCAATCACTCCAGACAAGTTGAAACAAATTGCTAAAGAAAATTGAAAAACATATAAAAACAATTGATATAACGGTCTTTCCATTCACTGCAGAAATATCCCACCCGGGATTGGTCTAGCTCCAAAAGTCCAAGATTCGCATGTATATAAAATAAAGAGCGCCTGGTTGTTTACTTCTGAATTTATACATAATGGCTCGCTCTGTGTTTAATTCTGTGCATTCTTCCGTGTCTACGGTTACAACCTTGTCCCATAGATTAAAGTAGCCAATAGGTCGAATGCCTCATGTACACTATGGTTCCCTGGTTATCCAACGATCAAATCGTTATCTGTGTTGTAATGTTCTTTACTGGTCCTCATCTGGTATTGTTTCCTCCTTCCTGACATAATTAAGGATCTAATGTCCAGCTTCGGAAATGTGTAATGTTTTTTAGGCTGTGTGTGTAAAGAACCTGGTAACTCCAAGGAACCACTATCTGACTTCCACACAGGTATTAGAAATGCCAAAGACTCCTAAACCCGGTGCTGTTTGCCAACATGGTTAGGAGCACCCCTATAACGAGGCACGCAAACCGTATGGCCCACAGAGTCATGATAGTCTAGGTGCCGTACCCTAAGATTGTGTCACACTATATAGCCACATTACATCAAAGCCTTAAAGTCAGGGGTGGTGTTAAGCCCACCTGGGTGAATGGTGCCCAGTCGGTACATCCACTGAGCCTCCCGTTGTAGAAGTATTTTACCTCTGTCTCCTCCCCTATCTAGTGGGGGTACATGATCAATAAGTGTATATCTTATTGATGCCACCGAATGTCTGTGTTCTGCACAGTGTCTCGCTACCGGTTGGTCCGACTCCCCGGACTTGTGAGCCGACCTTATGGCATGCCGATGGTTGGCCATCCTTTCCCTCAAGGTGCCTGTCGTCTTACCGACATAGCAACGAGAACATGGGCACACCAATAAGTAGATAACAAACGTGGTTGTGCAGGTAATCGAATGCCGTATATGAAACTGCCTGTTGGTGTGGGGGTGGTAAAATGTTCTGGTACTTATAAGTCCATTACAGGTGGTGCATCCTAGGCATCGATAGGATCCTCTGATGTTGGTATGTATTCTGGGATTATAGCTTGCCTTCGAGTAAGTCCTGACCAATAGGTCTCGCAAATTTGTACCCCTCCTGTAATCAACCATGGGCGTCAGATGTTTACTAAACTGTAATTTTGGGTCAGTGGAGACGATAGGCCAATGTGTCCTTAGAGAAAGTCCAGCATTTCTGGTACTAGGAGAAAATGTAGTAGCCAGTATGATTTTGTCATCCCTGGTCCGTCTAGGTTCTTGTACCAATAATTGTGCCTGTGTGACTTGTGACACTTCCTTCATCATCTGACTGATATGTTGTGTCTTGTAGCCCCTCTCTGCAAATTTTGCACCCATTTCGGACAACTGGGAGGCTCCCACCATAGGGTCAGAATTATTTCTCACTGTTCTAATAAGCTGCGATTTCAGTATGCCCTTTAATAATGCTGGGGGATGACAACTATCTGACCTCAGTAGAGAGTTCCTATCCGTAGGTTTACTAAATAGTGTACATCCTAAGCCCTGTGTAGTTTTATACACTTTGAGGTCAAGAAAGTTAATGGACTGTAAATCGCTCAAGATCTTAAATCTAACCGTGGTCTGTGTACTATTGAATAGCTCAAACCACTCATGTAGGTCACCCATGCCCCCTCTCCAAATCAGAAAAATATCGTCGATATACCTACGGTAGAAAATGATAGATGAATCACATTTGCCCCATAGGTATATATTCTCAAAGTGAGACATGAAGATATTGGCATAGGAGGGGGCCATGGATGACCCCATGGCCGTACCCGCTATCTGAAGAAAGAATTTGTTTTCAAATCTAAAATAATTCTTGTGCAAACAAAATTCAATGAGAGATAGTAGGTATTCAATAGGTGGTCCCTCATAGAGGGGATTGTTCGTGAGGTGTGCCCTGACAGCTTCTAATCCTTCCCCATGGGGAATGATAGTGTATAAGCTGTTCACGTCCATGGTGACCAAAATATCACCAGGCTGGACGTCCACAGCCCCCAACAGTCTAATAAATTCCCTGTTGCGAATAGGGAAACAGACTAACAGTAGCAATCTTTAAAGGTGTATCACAGAGTGTGTTAAAGCAGGCACTTTGCCCTGCTAGAATGTGTATGCTAAAAAGTAAAGGAGTCTACTTGTGAATCGCGCAAGTTAACATGTTGTAATGTATACATCTTACTGTGTTAACTTATGCTGAGGATATTAGGCTAGTCTACTTCTTCTTCTCATGAACCAAGTGTTCACTGAGGGGTCTCATATGGAGATGCATATCTATGATGAAAGCCATCAAGATCCTATTGTCACTGATGTGGAAACGGTTGAAGATCCGGCAAGACAAGCCAAGGCAGCACAAACAGGGACGCTTTCTTACACCCAGGATGATGCTAACCGCATTTTGTTCGCACCCATATCCAGGACGACTGGTGAGACTCCCCTTAATTTGTATTTTGCATTGTTAAAACTTAAAAAACGTGAGATAGATCTATCTTTACACGGTAGTTCAGATTACCATAGAAATGGACAGATTCCAAGGGGCTTTAGAGTCCACAATATCCCTACCATAGGTAGAGATAACCCCGAATTCAGAAAGAAGTGGTGTTACATTTTAAACAAATGTTCTTTTGATTTAATATTGTTAGTCATTGAGGAAGTCACTTCTATCTTAGCCAAGGTTAAGACTGAAATTCAGCAATTCGAAACAACACATAATCCAATTCTTGCTAATGATCAACAAGAGAACTGGTTATCCAAAATCAAAACACAAATTGACAAGTATAAAAATGACCTAATTACATTTAAAAACAGGAAACTGGATACTGTCAAGTTAGACTACTCTCAGGGTAAGGTATATAAATGGCTTACAGGCACTAGAGAGATACAGCCCAGGAGAAGGCAGCGAGACAGGCGTGTACACTTTGATACAGTGGATACAAGTGGAGCTGAGTCCACCGATACTGAGAGAACTCACAGCGTAAGGCCATACACCCCACCGGGCTCAAGTGATAATTTTGACCAATACAATGCACAGTCAACACCCAGGCATTTTTTAGGGGTTACAACACGCTCACAGAGAGCAGACACACGAGACCCCACATCAGGCGGGCGGGCACCAAGACACAGACCGCCAAGGAGGGGGAGGCGAGGGATGCAATAATTAATTTGAGCTCTAATGTTCTGACAAATGGTGAAATACAACTGCTCAATAAGGGACTATCATTTGTTCCCAGCACAATGACCACTGAGTATGAGCATAAACTAGATGTTCACAAATTTTGCAGAACCTTAAAGCTCAAAGAGTTTTTCCAGAACACTGTACCAGATAACACTAAAACTGTGGTTGAACGCCAGTGTCATATACAAAGTACATTTGAACCAATAAACTGTAGCGCCAGTACCAAAACCTTTATTCGTATGGTCTCTCAAGACCTAGATAGAGACAGAGAACACACCACATGGAAACACAATCTCACGTAAATAGAAAGAAAGGCTATCAAAACGCTACAGGATGACACCTCCCTTACCATTAGACCAGCGGATAAGGGAGGAGCCATAGTCCTTCTAGATTATGATTATTACAAAGGAGATATTGTAAATCAACTCTCAGATACATCTACTTATATGGCTTTGAAGTGTGATCCAACAGGTACATACAAAAAACAATTGGATGATTTGATTAATATGGGCTGGGAACAGGGTTTCATCTCTGAACACATTAAAAAGTACTGCACTACTCTGTATCCCAGGATACCCATACTATACACAATACCAAAGGTGCATAAAGATGCAAAAACACCCCCGGGTCGTCCCATTGTGTCGGCAGTGGATTCCTTGTGCCAACCGGTGTCGCAGTACATTGATCTGTTATTGCAGCCGGTGGTCAGGGGAACACGATCCTTTTTGCTGGACACCAGCAAATTTATTAGACTGTTGGGGGCTGTGCACGTCCAGCCTGGTGATATTTTGGTCACCATGGACGTGAACAGCTTATACACTATCATTCCCCATGGGGAAGGATTAGAAGCTGTCAGGGCACACCTCACAAACAATCCCCTCTATGAGGGACCACCTATTGAATACCTACTATCTCTCATTGAATTTTGTTTGCACAAGAATTATTTTAGATTCGAAAACAAATTCTTTCTTCAGATAGCGGGTACGGCCATGGGGTCATCCATGGCCCCCTCCTATGCCAATATCTTCATGTCTCACTTTGAGAATATATACCTATGGGGCAAATGTGATTCATCTATCATTTTCTACCGTAGGTATATCGACGATATTTTTCTGATTTGGAGAGGGGGCATGGGTGACCTACATGAGTGGTTTGAGCTATTCAATAGTACACAGACCACGGTTAGATTTAAGATCTTGAGCGATTTACAGTCCATTAACTTTCTTGACCTCAAAGTGTATAAAACTACACAGGGCTTAGGATGTACACTATTTAGTAAACCTACGGATAGGAACTCTCTACTGAGGTCAGATAGTTGTCATCCCCCAGCATTATTAAAGGGCATACTGAAATCATAGCTTATTAGAACAGTGAGAAATAATTCTGACCCTATGGTGGGAGCATCCCAGTTGTCCGAAATGGGTGCAAAATTTGCAGAGAGGGGCTACAAGACACAACATATCAGTCAGATGATGAAGGAAGTGTCACAAGTCACACAGGCACAATTATTGGTACAAGAACCTAGACGGACCAGGGATGACAAAATCATACTGGCTACTACATTTTCTCCTAGTACCAGAAATGCTGGACTTTCTCTAAGGACACATTGGCCTATCGTCTCCACTGACCCAAAATTACAGTTAAGTAAACATCTGACGCCCATGGTTGGTTACAGGAGGGGTACAAATTTGCGAGACCTATTGGTAAGGACTGACTCGAAGGCAAGCTATAATCCCAGAATACATACCAACATCAGAGGATCCTATCGATGCCTAGGATGCACCACCTGTAATGGACTTATAAGTACCAGAACATTTTACCACCCCCACACCAACAGGCAGTTTCATATACGGCATTCGATTACCTGCACAACCACGTTTGTTATCTACTTATTGGTGTGCCCATGTTCTCGTTACTATGTCGGTAAGATGACAGACACCCTGAGGGAAAGGATGGCCAACCATCGGCATGCCATAAGGTCGGCTCACAAGTGCGGGGAGTCGGACCAACCGGTAGCGAGACACTGTGCAGAACACAGACATTCGGTGGCATTAATAAGATATACACTTATTGATCATGTACCCCCACTAGATAGGGGAGGAGACAGAGGTAAAATACTTCTACAACGGGAGGCTCAGTAGATGTACCGACTGGGCACCATTCACCCAGGTAGGCTAAACACCACCCCTGACTTTAAGGCTTTGATGTAATGTGGCTATATAGTGTGACACAATCTTAGGGTATGGCACCTAGACTATCATGACTCTGTGGGCCATACGGTTTGCGTGCCTCGTTATAGGGGTGCTCCTAACCATGTTGGCAAACAGCACCGGGTTTAGGAGTCTTTGGCATTTCTAATACCTGTGTGGAAGTCAGATAGTGGTTCCTTGGAGTTACCAGGTTCTTTACACACACAGCCTAAAAAACATTACACATTTCCGAAGCTGGACATTAGATCCTTAATTATGTCAGGAAGGAGGAAACAATACCAGATGAGGACCAGTAAAGAACATTACAACACAGATAACGATTTGATCGTTGGATAACCAGGGAACCATAGTGTACATGAGGCATTCGACCTATAGGCCACTTTAACCTATGGGACAAGGTTGTAACCGTAGACACGGAAGAATGCACAGAATTAAACACAGAGCGAGCCATTATGTATAAATTCAGAAGTAAACAACCAGGCGCTCTTTATTTTATATACATGCGAATCTTGGACTTTTGGAGCTAGACCAATCCCGGGTGGGATATTTCTGCAGTGAATGGAAAGACCGTTATATCAATTGTTTTTATATGTTTTTCAATTTTCTTTAGCAATTTGTTTCAACTTGTCTGGAGTGATTGGTATTCAGAGTAATGTGGAAATGGGGGTACTGGTAGTCACAATATGGAAGTGGAGTATGCTTTGTCTATAGGACCCCCTTAACCTCAATATGGAAGTAGAATATGTTTTAACTATATGACCCCCTTACGTAATAAGGGGTGTTTAAGTTGTACAAATCCCCCTTAAAAATACAACTGAATATAAATAAGGTATTTGCCTGAAGGTATGAACAGTGTGCATGTGAATAGCTCATGACAATGGGGAGATCCCTGACATACGATTTTTTGAGCATAATAGTCTTTTACACATCAAAGGCAGTACATCATAGATATGCATCTCCATATGAGACCCCTCAGTGAACACTTGGTTCATGAGAAGAAGAAGTAGACTAGCCTAATATCCTCAGCATAAGTTAACACAGTAAGATGTATACATTACAACATGTTAACTTACGCGATTCACAAGTAGACCCCTTTACTTTTTAGCATACACATTCTAGCAGGGCAAAGTGCCTGCTTTAACACACTCTGTGATACACCTTTAAAGATTGCTACTGTTAGTCTGTTTCCCTATTCGCAACAGGGATACATTGTAGTGTTTGCTAGGTTGCCATGACAACATACGGCTGTCACACTTATTATCACTATTTAGTGTATAAGCACATTTTGGTTTGCACGTTAATAGTTTGTTGTTTTTTTTAAGAAATTATGCACACATTATATGTCATAACAATTTTATGACTGTGGTATTAACACACATTAAGCCGGGTTATTACGGCTTTAAGATTTTGACAACCGGAAGTATTCTGGCGCACTACTTCCGTCACGTAGCACACTTGGAACGCATTATGCGGTCCAACACCGATAATTTTGGCGCCAGTGAAGGTAGTGGTTTGAAGTGATTTGGAGTGAGTATGTCACTATTTAAGAGTTTGTTTGTTTTCATTTTATTTATGCTGATGAAGGAGGCAAGACCTCCGAAAACGTTACAGAAATAAAAGTAACTTATTTATGAAAGTCCTGAGAGTGCATTTTCTTCTGGCTAAATATTTTCTACAAATTTGCACCCAGGCAGTTTTCCTTTGTGGGCGAGTTCTGGTGATATATATATATATATATATATATATATATATATATATATATATATATAAAATAGTAGTGGGGGGGAATCCAGTGACACTGATATGGGAGGTACCTCTGGTAGTAATGACCACAGAAAGAAATGGGTAATTACCAGGTCCCAGAAAAAGCCTCCCATGCAAGGCAAGGAGGGTATGGGGAAAAAAAGAGGAAAACAGGTAGGGATGTGGAAAACATAGTTATCAGTAACAGGGCTCTAAGTGTCACTGAATTTGAACTATTAAATAGAGGATTACATTTTTGTTTCCCGACACAAAGGTGGATACCTTTGATGATCTAGTTGATGTAAATCGATTTCAGTGACACTTAAAGCTCTGTGATCACTTTAAAGATAAACCTAATACTTGTCAACAGATTTTCTACAAAAAATAGATCTGAACAGACCAATACTCACCCCCCATAAGGACCCTTATTTTTATTTGTCCCCAAGAAATAGACCTTTTGGTAGCAAAATGTTTACATTGTACTAACTACTTGTGCCATCTGGAATGCACTGAATGCACTTAGAGAAGATACATCTATAATAATCGGTCCAGCGTATAAGGTGAATCTATAGTTAATATGGAGGTGGAGTACTATGAAAGGGAACTCTTGCAACAAGTAGAAGACACAAATACATATGAAGTATTACCTTATAATTAAAATATAGTGTACAAGAGTTCCCTAGATAGTATTCTGCAAAGTGACTTTAATATGGGTTATTTAGATGAATAATTATTGAAGTTTTTGAGTGTTCACCATCCTAGGGTTCCACTAATACACACAGCCTAAAGATACATTAAAACCATATACAATCACTGGGATGTCCAATAGTGTCTGCCTACAGTGATCCTTGAATCAGCCTACAGCGCAGTACATCGACCACTTTTTACAGAAGGTAGTTAAGCAGACACCAGCTTTTCTACTTGATTAATTAGAACTTTTGGATAGCAATGTATTCCAAAAAATGTGTTAGCAACCCTCACGGTCAATAGTTTTAACTATTATTCCCCATCAGGAGGGCATTAAAGTGGTTAAGCATTTTTTAATTTCTCATGAGAAGATACGCCTATAGAATTTCTGTTGGGCCTTACCCACAACTATTTCTCTTTTCAAAATAGGTTTTACTTACATATTGGCCATCTGGGATGGCGCAGAAGCTGAATTAATATCATGGTTTGAGGATCTTAATAATGGATTACCTTATGTAAAGTTTGAAATAGAATATGATATCACTAGGATTCATTTCCTTGATCTGTGTATTTATAAACAAGAAAGTGATGATGGGGTTAAACTATATACAACACTGTATTCTAAGCCTACAGATAGACATTCTATGATACAGGTTCAAAGATACCATCTACCTATTCTTAAGAAGGGAGTTATCAACTTACAATTCCCAAG
Source organism: Bombina bombina (assembly GCF_027579735.1). Lineage (NCBI taxonomy): Eukaryota > Metazoa > Chordata > Amphibia > Anura > Bombinatoridae > Bombina > Bombina bombina. Next base: position 269,028,589 of record NC_069504.1, on the reverse strand, counting down.
AGTCATAAAAAACAATTCTGAGGTTAGCTTACAAGAAAACCAATTGGAACAAATAAAGAACAAGTTTCTTGATCATAGTTATAATGAAAAGGAATTAGATCAAGTCTCGGCTGAGCTGACTAACCCGACACAGAAAGGTCTAATTAACAAAGAACATTGTACATAATTACATTTTTTGACCACGTACTCGGTTATCCCTAAGATAACCTAAGACCACCTAGAACGATGTATAAAAGGGACAAAGCCTAAGGAACTTACTGGTTTGTATGAAAGTTCCAAAGCAAAGTTGAACCTGGTTACTGAAACCCAAACTGGGATTCCACAGATGTGGCAATTGTGTAACATGCAATTCATTAATTACGGGGACTTCATTCCATCACATTCCTCTAGGAGTTAAAAAATATGACGCAGATTGACCTGTACTTCTGATTACGTTGTTTATATAGTAACTTGCTCATGTGGGTTGAACTATGTGGGCAAGGCTACCATGCCCTTTCGGGAAAGGTTGGCTAACCATAAAAGTGCTATACGATCAGCCTTACGGTAGCAACACATTTCCTTAAACATAAACATTCTGTCACCATCATGAGAGCTATTCTCATTGACAGAGTTCCTCCCACTCAAAAGGGGAGGGGACAGAAATAAGAATTATTGAAAAAAGAATCGATATGGATACACCAGCTTGATACCGTTATAGGACTTAATAGCTTCCAGGATCTATCTATTTTCTACTAATAACGGGTGATTCTACTTCTTTTGCAAGTAAAAGAGTATTGGCACAGCATCCACATGTATCTGGGTATTCCCCATAAACGGCACATGGTTGCCACATTTAAAAACACTACAGAGTAAGTGCCATGGGGCTGAATACTCTGCCTATGATGGATAGGAGCTGTTATGTGCATCCAGGGATAAAAGTGGGTGTAAGTGAAGGACATAAGTGACTGTCTTGATATAGATGGTGTAATCTAAAACATAATATACTTAGGAACATCTACATCCTAATAAGGTATACCAAAGCGCCAACTATACGAAGGCTGGGTCTGGACCTAATGCAATATTGTCAAACGATTACAATAAACAATTTATTGAGTACACAAATAAGTTAAAAACATGGATCCATGTATAAACAATCAAATTTATACAACAATAATAGCTAAATGAATAATTAAAACAAATAGTTATGTAACGGATATAGCATTTAAAATTGTGCAAACATTGCTCTTAAAAATATTCATAAAAAATTCCAAATTTAGTATAAGGCTCACAACAGAAATTCAACTTTGTGTTTACCATATACACATACACAAATTTGTACAGCAATAATAGCTAAATGAATAGTTAAAACAAATAGTTAAATAGCAGATATGGCATTTAAAATTGTGCAAACAATGCTCTTAAAAAATATTCCTAGAAAATTCCAAATTAAGTGTAAGGCTCACAACAGAAATTCAACTTTGTGTTTACCACATACACATAATAGGTGAAATATATTAGTCAGTTATATAATATTATCTATCCAATAATGTTCTCGATTCTATGCAATACTAAATATTGCCAATAGTGACTAATGTGTAAGGCTCTGAGTAAGACCTTTAACTGTGTGTTTAACACATACGCATTGTCAAGTAAAAAATATTGTGACAGCAATAAGCCAATGTAAAGAATGTGTATCAAAAAAGTTGTGTGCAAAAATTAGTGTACAAAAGATATTAATGGTAAAAAAATAGGTTGATCTTCAAAAAACGTGAATTAAGAACAAAGATTGTGAAAAATGAAAAACCAAAAATTTACAAAAACATTGTGGTGTGTTCCAATAGTAACTTATATAAATGTAAATAATAGTCCAAAAAATAGTCCAACAGTGAAAACTTAATAGAAAAAATAATCCAACAATAAATTATAATAAGTAGTGTGTCTCTTTAAGAAAAAACAATAATCCTTAAAGTGTTGTGAATCCTAACAGCAATAGTTATGGTGATTTTCCAAGTGAGCAATTGAGCAAACTGAAAGCTGTGTCCTTAAAGGGTTAACACCTACATATATATGTATATAAACATATACATTTATATTTACAGGGAACACACAATTCCCATAGACCGCAATGTAAAGGCACTTTTCAGTGCCGTTTTTTTTTTTTCTAACACCCCCAACATTAGCCCCCCAAAACTGTTTAGTACTGATTAAAAAAAAAAAGCTAAATTTTTATTTTTAAAAAGGGATCTCACATGTTATATTGGGGGACATTTATTTATCGTGCACCCGTAAACGGGCAAATTTACCAATTTGCGGGCGTGCAATAAATTAATTAAATAATCTAGCCCTATGGGGTCAATTTATCAAGCTCCGTAACCTGTCTGCTGCTCCATAACCTGTCCGCCTGCTCTGAGGCGGCGGACAGAAATCAACCTGATCGAATACAATCGGGTTGATTGACACCCCCTGCTAGTGGCTGATTCGCCACAAATCTATAGGGGGTGGCATTGCACCAGCAGTTCACAAGAACTGCTCGTGCAATGATAAATACTGACACCATATGCAGTCGGCATTTATCGATACATCGTATCATGTCCATCCGCACAATAATAAATAGACCCCTATGTGTTTTACTCCTGCATAATAGATTAAATACATAGCTAAGGAGCCGCAACACATTGGAGGGGCAGGACATGGCAGGTGAGGCAAATGGAGCAGCACGGACATCTATGGGGTAGATTACAAGTGCAGCACTAATTTATTGCGCGTCTGCAAATGGGAAAATGCACTCGTTTGCAGACACGCAATAAATAACCAGCCAATACAAGTGGCTGTTTATTGCTACCCCAAGCTCGCTCAGTCCTCTGGTTAATTGTTTAAATGTACCACAATTGCCCCAAAATACAGTGTGTAGTGATTTAAAAAAAAAAAAAAATAGTAGCACTAGGCAGTTTTTGTGACCTAAAGTTGTCAACTGTATGGTGTTTGAAAAAAAAGGCACTGAAAAGTGCCTTTACATAGCGGTCTAAGGGAACTGTTTGTTCCCAGTAAATTTATATGTATATGCTTAAATACATATATATTTATGTGTTAATATGTATATATACACATATTAGACTCCATACATCCAAAGGAGGAAGAAACAGGAACTCCGGACTCTTGGAACTTGTGCAAAGAAGTTTATTCAGCAATGTTGCTCATAGTAAGGTGTGTAACCTAGAATACATCTGACGCGTTTTGCGCATGCGCACATGCGCTTCATCAGAGGTAACGATCTCAGAGCAAAGCCAAAGCCTATAAGCGAACCATCAGCCAATCAGGTAGTAAAGAAACAGATACTAATCAGGAACTGTTAATTCAAATGACTAGTCCACCTGAGTGTACCATTGGTAAGCATAGAGGCTTAATATCTCTCACAAATGCATTTGTAAATATATATTAACATTAATACATCTAAGTATGCGTTCACATCAACTTGTAAATCGAAAAAATAACAAATAAAAAACATTTTAAGAACTGAAAATTAAAACTAAGACAGTTCTTTTAAAGAATATATATATGTAAACACAAAAGAAAAAGTGTATGCACATATGTCTATATAAACGCAAGAAACAATGCAATACAGAAAAAAAATATATATATATATGTACACATAATCTAATAACTTTGGGACATCCAAAAAATGCAGGTTTAAATAAACCATAAGGTAGATACATCATTTAACAATAGAGGTTTTTTAGTGTCCCAATAGTCATTATATTCCATTTACAAAAACAAAACAATTTATTAGATACAATTAAAATAAATGAAAAAATTAAATTAGATAAAAATATACACTGAAAAATGCTATATCAAAGAAAAAATGTGTTTTCTCTATATGCACTGTAGGGAAAGATACTCAAGAATAATGACAGAATAATGGTAAATAAAAACATAAACTATATAAAAATATTTTGCAGTTAAAAAAGAGGAACCAAAAGAACAAAAAACATAACTAAATCTTCTATAAGAAAATATTTAATTGATGACACATCTAAGTCAAGAAGAAGAAGAAAGATTCAAGGATTAATTTATCTAAAAATAAATTAAAAGATAAATGTAAAGATAGGTATAACAATAAAATTAACAAATGAACCCCTTGTTTCTACAATCCAGAAGGGAAATGGATGATATTAAACCAAAAAGAGAGGGAGAGACCTCTCTAAAAGACTGCACGTACAGCACTCTGTGCCTGGACTTGTAGTGGAGAAATTGGGAATTTAAAATATAACTTTTATTAAGTATATTAAAATTAAACACTCAATTAAAAACAACCTGGTAGTAGTAGGCCTATTCCTTAATCTTCTGTGAGCCTTTGATATGTTATAAGTGCTTAGGAGGAAATTGTGTAGGCAGGGAGTTATAAGTGAGACCACTTGGTTCAGTAATTTCACTGGTAATAGAGGGTTAATCTTTTTGTGTCAAATACACATATATCTGGATATCTAAATATGCTATTGATTTGTGCTTGGGTGTTGGAATTAAGTTCAATGCTAGTGACGCTCAGTGAACTCAGGAATACACATAGAAAGTAGTGTCAGAAACTTCACTTTGTTAATAAATATCACTCCTGTTTAATCTTCTGTTGGAGTATAGATAGTAGAGATATTCAGAATAATCTTGATTTGTTTCTTTTTAATAGCTAGTCATTCGTCTACAATACCAGTGATCCTATGTTTGGCGTTGGGATTATTACCCTATTGTCTCAGCGCCACTATCACATATGTAATTCTTGTGGGATTGTGTTATTATAAAATAGGGGGTATATGTACACCTTCTATTGGATCCAATCCTAATGGTAATAATGTGCACTTTTGAGTAGCTAAGTGTAATATAGTTCTTACACCTAATGACTCAGCCAATATAAGAGTGCTGAATATTAGTAACTATTGAAATAATAAGATGCACCAACTGTTACATTTAACTGTTTGCATTTAAATAGAAGAGGAACAAACTTAAATTGTAAGTGTGTAGCCGCAATATTGTGCAGTTATTGCGATATTATATTATGTTTGCCCCTCTTGCTGTGATATTCTGTGTATCCTGTGTTCTCTCTTATAGTAATTTGGTATTTCATGTGATTCACACTAAGAATGCAGTATTGTGCTTGGTGTAAATTACTTTAGAACCGGATACTTGTTTTCCAGAGTTAGTTTGTTATAAGCCAAACGTTAAATTAGTTCTTTTAAGTTAGGTATATATGCATCCTCAGCTGAACTAATATAGCTATAGCATTATTGAGGTACTAGCTGAAAGGTTTTAGTTACTTAATATAGCAGCAAAAGTTAGATAGTTGCACCGGTAAAATAGAATTATCTGACTATAAGTACAACTGAGCTTAAAATTCCCCCAATGCAGTATTCTAAGGTTGCCACCTAGTAAATAGCCTAGTGCGAGTAACCCTCTGTTATATCAAATAGTCTTAAGGTCAAAGTTATAACTTAGTTGAACAGTCCTAATTGTGACTGTTTGTCATATATTAGAACTGAACGCGTAATATAAATTCTACCCCGCCTAAACAGGCCAACTACTGCAGGTAATGTTTAAAAAATTAATAGAGCTCCCATCTGCTCTATAACCCCCTGACCGGTTTCGCCCGTATCGGGCTTTTTCAATAGGTCTACATCCATTCTTTTATTCATTCCCTCTGGAGTTCTAGTATGTAACTTGACTATCCAAAAAATCTCTTTTTTTCTCAGACACTTTTCTCTATCGCCCCCTCTTGGATGCTTTTTGATAATATCAATACCAACACAGGAGAAGTACTTTGGTCCAAAACCATGGAGTCTGAAGTGTTTCGCTACAGGTGTTTTGGGTTCTTTATCCTCAAGAGATCTTAAATGTTCACGTACTCAAAAAGGGACGAGTCGTGATCCCTACATATTGTTTAGAAAAGTAAAGACAATTGACCAGATAGAGAATACATTTGGAATTACAGTCAATTCTGTCTTTAATATGAAAGACTTGTTTTGTAACACTTGAGGAAAAGGTATCAGTAACTGAGATGCAGGTGCAGGCCTTGCATGGTACATGGCCACATTTAAAGCATCCAGTTCTGGGACTAAGCCAATTAGTGGTAGTGCTGTCAGTGATTTATTAACAAATAAAAATATACAGTATGTATATAAGCATATACAGTGGGGAAAAAAAGTATTTAGTCAGCCACCAATTGTGCAAGTTCTCCCACTTAAGAAGATGAGAGAGACCTGTAATTTTCATCATAGGTATACCTCAACTATGAGAGACAAAATGTGGAAACAAATCCAGACAATCACATTGTCTGATTTGGAAAGAATTTATTTGCAAATTATGGTGGAAAATAAGTATTTGGTCACTTACAAACAAGCAAGATTTCTGGCTCTCACAGACCTGTATCTTCTTCTTTAAGAGGCTCCTCTGTCCTCCACTCATTACCTGTATTAATGGTACCTGTTTGAACTTGTTATCAGTATAAAAGACACCAGTCCACAACTTCAAACAGACACACTCCAAACTCCACTATGGTGAAGACCAAAGAGCTGCCGAAGGACACCAGAAACAAAATTGTAGACCTGCACCAGGCTGAGAAGACTGCATCTGCAATAGGCAAGCAGCTTGGTCTGAAGAAATCAACTCTGGGAGCAATAATTAGAAAATGGAAGACATACAAGACCACTGATAATCTCCCTTGATCTGGGGCTCCACGCAAGATCTCACCCCGTGGGGTCAAAATGATCACAAGAACGGTGAGCAAACATCCCAGAACCACATGGAGGGGACCTAGTGAATGACCTGCAGAGAGCTGGGACCAACGTAACAAAGGCTACCATCAGTAACACACTACGCAGCCAGGGACTCAGATCCTGCAGTACCAGACGTGTCCCCCTGCTTAAGCCAGTACATGTCCGGGTCCGTCTGAAGTATGCTAGAGAGCATTTGGATGATCCAGAAGCAGATTGGGAGAATGTCATATGGTCAGATGAAACCAAAGTATAACTGTTTGGTAGAAACACAACTTGTCATGTTTGGAGGAGAGAGAATGTTGAGTTGCAACCAAAGAACACCATACCTACTGTGAAGCATGGGGGTGGCAACATCATGCTTTGGGGCTGTTTCTCTGCAAAGGGAACAGGGCGACTGATCCGTGTACACAAAAGAATGAATGGGGCCATGTATCGTGAGATTTTGAGTGAAAACCTCCTTCCATCATCAAGGGCATTGAAGATGAAACGTGGCTGGGTCTTTCAGCATGATAATGATCCCAAACACACCACCCGGGCAACGAAGGAGTGGCTTCGTAAGAAGCATTTGAAGGTCCTGGAGTGACCTAGCCAGTCTCCAGATCTCAAACCATAGAAAACCTTTGGAGGGAGTTGAAAGTCCGTGTTGCCCAGCGACAGCCCCAAAACATCACTGCTCTAGAGGAGATCTGCATGCAGGAATGGGCCAACATACCAGCAACAGTGTGTAACAACCTTGTGAAGATTTACAGAAAACGTTTGACCTCTGTCATTGCCAACAAAAGATATATTACAAAGTATTGAGATGAACTTTTGATATTGACCAAATACTTATTTTCCACCATAATTTGCAAATAAATTCTTTCCAAATCAGACAATGTGATTGTCTGGATTTGTTTCCACATTTTGTCTCTCATAGTTGAGGTATACCTATGATGAAAGCTTCCATGCAATGCGAACACGTAATACCAGCGCACATTTGCGTGCGCTGGTATTACCAAGTGAAGCACAAATATCGCTTTAGCGAAAGCGATATTTTGCGCTCCACTTGTAATCTGGCCCTTAATCAATTACTTGTAATTCATGCTTTGCTATTGACTTTTTCTTAGCAATTAATCACTTTGTGGGAGTTAAACACATTGTTAAAAAGGGACAGTACCAAAATTAAATGTTGTAATTAATTAGAGCCTTTTATTTTAGACTTAGAATGGCACTTTAAATTGTGAGCTGTCATACACATAATTGAAATGTGCTGATTTTAATGTCCCTTTAATTTTTCTGAAGAGTGGACAGGTGCAGGTTTATTTGGTATAGATAAGGTCAGAGAAGTAAAATCCCACAAAGAAGTGCTCTGAATGGTAAAGCAAGGTCATGTTGTTGATTGCAGTGGCATAAAAACTGTTTGTTCTCTGAAAATCCTAAAAACAAAGAGCAAGTTAAAAGTAAAGTATATTTGCATAGCTTATTAATAGTACATGCCTTTGCCTGCAGAGATCCTCTGGTGAAATTTTAAATCTTTCAGTACTAAGCCACTGTCACTGCAAACCCCTCCCCCTGTGCAAAAGAAGTTATTATTTGCTTGCATTCATTATATTTATCCATCACTTTCAATGCTTTTTCTTTGAGGTATCCGTACATACAATTTTCTCAGCAGTGCAAGCACTTTTAGATAGTAACTTTAGTTTGCAGAAATATCCAATAGCCACAATGTGAAATGCAATAAATAAATAGTAAATATTTTGTGTAATCTTTTTTTTTTTTCTTTATTGTTTCTATTGATCAGATACAACAGTAACAATAAAAAAGTGTACATATACAAGCACATAAATACAATCTGAGAGAATATTGGTCTAAAACAAAAAACAAATGAAAGTTATATTTACAAAATAGTTATACACCATAAATTGGATATGCTAAGAATCAACAGAGGAAGAGTTTGAGAATTTGGAATTAGCCCCATAAAAAGTTCTGTGACATACAGAGTATGTGTCTGATCCTTAAGGGGTTAATATAATATTACTCTTCTAACCTCAGAATTTCAACACAAGTATCCATTGATTTCCATCTTCTGACTAGATTATATTTTGCTGCCTGACTATAATTTCTTCTGGGGGGCAAAAAGTTAAGTTGGGTGTTACACAACCATATATTCGATTCAACTGGTATACATTTGTTGAGGACAATTGGTTATTGCAACGCTATTGCTTTCCAGAAAGGAGCTAACTGCTGACAACTCCACCACATTTATATCATATTTCCTATATCAGACCCACAATGCCAACAATTAACTCTATATGAGGGGTTAATTAAATGTTTGTGTAATTTTCTATTGGATAGGAGTTATTACATCCAAAGCATTTCAAACACACACTTATGGGATGATAATGATTACCTTCTGTTCTGTAATTATCTGCAGGTGAGCCGTTCTTGATGTCAGCACAATCAGTGATTTTCATTGTATATTGGAAGGACTTTTTACACTATTGGTTTTGCAAATATTGTGCCAGCCCTGATTGTCCTGATCATAAGCCAGTGTCAGGGCCATTTTTTATTTATCGAATCTCATAGCTAAAAGGACTTGATCACCAGATAACAATTTTCCACTTATCAGACACCCAAAAAATGTTTTTGGATGTTAACAACGGTTTTGTGCATTGCAAAACATACAGGGCTAGATTACAGGTGAGGCGCAAACGGTTTTGCGCTAGTGATATTGTGTTTCAGTGAGCATTTTTCATTGAGCTGATATTACAAGTGTAGCGAGAACATGATTTCGCTAGCGCAATCTTGATTTACACAAGAACCCTTAATGCGATCTCAGAGCTGTGGTTAACTGATTTCCAAAAATAAAAGTTGCACAAAACACAACAAAAATACATTACAAAGTACACTTACATTCATAATAACACGTAATAATAATTTTTTGGCTCCATCGACTTCTATGAAGGAACACGTGAACACGCATGCAATGGGTTAATTTATCAAGCAACGTACGGAGCTTGATGCCCCGTGTCTAAAGACCGCTGCTCCATAACCTGTCCGCCTGCTCTGAGGCGGCGGACAGAAATCAACCCGATTGAAAACAATCGGGTTGATTGACAACCCCTGCTAGTGGCCTCAAATCTGCAGGGCGCGGCATTGCACCAGCAGTTCACAATAACTGCTGGTACAATGATAAATGCAGACAGCGCATGCTGTTGGCATATATCAATGTGCAGCGCACATGATACTCTACATCGTATCATGTCCGCTCGCACATTAATAAATTGACCCCAATATGGATTTTTTTTACTAATCGGGTTAACTCTAGTGCAAAATCCATTTTTTATAACTTGTAACACAAGCACAACACAACTAGCACAATAAGATTAACGCTAGTGGAGTTTTCGTGATCTACGGAAAAAAAATCCCGCGCCACTTGTAATCTAGCCCACAGTCATTACTCTCAATATTGGATGATTGGATGATTAGAAAGCAATATCACCAGATATTCAAGTTACAAAAAGTTACTTTTGAAGCAGTAAAAATTAACAAAATTAATAACCTAGCAAACCACATGACCATTATGTGAATAATGTCCCAATTTAAATCCCTGCGGACCCAATGTTCAAAGAATAATCAGATCTGCAAGAAATTGCCATTTCAGTCTTGCCAGTCTTGCAATTCGTCCTCTATTAATAAAAGTGGACGTAACCTCGCTGTCAATATGAGTAGTGATCTGTGTTCCATAGAAAACAATGGAGATTGCTGCCTGTTCAACAATGGCCATTGAACATGGATCTCAGCAGTGTGAAGGGGGTGTATCTTTGAAGCATCTTTATACAACATATACTGTATTTTCACTCAATATAAATAAAATAAAAGAATAGTTTCTGTTTTGCAGAAGTTCAAATAATAGGTACAACTTTACATTCAGTAGATTTCTTGGAATTGCTCATCTTGATACTGAAAGGGTGGCGAGACATGTATGTGTCAAAAGGTTCATCTAAACTGGTGAAGATTGTTTCGAACATTAGAAACTCACAGTGATATTTTCTCTTTATAATACAGGTTTCTCCCATGGAACACCCGTGAAATTCCCACGAAACACCAATATATTTGCTATTTATGAGAGCATCATTTTTAATAAAGAACAAAACAAAAATAAACAAATACAACACACTTGGTATAATGTGAATAAAAATGTATCTAAAGTAAGTTTATATAGCACGTAACTGATTTACTTTTAATATTGTAGCCACACTGTAAATTTAGCGCTACTGCACTTTCCATAGCGCTGCCATTACAAGTTAAAGAAAAACTTTCTTTTGTTGTGCGGTATGGTGCGTTAAGCTCCATACCGCACAAAAGCCAAGGCTCATGACTTGACGTGCTCATGCACATATTCCCCCATAGACATCAATGACAACACCTGTGATTGCGGAATGGCGATCGCTATAACGCATTCCCCATTGATGTCTATGGGGAAAAGAAGGTTATGTAAAAACATAACACCCTAACATAAACCCCTAGTCTAAATACTGCTAATCCGCCGCCCCGACACTAAATAAAGTGATTAACCCCTAAACCGCCACCCCCGCATCGCTTACACCTAAATAAACCTATTAACCCATAAACTGTCGGTCCCCCACATCGCAACTACTATAATGAAGCTATTAACCCCTAAACCGACGCCCCCCCCACATTGCAACTACTATAATAAAGCTATTAACCCATAAACTGCTGGCCCCCCACATTGTGACACACTAAATTAAACTATTAACCCATAAACCTAACACCCCCTAACTTTAAATTAAAGTTACAATATAAAACCTAAGCTTAAACTATAAATAAACCTAACATAACTATTTGAAAAAGAAAATAATCGAAAAATAAAAAAAGTAAGTTATAAAATTTAAGGGCAATGCCCATACAAATGGCCCTTTAGGGCAATGGGTAGCTTAGGTTTTTTTTTAGACTTAGTTTTTTTTGGGGGGGGTTGTTGGGTGGGGGGTTTTACTGTTACGGGGTACTTTGTAATTTTTTTATGTAAAAGAGTTGTTAATGCCCTACAAAAGGCCCTTTTAAGGGCTATTGGTAGTTTATTGTTAGATTAGGGGGTGTTTTTATTTTTGAGTGGCTTTTTTGTTTTTATACAGTAGGGTATTGGATTATGTTTAATTTTTATTATTTTGGATAATTTTGTTTATTTTTGTAATCTTATATTTTATTATTTTTCGTAATTTTTTATGTTTTTTTTTGTAATATATATTTTTTATTTTTTTCGTAGTGTTAGGATTTTTTAATTTTGTAGCTTAGGTTCTTTTATTTTTCATTTATTTTAGTTTTTAAAATAGTAATGTTAGGTTAATTTATAGTTTAAGCTTAGTTTTTTTTATTTCACAGGTAAGTTTTTATTTATTTTAAGGTAGGTAGTATATTGTAACTTTAATTTAAAGTTAGGGAGTGTTAGGTTTAGTTGTTAATGGTTTAATTTAGTGTGTCGCAATGTGGGGTGCGGTGGTTTAGGGATTTCTAGGTTTAGTTTAGTAATTGCTATGTGGGGGGCAAGTGGTTTAGGGGTTAATACTTTATTTTATTGTTGTCTATGTGGGTGGGCGGCAAATTAGGGGTTAATAGGTTTATGATAGTATTTGTGATGCGGGGGGTGGCGGTTTAGGGGTTAATAGTGTAGTTTATGGGTGTTAGTGTACTTTGTAACATTTTTGTTATGAGTTTTGTGAAACATTTTTGTTTTGCAAAATCCATAACTACTGGTCTCTGATTGCGGAATGGATTGTGGCGGTATAAGCTATAACGCTAGCGTTATAGTCGGACCACTTAACCTGTAATGCAGGCGCAATGAAAATTCCACACTCAAAAGCCATTTTTGAGTGAGGAATGATGGAGAGTTGCGGTACAGGGTAAAACGCTTGCGGTATAGCATTACCGCCTCGACTTGTAATACGACCTGCTATTCTGCGTGCAAAGGCCAATTTTTCAGCAGTATAGCTGTACCGCAAAACTTGTAATTTTGCCCATTATTAATATATAATGGCATTTGGTACAGTGTGGTCGGCTGTGATATTAGTACTAAACACGTACAGTAGAGTGAAAACGTGTAACTGCTACATAAATACAATATTAAAAAAGCTGGCAGATTCTAAAAGCATGTGTTACTAGAAGTAAAGTAGTGCATATTACAAGTTGAAAGTAAAATGTTTGCGCAGAAGTGAAATCCAATGCATGCTGACTTTAGGACTTCGGATATCATGCAATTTGCCCATAGATTTTAGTGGAGTGCACTGTAAATAAAAAAAAAAACTAACACTTATTGTTTGCCCATTACCCCCAACACTGCATTAGTCCTACAGTGTTAAACCTGAAGGTAGTTATAAATATTTCACATTCCAATGGTTTTTACGTAGAAGAAAATGTTCTTTTTATTTTTTTTTTATTTTTTTTTTACTTTAAAAAAAATTAATAATTTATTTAATTATATATATATATATATATATATATATATATATATATATATATATATATATATATATATATATATATATATATATACTGTATATATAATAAAAAGAACATATGAAAATAACAATATATATGTGGCATAGATTCAACAAAGTGTTGGAAACATTCCTCAGAGATTTTAGTCCATATTGACATGATAGCATCACGCAGTTGCTGCAGATTTGTCGGCTGCACATCCATGATGCGGATATCCCAAAGGTACTCTATTGGATTGAGATCTGGTGACTGTGGAGTACAGTGAATTGTCATCTTCAAGAAACCAGTTTGAGATGATTTGAGTTTTCTGACATTGTGCATTATCCTGCTGGAAGAAACCATCAGAAGATGGTACACAGTCATAAAAGGATGAACATGGACAGCAGCAATACTCAGGTAGGCCGTGGCGTTTAAACAATGCTCAATTGGTAATAAGGGGCCCAAACTGTGCCAAGAAAATATCCCCCACACCATTACACCACCACCACCACCAGCCTGAACCGTTGATACAAGGCAGGATGGATCCATGCTTTTATGTTGTTTATGCCAAATTCTGACCCTACCATCTTAATGTCGCAGCTGAAATCGAGACTCATCAAACCAGGGAACATTTTTCCAATCTTCTATGGTCCATTTTTGGTGATCCTGTGCGAATTGTAGCCTCAGCTTCCTGTTCTTAGCTGACAGGAGTGGCACCCTGTCAGAAACACAAAACCTCCTTCCACAATGGATCTAGTTGCAGAGGAATTTAAATGATAAAGTTGACATAAATAATTTTTGTTGTTGGAAGTGTCAAACTTGTAATAAACAAGTGACATTCCCAGCAATTGCTTTGATGTTTTGAGCTGCAAACGCTAGCACATATCAGCAATGTACCAACCACTCTGCAAACAAGTTATGACATATACTAGTATAGGTTAGATTACCAGCAAAAGGATCAGTGTATTACTATGTTCAGATAATGGAAACAGAGTAATGTGAATAGTGCACTCAAACGGAAACAGGTACCTGTGGAAACAATGTGTCTTAGCAGGGCAGGAGGAGCCTTACAAGTGAGTGATCAACACGGAGTAGCAACTGGTGGAGCTAGTAGTGTTTTGGAGACTGTCCTGGAAGCTGAATGAAGAAGCAAGCTAGGTGTTATATATAACCCGCTCAGCATTACAGCAGAACATCCGAATGGCCGTGCTAAGTGCAGTGTAGGTTGGTGGGAGGAGCAAAGACAAGCCGCTGATGCTAGTGAGCGTGGTAAGAGCTGCAGACATGCTGATGTAGATGCAGTCCGGGAATGACTCTGCTAGGATCACAGCAGAGAGTAGGCAAACATTCCTGTAACAGGAATACGGGTAGGCAAGTCTGAGATTGATCCTGAATCAAAGATTAATAAGTAGAGAGGCTAATCTCTGGAAGGCTGGTTATTCATGATTCAGTGCAACTAGACATGACACAAAATTACCAAGCACTGAAATGAAAGTGGGTTGTCCTTACATACACAGAGAGAGCTATAATGAGGATGAGGGTAACTGCAGGCAGGATGTAATCATGACAGTACACCCCCCACCCAAAAGAATCCGCTCCACGGATTAGATATGAGGCCGGTCCAGGTTCCTCCTATAAAAAAGGGAGATCAGACGGGGTGTGGAGATGTTAGTGGAAGGCTCCCATGAATCTTCCTCATGGGAGTAGCCCTTCCAGTGTATCAGATACTGAAGAACCCCTCTGCGAATCCTAGAGTCCAAAACGTGATGTATCTTATATTCAGGTAATGAGTCCATAGAGAATGGAGTGACTGTGGGAGATCCCGGAGTCTGTCTGGTCTTTAAATATGGTTTCAGAAGAGATACGTGGAATGTGGGGTGTATCCTAAACGTATCAGGAAGTGACAGGGTTACTGTGTTAGGGTTGACAATCTTCACAATTGCAAAAGGTGCAATGTAAAGACTGCCCAACTTTTTCGAAGGTATTGGAAGACGAAGGTTCCTTGTGGACAACCACACCATATCTCCTACTTTATATTTGGGAGGCTTTTGTCTCCTTCTCTTGTAATGGACTTGGTGGGGGGCTTGGGATTGTTTAATGTTCGTCCAAAGTAGTTGAAAAAGTTCTTCAAAGGTGGTCAAGGTGTCGTTAACAGATGGAGAGCCGGTTTGTTCTCTTGGGTGAGGGAAATGGTTAGTATGAAACCCGTAGTTTGCGTAAAATGGAGAATGTTGAGTATAGGAATTATTAGTATTATTATAGGCAAACTCAGCAGTTGAAAGCAGTTAAGACCAATTGTCTTGTTGAGTGGTGCAGTAACATCTAAGATACTGCTCCAGCCACTGATTTGTCCGTTCTGTCTGCCCGTTTGATTGAGGGTGATAAGCAGTACTTAACCTGAGAATAATATGGAGTGATTTACAAAGTAATTTCCAGAATCTAGAGGTGAACTGACTTCCTCGGTCAGAAGTTATAGTAGAAGGTAGGCCATGAAGTTTTACTATATGGTCAATAAATAATTGAGCGGTTTGAATGGCTGTTGGAAGAGATCCATAAGGTATGAAGTGTGCCATCTTACTGAAGAGATCAACAACTACAAAGATAGTAATGTATCCTGAGGATCTTGGTAAATCAACAATGAAATCAAGAGCTATATCCTTACAGGGCCTTTCGGCAACAGGTAGAGAAAGTAAGAGTCCATATGGATGAGACCTGGAGTTTTTCTGTAATCCATTACTGTTTTGGACATATTTGGCCAGCAGAAATCCCTTGGCAGAAGTTCTAAGGTGTTTTGAATTCCTAGATGTCCAGAAAGTGGCGAGTCATGTAGTTGTTGTAAGACCTTCTCCCTTAAAACAGGGGGTATGTATATCCTATTTTGATATCTGTAGAGGTCATCCTTGTCCTTAACTAGTTGTGTCAGTGGAATAGTTGTATCAGATAGATGGAATTGTTTAAGAGATGGCAGGGTTGTGGTCACAAAGTAAATTACATTTTCCATAGGAATAATTGAAGTAGGAGTCGTGCTGTTTTCGGGTCTTGGTTCCATCCTGTATAGGGCGTCTGCCTTACCGTTACATGACCCTGGTCTGTAGGTGATAATATAGTTGAATCAATTAAAGAACAAGCTCCAGCGGAGTTGTCGGCTGGAGAGTGTTTTGTTAGTCTTCAAGTATTCGTGTAGATCATAATTGGTAGAGATGTACCTTCTAGGTAGGAGATGTCTCCAGTGTTCAAGAGAAGTTTTTATGGCAAGCAATTCTTTTTCTCCGATGGAGTATTTTGTTTCGGCTGTACTCATTATTCTGGAGTAGAACGCTACAGGGTGAAATAAATTGTTAAGGCTCTTCCTTTGTGATAGTATGGAACCTATTGCATAATCAGAAGCATCAACTTCAAGGTTGTATTGGAGCTGCGGATCTAGAAAATGTAAGATAGCATCTGTGGTAAACATTTGCTTAAGTTGTTTGAAAGCCTTATCTGCCTGGGAAGTCCAAACGAAAGTGGATGTTTTGCTAGTGAGATCGTATAGGGGTTTAGAAATCCTTGCAAAATATTTTATGAGTTTCCTTTAGAAGTTGGAAAATCTAAGGAACTTCTGAACCTGTTTTTTGTTGGAAGGAGTGGACCAGTTTTGGATGGTTGTGATTTTATCATCCTGCATGGTTATTCCAGTAGGAGAGATATGATATCCTAGAAAATAAATTTGTCTGACAAGGAATAAGCATATTTCTAATTTTGCATATAGTCGGTCGGAGTGCAGAGACAAGTTAGCACCCATCGAACATTACTTATAGGATTTTCAGTAGTATCAGAGTAGATCAGAATATCGTTGAGATAAACAACAACGCAGATATCTAAAAGATCTTAAAATATATTGTTAATAAAATGTTGGAAGGTTGCAGGGACGTTGCAGAGGCCAAAGGGCATAACAGTATATTCATACAACCTATATCTTGTGCGAAAAGCAGTCAACCACTCGTCACCTTCTCTTATGCGTATAAGGTTGTATGCATCTCTGAGATCTAACTTTGTTAAAATTGTGGCTTCCTGCAACCTTTAAATTAGTTCATACGCCCGAGAAATATACACACATGCATATTATTTTATATCTATATACACACATACAGTACATACACACACACACTAACTCTCTCTCTCTCTCACTCACTCACTCACACACTCACACACACACACACACTAACTCTCACTCTTTCAAGCACACAGTGGCGTCACTAGGGTTGGTGTCACCCGGTGCGGTAAGTCATGGTGTCACCCCCCCCCCCCAGAAAGCAGACACACACAAAAACACAGGCAAACACACATACAAACACTCAGACACACTTAAACACATACTCAGATGCACACACAAACACTCGGAAACACACTCAGACACACACACAAAAACACTGAGACACACAAAAACTCAGACACACACATACAAAATATGTAAACTGCACCGCATTAATTAGGATGCTCATGCCTAGAGCTGCTCCCTGGCTCAGCAGAACATCAAATGAAAGATAAACAGAGCACTCTAAAATAAATCACTGAAGAAAATTCTGCTCTCTGACTCTGTTCCAAGTCTGTCAGTGCACAGCCCTGGGCCGCATGTCACTGAGCAGTGAGCACAGATAGGCAGGCAGGTTTAGGCTAGCAGCGCAACTTTGCAAGCCCCACGGCACACCCACAACATTCATAGTGAAATTGAGCAGGGGAAGAGCAAAGTACAAACAAGCAAAAGCAGCCGGGAAAACTACTTGTTGAAATTGCAGCACTGGCTCAAGGGGCAAAAAAATTGTGTGTCTACAACTTCCCCAGTCCCACTAATGTTCACAAATGCCAGCCTCTAATAAAATAATCTATGCATCTCAACATTGTATTTCTTTGCAGCCCGCCCCCCCCCCCTAGTGCACACTAGCAAGCACACACTAACTCTCACTCTTTCAAGCACACACTAACTCTCACTCTCTCTTTCACACACTCACAGACTCTCACTTTCACAGACTCTCACTCTCTCTCAAGCACACACACTCTCTCACACACACACACTCTCTCACACTCTCACTCTCTCTTTCACACACACACACACACTCACACACACACACACTCTCTCACACACACACACTCTTTTACACTCTCTCTCTCACACTCTCTCTCACACACACACACTCAAACACACACTCTTTAACATTCTCTCACTCACACACTCTCTCACACTCTCTCTCTCACTCACTCACACTCACACACTCTCTCTCTTGCACACTCTCTCTCACACACACTCACACTCACACACTCACACTCACACACTCACACTCTCTCTCTCGCACACTCTCTCTCTCTCTCTCACACACACTCACACTCTCTCACACTCACACTCACACACACACACACACTCTCACTCACTCACTCACTCACTCACACACACACACACACACACTCACTCTCTCTCTCTCTCTCTCTCTCACACACACACACTCTCTCTCTCACTCTCTCTCTCTCACTTTATGCAAATACTCAAGTGACAGGGCTTCCTCACGACACAGTATAAAGCAGAGACTGTACAGCATGGATCAGTTTACAGTGCATCCATGTATATCTATTGCACAGTGAAACTGCATGTCTGTTATCAACACTTGTGTACAATATGAACATAACAACTAAAAGCCTTGTATTAAGACATGCAACACACAGTGAAAGCAGTATTCCCAATATACACAGAATGATTCTAAATCAGTACATTTGAAACAGGAAGTTGAAGAGTCTCAGACTGAGAATATCATACAGGACATAGGTTCAAAACCCCAAAAAGCTCATTTCTTTCATGTAATTAGCAAGAGTCCATGAGCTAGTGACGTATGGGATATACATTCCTACCAGGAGGGGCAAAGTTTCCCAAACCTCAAAATGCCTATAAATACACCCCTCACCACACCCACAATTCAGTTTTACAAACTTTGCCTCCGATGGAGGTGGTGAAGTAAGTTTGTGCTAGATTCTACGTTGATATGCGCTCCGCAGCAAGTTGGAGCCCGGTTTTCCTCTCAGCGTGCAGTGAATGTCAGAGGGATGTGAGGAGAGTATTGCCTATTTGAATGCAGTGATCTCCTTCTACGGGGTCTATTTCATAGGTTCTCTGTTATCGGTCGTAGAGATTCATCTCTTACCTCCCTTTTCAGATCGACGATATACTCTTATATATACCATTACCTCTGCTGATTCTCGTTTCAGTACTGGTTTGGCTTTCTACAAACATGTAGATGAGTGTCCTGGGGTAAGTAAATCTTATTTTCTGTGACACTCTAAGCTATGGTTGGGCACTTTGTTTATAAAGTTCTAAATATATGTATTCAAACATTTATTTGCCTTGACTCAGAATGTTCAACTTTCCTTATTTTCAGACAGTCAGTTTCATATTTGGGATAATGCATTTGATTTAATCATTTTTTCTTACCTTCAAAAATTTGACTCTTCCCTGTGGGCTGTTAGGCTCGCGGGGGCTGAAAATGCTTCATTTTATTGCGTCATTCTTGGCGCGGACTTTTTTGGCGCAAAAAAATCTATTTCCGTTTCCGGCGTCATACGTGTCGCCGGAAGTTGCGTCATTTTTTGACGTTATTTTGCGCCAAAAATGTCGGCGTTCCGGATGTGGCGTCATTTTTGGCGCCAAAAGCATTTAGGCGCCAAATAATGTGGGCGTCTTATTTGGCGCGAAAAAATATGGGCGTCGCTTTTGTCTCCACATTATTTAAGTCTCATTTTTTATTGCTTCTGGTTGCTAGAAGCTTGTTCTTTGGCATTTTTTCCCATTCCTGAAACTGTCATTTAAGGAATTTGATAAATTTTGCTTTATATATATGTTGTTTTTTCTCTTACATATTGCAAGATGTCTCACGTTGCATCTGAGTCAGAAGATACTACAGGAAAATCGCTGTCTAGTGCTGAATCTACCAAAGCTAAGTGTATCTGCTGTAAACTTTTGGTAGCTATTCCTCCAGCTGTTGTTTGTATTGATTGTCATGACAAACTTGTTAAAGCAGATAATATTTCCTTTAGTAAAGTACCATTGCCTGTTGCAGTTCCTTCAACATCTAAGGTGCAGAATGTTCCTGATAATATAAGAGATTTTGTTTCTGAATCCATAAAGAAGGCTATGTCTGTTATTTCTCCTTCTAGTAAACGTAAAAAATCTTTTAAAACTTCTCTCCCTACAGATGAATTTTTAAATGAACATCATCATTCTGATTCTGATGATTCCTCTGGTTCAGAGGATTCTGTCTCAGAGGTTGATGCTGATAAATCTTCATATTTATTTAAAATGGAATTTATTCGTTCTTTACTTAAAGAAGTACTAATTGCTTTAGAAATAGAGGATTCTGGTCCTCTTGATACTAATTCTAAACGTTTAGATAAGGTATTTAAAGCTCCTGTGGTTATTCCAGAAGTTTTTCCTGTTCCTAATGCTATTTCTGCAGTAATTTCCAAAGAATGGGATAATTTGGGTAATTCATTTACTCCTTCTAAACGTTTTAAGCAATTATATCCTGTGCCGTCTGACAGATTAGAATTTTGGGACAAGATCCCTAAAGTTGATGGGGCTATTTCTACCCTTGCTAAACGTACTACTATTCCTACGTCAGATGGTACTTCGTTTAAGGATCCTCTAGATAGGAAAATTGAATCCTTTCTAAGAAAAGCTTATCTGTGTTCAGGTAATCTTCTTAGACCTGCTATATCTTTGGCTGATGTTGCTGCAGCTTCAACTTTTTGGTTGGAAACTTTAGCGCAACAAGTAACACATCGTGATTCTCATGATATTATTATTCTTCTTCAGCATGCTAATAATTTTATCTGTGATGCCATTTTTGATATTATCAGAGTTGATGTCAGGTTTATGTCTCTAGCTATTTTAGCTAGAAGAGCTTTATGGCTTAAAACTTGGAATGCTGATATGGCTTCTAAATCAACTTTACTTTCCATTTCTTTCCAGGGTAACAAATTATTTGGTTCTCAGTTGGATTCCATTATTTCAACTGTTACTGGTGGGAAAGGAACTTTTTTACCACAGGATAAAAAATCTAAAGGTAAAAACAGGGCTAATAATCGTTTTCGTTCCTTTCGTTTCAACAAAGAACAAAAGCCTGATCCTTCATCCTCAGGAGCAGTTTCAGTTTGGAAACCATCTCCAGTCTGGAATAAATCCAAGCCAGCTAGAAAGGCAAAGCCTGCTTCTAAGTCCACATGAAGGTGCGGCCCTCATTCCAGCTCAGCTGGTAGGGGGCAGGTTACGTTTTTTCAAGGAAATTTGGATCAATTCTGTTCACAATCTTTGGATTCAGAGCATTGTTTCAGAAGGGTACAGAATTGGTTTCAAGATGAGACCTCCTGCAAAGAGATTTTTTCTTTCCCGTGTCCCAGTAAATCCAGTAAAAGCTCAAGCATTTCTGAAATGTGTTTCAGATCTAGAGTTGACTGGAGTAATTATGCCAGTTCCAGTTCCGGAACAGGGGATGGGGTTTTATTCAAATCTCTTCATTGTACCAAAGAAGGAGAATTCTTTCAGACCAGTTCTGGATCTAAAAATATTGAATCGTTATGTAAGGATACCAACGTTCAAGATGGTAACTGTAAGGACTATCTTACCTTTTGTTCAGCAAGGGAATTATATGTCCACAATAGATTTACAGGATGCATATCTGCATATTCCGATTCATCCAGATCATTATCAGTTCCTGAGATTCTCTTTTCTGGACAAGCATTACCAGTTTGTGGCTCTGCCGTTTGGCCTAGCTACAGCTCCATGAATTTTTACAAAGGTTCTCGGTGCCCTTCTGTCTGTAATCAGAGAACAGGGTATTGTGGTATTTCCTTATTTGGACGATATCTTGGTACTTGCTCAGTCTTTACATTTAGCAGAATCTCATACGAATCGACTTGTGTTGTTTCTTCAAGATCATGGTTGGAGGATCAATTTACCAAAAAGTTCTTTGATTCCTCAGACAAGGGTAACCTTTCTGGGTTTCCAGATGGATTCAGTGTCCATGACTCTGTCTTTAACAGACAAGAGACGTCTAAAATTGATTGCAGCTTGTCGAAACCTTCAGTCACAATCATTCCCTTCGGTAGCCTTATGCATGGAAATTCTAGGTCTTATGACTGCTGCATCGGACGCAATCCCCTTTGCTCGTTTTCACATGCGACCTCTTCAGCTCTGTATGCTGAAGCAATGGTGCAAGGATTACACGAAGATATCTCAATTAATATCTTTAAAACCGATTGTTCGACACTCTCTAACATGGTGGACAGATCACCATCGTTTAATTCAGGGGGCTTCTTTTGTGCTTCCGACCTGGACTGTAATTTCAACAGATGCAAGTCTCACAGGTTGGGGAGCTGTGTGGGGATCTCTGACGGCACAAGGAGTTTGGGAATCTCAGGAGGTGAGATTACCGATCAATATTTTGGAACTCCGTGCAATTTTCAGAGCTCTTCAGTTTTGGCCTCTTCTGAAGAGAGAATCGTTCATTTGTTTTCAGACAGACAATGTCACAACTGTGGCATACATCAATCATCAAGGAGGGACTCACAGTCCTCTGGCTATGAAAGAAGTATCTCGAATTTTGGTTTGGGCGGAATCCAGCTCCTGTCTAATCTCTGCGGTTCATATCCCAGGTGTAGACAATTGGGAAGC
This sequence comes from Bombina bombina, assembly GCF_027579735.1. Taxonomy (NCBI): domain Eukaryota; kingdom Metazoa; phylum Chordata; class Amphibia; order Anura; family Bombinatoridae; genus Bombina; species Bombina bombina. Next base: position 269,005,687 of record NC_069504.1, on the reverse strand, counting down.
GGATTATCTCAGTCGCCAAACGTTGCATCCGGGCGAATGGTCTCTTCACCCAGAGGTATTTCTTCAGATTGTTCAAATGTGGGAACTTCCAGAAATAGATCTGATGGCGTCCCATCTAAACAAGAAACTTCCCAGGTATCTGTCCAGATCCCGGGATCCTCAGGCGGAGGCAGTGGATGCATTATCACTTCCTTGGAAGTATCATCCTGCCTATATCTTTCCGCCTCTAGTTCTTCTTCCAAGAGTAATCTCCAAGATTCTGAAGGAATGCTCGTTTGTTCTACTGGTAGCTCCGGCATGGCCTCACAGGTTTTGGTATGCGGATCTTGTCCGGATGGCCTCTTGCCAACCGTGGACTCTTCCGTTAAGACCAGACCTTCTGTCACAAGGTCCTTTTTTCCATCAGGATCTGAAATCCTTAAATTTAAAGGTATGGAGATTGAACGCTTGATTCTTGGTCAAAGAGGTTTCTCTGACTCTGTGATTAATACTATGTTACAGGCTCGTAAATCTGTATCTCGAGAGATATATTATAGAGTCTGGAAGACTTATATTTCTTGGTGTCTTTCTCATCATTTTTCCTGGCATTCTTTTAGAATACCGAGAATTTTTCAGTTTCTTCAGGATGGTTTAGATAAGGGTTTGTCCGCAAGTTCTTTGAAAGGACAAATCTCTGCTCTTTCTGTTCTTTTTCACAGAAAGATTGCTATTCTTCCTGATATTCATTGTTTTGTACAAGCTTTGGTTCGTATAAAACCTGTCATTAAGTCAATTTCTCCTCCTTGGAGTTTGAATTTGGTTCTGGGAGCTCTTCAAGCTCCTCCGTTTGAACCTATGCATTCATTGGACATTAAATTACTTTCTTGGAAAGTTTTGTTCCTTTTGGCCATCTCTTCTGCCAGAAGAGTTTCTGAATTATCTGCTCTTTCTTGTGAGTCTCCTTTTCTGATTTTTCATCAGGATAAGGCGGTGTTGCGAACTTCTTTTGAATTTTTACCTAAAGTTGTGAATTCCAACAACATTAGTAGAGAAATTGTGGTTCCTTCATTATGTCCTAATCCTAAGAATTCTAAGGAGAAATCGTTGCATTCTTTGGATGTTGTTAGAGCTTTGAAATATTATGTTGAAGCTACGAAATCTTTCCGTAAGACTTCTAGTCTATTTGTTATCTTTTCCGGTTCCAGAAAAGGCCAGAAAGCTTCTGCCATTTCTTTGGCATCTTGGTTGAAATCTTTAATTCATCTTGCCTATGTTGAGTCGGGTAAAACTCCGCCTCAGAGAATTACAGCTCATTCTACTAGGTCTGTTTCTACTTCCTGGGCGTTTAGGAATGAAGCTTCGGTTGACCAGATTTGCAAAGCAGCAACTTGGTACTCTTTGCATACTTTTACTAAATTCTACCATTTTGATGTATTTTCTTCTTCTGAAGCAGTTTTTGGTAGAAAAGTACTTCAGGCAGCGGTTTCAGTTTGAATCTTCTGCTTATGTTTTTCGTTAAACTTTATTTTGGGTGTGGATTATTTTCAGCAGGAATTGGCTGTCTTTATTTTATCCCTCCCTCTCTAGTGACTCTTGTGTGGAAAGATCCACATCTTGGGTAGTCATTATCCCATACGTCACTAGCTCATGGACTCTTGCTAATTACATGAAAGAAAACATAATTTATGTAAGAACTTACCTGATAAATTCATTTCTTTCATATTAGCAAGAGTCCATGAGGCCCGCCCTTTTTTTGTGGTGGTTTTGATTTTGTATAAAGCACAATTATTCCAATTCCTTATTTTATATGCTTTCGCACTTTTTTATCACCCCACTTCTTGGCTATTCGTTAAACTGAATTGTGGGTGTGGTGAGGGGTGTATTTATAGGCATTTTGAGGTTTGGGAAACTTTGCCCCTCCTGGTAGGAATGTATATCCCATACGTCACTAGCTCATGGACTCTTGCTAATATGAAAGAAATGAATTTATCAGGTAAGTTCTTACATAAATTATGTTTTCTTTCCTATTAATTCTCTTAAAGGGACACTGAACCCAAATTTTCTTTCGTGATTCAGATAGAGCATGACATTTTAAGAAACTTTCTAATTTACTCCTATTATCAAATTTTCTTTATTCTCTTGGTATCTTTATTTGAAATGCAAGAATGTAAGTCTAGATGTCGGCCCATTTTTGGTGAACAACCTAGGTTGTCGTTGCTGATTGGTGGATAAATTCATCCACCAATCAAAAACTGCTGTCCAGAGTTCTGAACCAAGAAAAAAGCTTAGATGCCTTCCTTTTCCAATAAAGATAGCAAGAGAATGAAGAAACATTGATAATAGGAGTAAATTAGAAAGTTGCTTAAAATTGCATGCTCTATCTGAATCACAAAATAAAAAATTTGGGTTCAGTGTCCCTTTAATAGATTTTTTTTTGTGAAACAATGTGTGAGGACGAATACTTGCTCTTTACTACACCATTTTCATTTCATAATATTGCATTACATGGAAAGAAGTCTGTATAGTACCACACACAATTAAAACACTAATAACTAAAGTCAGGTGGGTTGTAAAAATTACATCAAGGGTATCCCAAAGGAAAAGTGGTTTTTGCACCAAATATGTGCTTAGCTTACAAAAAGAGTCACATTTTACTTTGCAAAAAAATCAACACAGCCACAATATATTGTATAAAATGCAGCTGCACCCAATTATTATGTAATTTATTGTCATTATAGGGAACCTCGCAAGTTATGTTATCAGTACTGTAAAGTCATACAATACACGGCTGTCAGCTCATCATGCACAATATAATACAGGTAATATCACATTAGTTATTCCATTAGTCTAAAGAGCAAGAAAAACGTGTTTTTTTTTTTTTTTTTACTCACACGAAGACATGATAGACAAAAGCCTAGCCCCTGGGTCTCTCTACCACATTGTAAAGAGAGTTTCGCAGTTTTCTATTCTTGACCCCAATCAGTATCGGTGTCCCCCTGTAAACCCCATCAGCCCCAGGGCCCCAGCCCCCCCCCCTGTAACCCCAATCAGCCTCATCAGTCCCAGGGCCCCCCTGTAACCCCAATCAGCCTAATCACCCCCTGTAAACCACATTAGCCCCAGGGTCCCCCTTGTAACCCCAATCAGCCTCAGTGCCACTTCTGTAACCACCATCAGCCCCAGGCCCCCCTGTAACCCCATCAGCCTCAGCAGCCCCTGTAACCCCAATCAGTCTCGGTGTCCCCCTGTAAACCCCATCAACCCCAGGGCCCCCCCTGTAACTTCCAATCAGCCTCAGCACCCCCACCCTGTAAACTATTAGCTCCAGGGTCCCCCTGTAACCCCAATCAGCCTCAGCACCCCCTCTGTAACCCCCATCAGCCTCAGCACCCCCTCTGTAACCTCCATCAGCCTCAGCACCCTCTGTAACCCCCATCAGCCTCAGCACCCTCTGTAACCCCAATTAGCCTCAGCACCCTCTGTAACCACAATCAGCCTCAGCACCCCTGTAACTCCAATCAGCCTCAGCACTCCCACCCTGTAACCCCCATAAGCCCCAGAGTCCCCCTTGTAACCCCAATAAGCCTCAGTGCCCCCTCTGTAAACCCAATCAGCCTCGGTGCCCCCTCTGTAAACCCCATCATCCCCAGGGCTCACCCTGCACCTGTTGCCTACTGTCGGGAGATGGTTCAGCTTCTCCCTAGCACATTGTCTCCACAGTGTTAGACTGTCAGTGTGTATTTACAACACACTTGATCATGCGCCCCCCCGCCGCCGTAGCCCCGCCCCCCTCGGTAATAAAAAAAAAAATTGCCTTCTGCAAATTAGGTGCTCTCTGGGCTGACTGTCACGGTTTGAATCACTTACCGGTACAGTAGTAGGGCAGGGCAGCAGCTGAAGTTGATGTCCAATTACTTGAATCCGGGCTTAAGATGGATGATCACAGGAGGCAGCAGTCTCTCCTTCCCACCAGTACCACACTGTCTATGCTGCATGTGCAGGAAGCCAATCAACGCTGGTCATGTTCTCCTGGTGCTGTCAATCACCAGAAGAACATGACCCTCTCTGATTGGCTCCCTTGCTAGGAGGCATCAAGAGGGATGCCTCCTATTGCTCTCAATTTTGTGTGCTAATATTTTGACAGCACACAGGTGGTGCTCCAGCACAGCTTTTCCTATGACCCATGTAGTGCTATGGAGAGAAGCTGTCTTGTACCTGCCTCTTCATAGCATTACATGGAGAGGAAAATAATTGTGATTTTTTTTTTCTTTTAAATAAAAATGTAACTAAACTTTGCCCCAATATGGCAGGGGAGGCCCTGCCTCCTATGACTGCACATCCCTGATTATATATATATATATATATATATATATATATATATATATATATATATATATATATATATATATATATATATATATATATATATATAAAATGTGTGTGTTTCTCTGGAGTATCCTAGCCAATGCCTCACCAGTCTCTGACCTCACCGCATGTCACTGACAAATACACACTCACACACACACACACACTCACACTCTCACACTCACACACACAGATGCACACTCACACACAGATACACATACAAACATACACTCACACACAGATGCACACTCCTACAGATATGCACACACAAATAAACATGCGCTCAAATACACAGATACACACTCACACACACTTGCACAGATACACACTCACGCACTTACAGATACAGACTCACACACACACAGATACACACTCACAAAGCTGAGTATATATATTTTAAAAAGCTTATATGACGTGTCGATCAAAAGTTAATGTGGAAACAAATGCAAAACCAAAACAATGTACTATTTCCATGCTAATAATCCAAATTCCAAATAAGATATATTCAGATTGTATGAGACACGCACAAGTCTGTTAATTCTATTATTACATGTGGAGCCTCTTGTTACTACGATTGTACGGTTTATATGCCCATAATATATCTACAATATGGACACTGTACTGTAAAGTTGGTGTCCACACTTTTTTGACTTTGAAAATCAGTTTTCAAATAATCACCACACAAGATATCTTCCCAATTCCCAGTCTCAGAACAAAGTGACAACACATTTCCATAATCATTAGTGCCGTTACACAATGAAGTCACCACCAGCTCCAGCACACTTTACTCGCACTGCAGACAAACTAAAAAGTCATGAGCAGGGCATTCTCTGCTCCTTAGCTGCTCTTGAAATGGCGGTTCGGGTGGAGGAATTGTCTCCTAAATAAGACTGTCTGCTGGGTAATAGAAGCACACTGACTGAAGCAAGCAGTAGCCTACAGTATGTGCAGCTCCTTATTCCGCACTAGTTATTTTTGTAGTATGCGCCATCACATGCGAAGAAATCACTACTCTGCACAAGATGTCAAAGTGTCTGAGTTTTTTTAGCCTCATAATAAAAGGCAAATTTGTTACTGTCCCTTATCACCGCCAAACCTCACCCATCATCCCTACAGAACCAACTTCTATTACAGTTGTTTTTCTAATTATCTTGTATAAAGTATAAACTGTTCACTCCAACAACCACTCATATATTAATTTGTAATGGGATATTCATATTGCTATGATTGATGTGTGCATGTAATGCAAATCAAACATTTATACAACTACATTTGCACTGAATTTATTATTACCATCCACACCTTGTACACTTTAGAATGCAGAGAAACTCGATCATGCTTTGCTATTGCTGCTGTGTGCCCTGTCTGGCAGGGGAACAGATACAGGCTTTTTGCCCCTGGTATATTATGACTCATATGACTCATGAGTTGAGATAAATTGGTCTCCTAAATAAATATGCTTACAATTGTCAGCATGCAGAAATGTCAAAAATTTGCTAAAAAAAAGTAGCACTGGTATTCAGTCATAAATAGATTGTTACAATTGTGTAAAATAATTATTTAATACATATTTACAGCACATTATGACCTGCCTAAATGCCCACTGCTCATTCTTACCTTTTCACCTGGACAGTGCTAAGACAGTAAAGTGTAGGAGTGGTCTAGCCCTGTGAGATCTCCAGTCTCTTGACTCCATAACAACAGAAGGATCCTTGAACCTTCTGACTTCTCAGTTCATCCACGCTCCACCTCATCTTCCCCATGATTACTGCACATGCTTTGCCCAGTGTGCACGCATCATGGGACATCACCAGTAAGCGGCCGCTGTGTGGGAGAAACTGCTCACCTTCGGGGCTCAGGCTCATCAGAACAGGAGACGCACTGCACAGTCATAGCACACTGCCTGCAGACAATCCAGGGGGCTGACTAAGATGAATGCTGACTCATAGCGCACTGACACTGCAGTCTGCAGGCAGTTCGGTAGGCACATTCACTGACTTAGTCTGAGTGTGTCACTCACAGTCATACAGTGCTGGAATCATTGCGCTGCTTACTCTACGACCCATTCACTGCGGCAAACTATGCAAATGTGCGACTGCCTGCACAGTGTACAAACAGTGATTGCAGAAGGCAGCATCAGGGCCCTTCCCAGTGGCAGACCTCCAGGGCCGGTCACAGCTTCTACCGTTGTGATCGTGGAAGTTCTGAAACTCTTTATAGGTATAGATATACAGTATATTGTACCAAAATACCATCATCTATATGTAGAAATACTCTGGGGGGTAGTTATCAAGCCATCAACCTCAAATACGCTGGAATTCCGCAGCGTATTTGTGGCGAGGCTGATTCGCCTTAGTTATCAAAGGCTCGAGACCGGCAAAAGTAGAATTTTGTGACGTAAACATCGATCCGCCGGACTCAGTCCGACACAGATCGATTCTTACGTCACTCCAGATGTTCCGCACACAAGTGCGCACAATCTCACTACTTTTGCTAGTTATCAAATGACTAGCAGGTACGCTGGGCACTTTTACGGCCCAGCATACCTGGTTTTCAAACCGCCACCCCTGGAGGCGGCGGATCCCATAGGAATCAATGGGAGTCTGACCATAGCGAAAGTACAAGTTCGCTGCTGACAGACATTCCATTGATTTCTATGGGAGATGTCTACACCTAATACCCTAACATGTACCCCGAGTCTAAACACCCCTAATCTGTCCCCCCCTACACCGCCGCAACTAAATAAAGTTATTACCCCCTAAACCGCCGCTCCCGGAGCCCACCGCAAGCTACTCTATACATATTACCCCCTAAACCGCCGCTCCCGGAGCCCACCGCAAGCTACTCTATACATATTAACCCCTAAACCGCCGGTCCCGGAGCCCACCACAAGCTGCTCTATACATATTAACCCCTAAACCGCCGCTCCCGGAGCCCACCGCAACTATAATAAATGTATTAACCCCTAAACTGCCGCTCCCTGAACCCGCCGAAACCTATATTAAACTTATTAACTCCTAATCAGCCCCCCTACACCGTCGCCACCTATAATAAATTTATTAACCCCTATCCTGCCCCCCACTACGCCGCCGCCACTGTAATAAAATTATTAACCCCTAAACCTAAGTCTAACACTAACCCTAACGCCCCCTAACTTAAATATTAATTAAATAAATCTAAATAATATTTCTCTTATTAACTAAATTAATCCTATTTAAAACTAAATACTTACCTTTAAAATAAACCCTAATATAGCTACAATATAAATAATAATTATATTGTAGCTATCTTAAGATTTATTTTTATTTTACAGGCAACTTTCAATTTATTTTAACTAGGTACAATAGCTATTAAATAGTTATTAACTATTTAATAGCTTACCTAGCTAAAATAAACTGAAATTTACCTGTAAAATAAATCCTAACCTAAGTTACAATTACACCTAACACTACACTATACTTTAATAAATTATTCCTATTTAAAACTAAATACTTACCTGTAAAATAAACCCTAATATAGCTACAATATAAATAATAATTATATTGTAGCTATCTTAGGATTTATATTTATTTTACAGGTAACTTTGTATTTATTTTAGCTAGGTACAATAGTTATTAAATAGTTAATAACTATTTAATAACTACCTAGCTAAAAGAAATACAAAATTACCTTTAAAATAAATCCTAACATAAGTTACAATTAAACCTAACACTACACTATCATTAAATTAATTAAATAAACTACCTACAAATAACTACAATTAAATACAATTACATAAACTAACTAAAGTACAAAAAATAAAAAAAGCTAAGTTACAAAAAATAAAAAAATAAGTTACAAACATTTTAAAAATATTACAACAATTTTAAGCTACTTACACCTAATCTAAGCCCCCTAATAAAATAACAAACCCCCCCAAAATAAAAAAATGCCCTACCCTATTCTAAATTAAATAAAGTTCAAAGCTCTTTTACCTTGTGGGGGCATGCCCCAAAAAGTTCAGCTCTTTTGCCTGTAAAAGAAAAATACAACCCCCCCAACATTAAAACCCACCACCCACATACCCCTAATCTAACCCAAACCCCCCTTACAAAAACCTTGGAGGATTAACTTCTTCCGCTCCGGATGTCCACTTCGGTTCCATCGCTGCTCGGCTGAGTGAAGACGACTCAAGGTAGGATGATCTTCAGGGGATTAGTGTTAGGTTTTTGTAAGGGGGGTTTGGGTTAGATTAGGGGTATGTGGGTGGTGGGTTTTAATGTTGGGGGGTTGTATTTTTCTTTTACAGGCAAAAGAGCTGAACTTTTTGGGGCATGCCCCCACAAATGGCCCTTTTAAGGGCTGGTAAGGTAAAAGAGATTTGAACTTTATTTAATTTAGAATAGGGTAGGGCATTTTTTTATTTTGGGGGGGTTTGTTATTTTATTAGGGGGCTTAGATTAGGTGTAAGTAGCTTAAAATTGTTGTAATATTTTTAACATGTTTGTAACTTATTTTTTTATTTTTTGTAACTTAGCTTTTTTTATTTTTTGTACTTTAGTTAATGTAATTGTATTTAATTGTAGTTATTTGTAGGTAGTTTATTTAATTAATTTAATGATAGTGTAGTATTAGGTTTAATTGTAACTTAGGTTAGGATTTATTTTACAGGTAATTTTGTATTTCTTTTAGCTAGGTAGTTATTAAATAGTTAATAACTATTTAATAACTATTCTAACTAGCTAAAATAAATACAAAGTTACCTGTAAAATAAATATAAATCCTAAGATAGCTACAATATAATTATTATTTATATTGTAGCTATATTAGGGTTTATTTTAAAGGTAAGTATTTAGTTTTAAATAGGATTAATTTAGTTAATAATAGAAATATTATTTAGATTTATTTAATTAATATTTAAGTTAGGGGGCGTTAGGGTTAGTGTTAGACTTAGGTTTAGGGGTTAATAATTTTATTACAGTGGCGGCGGCGTAGTGGGGGGCAGGATAGGGGTTAATAAATTTATTATAGGTGGCGACGGTGTAGGGGGGGCAGATTAGGGGTTAATAAGTTTAATATAGGTTGCGGCGGGTTCAGGGAGCGGCGGTTTAGGGGTTAATACATTTATTATAGTTGCGGTGGGCTCCGGGAGCGGCGGTTTAGGGGTTAATATGTATAGAGCAGCTTGCGGTGGGCTCTATACATTTATTTAGTTGCGGCGAGGTGCGGGATCAGCAGGATAGGGGTTAATAATTTTATTATAGAGGGCGACGGTATAGGGGGGGCAGGATAGGGGTTACTAGGTATACTGTAGGTGGCAGCAGTGTCCGGGAGCGGCGGTTTAGGGGTTAATACATTTATCAGAGTTGCGGCAGGGTCTAGGAGCGGCGGTTTAGGGGTTAATACATTTATAAGAGTTGCGGCAGGGTCTAGGAGCGGCGGTTTAGGGGTTAGTAACTTTATTGAGTTGCAGGGGGCGCCGGTATAGGGATAGAACAGTGTAGTTTAGTGTGAGTGCTTAGTGACAGGCTAGCAATAAAGCTGGGAAAAAGCCGAAGAGCAGTGAGATCGGATGAGTGATAACTCTCACAGTCCGCTGCTCATCGCCCCGCGGCTTTTTGACAGCTTTATTTGATAACTTAGGCGTATTGGGCCGGCGAAGGCAGAAAAGTAGACGGCTTGATAACTACCCCCCTCTATGTATTTATAAATACATAGTACATATTCTGCTATGTAAAGAACATTAGAATGTCCAATATTCATATTTTCATGTCGGGTTAGTGCACTTGAGAATATGCTACGTGAGTAGGGTGTTTGGGTTTTTTCCCCACTTTTTTGGCTCCATTGACTTCTGTGAGGAAATCTAGCCCTATATACTCATGTACAATATAGCCACAATCCCTCAGCTCATATAGGTTTATTATTCATCTACTAGTTTCACTAAAGAGATTGAGCTTGGGATCACACATGTAAATTGCCATTCGATACTGTCTAAAGGTATCATTTGCATTACACCTTCGCTGCAGGTGGTGATGATGCTTTTAACATTCCGCCAGTATAGCATTGCCTCACACAGTGACGTATAGTAAAACACCTCTTGGCAAGACTGCCTTAAAACAGTGATTTCATCCATTTATAACATTTCACTGGCAATCTATATCGCAATGCAGATCCCTTTATAACATACCTCTATTGTGACCATGCTTGCAACATCAGACCTTAGAGAAACATACATACATATCAAAATGGCATTGAGAACAACAGGTTAACTGCACTCAAGTCATGTATTAGCATCACTACACAGTATTATAAGGGATTAATCAATATAAAAGCCTTTTAGACTGTGATGTAATTGTAAATACACCAAATGCCATTTGCTTGTCATATATAATGCACATTTGAGTTTTGGTTAATAAATTGTTTGATTAACAATGCAGATAATGCTTTTGTGTTTTCGCATTGTAACAATTTCTAACCTACGTAGAACTTATGTGATCGCTGAAAAAACCTAACATCAATGGGCTAGATTACGAGTGGCACTCTAACTGTTTTGTGAGAGCAATAAGTGGTATTTTTCAGCTCTTTATGCACATCGGAAGTAGTGCGCATATTACGAGTTGAACATAAACATGTTCGCTTGAGAGCAATAGAATTGTGTCGGGTTAAAACTTCAGAACTCTGGTTAACTGCTAAGGGGGCTAAGACAAAAAAGTTGCAGAAAAAACATCCAAAGTACATTTAACAGTACATTTACACTCATAATAACACTGTCTGATAAAATTTATTTCAAAAACTTGCATTAAAAAGTTATGAATGCGGGGGCAGAGCTAGCTGCCGAAACACCAGGATGTGCATTTCATGAGCTCCTGCTAAATAAACTGATTTAGGGGATTAATTAATAAATGCCCATAAAATGTATGATCTGTATCCAAGACCCTAAAAAGAAGCCTTTGTAAAGATCCATTTGATGGGGTTTAGAACTTTTGCTATAACAATCGCCCCGACCCTTGGAACAACCACAACCTCTATAGAAGCAGCCTATGTAAGCTACAGAAATACTTGCACGATATGCTGAAGACATAATAGATACGATGCATAGATGGGAGGAAAGTGTACGACAGCTAATAAACTGCAATTTTAAGGAGCAGGAGAAGGAAAAAGTCTATGATTACGGCCGCCTCAGTCGAAACGTGTAAGACAGTGTTGTAACCGCTGGAGCCTCTGTTGTACCTGTTTTTAAATTGGATGTATAAATAATAAATAAAGTACTGTTTTTACATACCGAGGATGCCTGGGATCTCTTCGCTTTCTGCAAGGAAAAAGTCCTGGCACTTTCAGCTGCATGCGTAGCGAATCTATTACCGATGCCCAGCAACGATCACAGAAGCGGAGCTCTATGCAGGACCCGCTTACTATAGTGAAGGGCTCTGACAATAAAAGGCCAGTATCCCAAAAGAAGCCAGAAGGGCTATCTATAATGGACCTGAGACCTACACCAGTAACCTACCCAATAGAGCCATGCGGATCTCCAAATGTACTGATCCGGTTTGTCGACACTAACCTGCACAAAGAGCATATAGCACTATTGGAAGAAGCTGGGATGTGATACCAAAGCCTTTTCAATGCTACACAGCACCAACCTCAACTACTCTGGTGGATGGGGCAGGTCAAACCCTGGGAAGGTGCCCTCTGGGTGAGATCAGGCAACATCCTGAGAATCCGGTATACAGCTGGCGGGCAGATAGAATTAGAACTGGGAACACTGGCTCAGAATGGATGAAATCCGATTCAGCAGTCAGACTAGAGCTCTCATCAAATAGTGTTATTGATTTTTGCCTCTGTTAAGATAAGTAACCCCACACATCTGAGGCTACCCATGGATGGCATATTGTGGAAGTCAGGAACGATGAGGGACAAACCAAAGGGAACACAAGACTTATATCACTCTCGGGCTAACAGGAGTCATACACGTAGCAAGTTGTGGGACTCTTGGGTCATATATTCTGTGTATGATCTAGGTCCATTTATTGGTTTCAACACCCCAATAAGTAGAAGTGGAATTGGCTAGTTTATTTGAGCTAATAGAAAACCCAATGCTGCTGTAATAATGGCCTTGCGCCAGTACGTAAGGCTGTTGGTTTTTTTACACACACTTTATTATCTACTGAATGTCAGCTTTATAAACTTTATTTTGCACACCTAAAGGTTAAGGGGCATATTTATCAAAGCGTCAATCTCAGTGCATTCGCCGGCATCAATACACTCAACAGACATCGCTGACGCGGATCCACATGTGATCCCCTTATTTATTAAAAAAACATAAAAAAACCACTTGCGTTGAGTACGGCGCGATGAGCATCGGACTGTTGTTAACTAACAGTCATCGATGACGCGGTTAGTCAGGTTTTTCCCAACTTTATTTATACCATTTCATTACTGTCCATGAACAAGCACATTTCTCTAAAGCTAGTCTTTAATTTTTCATCTGTCAATGTCCAAGAAATAGATAGATTTATACCTCAACAAACAATCAGACAGATTACGAGTTTTGCGTTATGGCTGCTCGCTAATTACTTGTACGTTATTTTCACCGCTCACCTTTCATAGTGCTGCTATTACAGGTTTGCAAAAACCAGGCTTGTGCGGGCGACATGGTTGCGTTGAGCTCCATACCTCACCCAAATACAAGCAGTGTTTTGACGTGCTCGTGCATGATTTCCCCATAGACATCAATGGGGAGAGCCAGCTAAAAAAAAGCCTAACACCTGCAATTGCGAAACGTAAATCTCCGTAACGCAGCCCCATTGATATCTATGGGGAAAAAAATGTACGTTTAAACATAACACCCTAACATAAACCCCAAGTCTAAACACCCCTAATCTGCTGCCCCTGACATCACCGACACCTACATTACACTTATTAACCTTTAATCTGCCGCCCCCCGACATCGCCGACACCCACATTACACTTTTTAACCCCTTATCTGCCGCCCCCAATGTCACCACCACCTACCTACACTTATTAACCCCTAATCTGCTGCCCCCAATGTCGCCGCTGCCACTATACTAAAGTTATTAACCCCTAAACCTCTGGCCTCCCACATCACTAACACTAAATAAATATATTAACCCCTAACGTAGCTCTAAGTCTAACCCTAACGTAACCCTAACTCTAGCATCCCCTAACTTTAACATAATTAAAATAATTCTAAATAAAACTTACTATTAATAACTAAATAATTCCTATTTAAAAATAAATACTTACTTACCTGTAAAAGAAACCCTAAGCTAGCTACAATATAACTAATAGTTACATTGTAGTTAGCTTAGGTGTTATTTTTATTTCACAGGTAAGTTTGTATTTATTTTAACTAGGTAAACTAGTTAGTAAATAGTTATTAACTATTTACTAGCTACCTAGTTGAAATAAATACAAATTTACCTGTAAAATAAAACCTAACCTGAGTTACACTGACACCTAACATTACAATAGAATTAACAAAATACAATTATCTAAATTACAAAAAATAAACACTAAATTACACACAAAAAAAAGAAATTATCAAAAATAAAAACGAAAGACTCCTAAGCTAATAGCCCTATCAAAAAAAAAAAGCACCCCAAAATAAAAAAAAAAAACCTAGCCTACACTAAACTGCCAATGGCCCTTAAAAGCATCTTTTGCGGGGCATTGCCCCAAAGAAATCAGCTCTTTTACCTGTAAAAAAAAAATACAAACACCCCCCAACAGTAAAACTCGCCACCCACACAACCAAACCCCCCAAATAAAAACCTATCTGAAATAAACCTAAGCTCCCCATTGCCCTGAAAAGGGCATTTGGATGGGCATTGCCCTTAAAAGGGCATTTAGCTCTTTTACATTGCCCACCACCCTAAGCTAATAATAAAACCCACCCAATAAACCCTTAAAAAAAACTAACACTAATCCCCGACGATCCACTTACAGTATTTTGACATCCATCCTCATCCAGGCGGCAGAAGTCCTCATCGAAGCTGGCAGAAGTCTTCATCCAAGCGGGCAAAAGTCTTCCTCAAAGCCGGCAGAAGCCTTCATCCAAGCAGGCAGAAGTCTTAATCCAGACGGCATCTTCTATCTTCATCCATCCGGCGCATAGCAGGTCCATCTTCAAGACATCCGGCGCGGAGCATCTTCATTCTTCAGCAACCATCGTAAGAAGAAGTTTCCCTTTAAATAACGTCATCGCAGATGGCGTCCCTTACATTACATTCCGATTGGCTGATAGAAATCTTTCAGCCATTAGGAATTAAGGGGGATAAATCCTATTGGCTGTTGCAATCAGCCAATAGGATTGAGCTTTCATCCTATTGGCTGATCCAATCAGCCAATAGGATTGAACTTGCATTCTATTGGCTATTCCAATCAGCCAATAGAATGCGAGCTCAATCCTATTGGCTGATTGGATCAGCCAATAGGATGAAAGCTCAATCCTATTGGCTTATTGCAACAGCCAATATGATTTCCCCCCCCCCTTAATTCCTATTGGCTGATTCTATCAGTCAATCGGATTGTAAGGGATGGCATCTTGGATGACGTCATTTAAAGGGAAACTTGATTCTTCAGCAACCATCATAAGAAGAGGATGCTCCACGCCGGATGGATGAAGATAGAAGATGCTGTCTGAATGAAGACTTCTGCCCGTTTGAATGAAGACTTCTGCCGGCTTTGAGGAGGACTTCTGCCCACTTGGATGAAGACTTCTGAGGCCGGCTTCGATGAGGACTTCTGCTGCCTGGATGAGGATAGATGTCCAGTCTTTAAAAACTGTAAGTGGATCGTCGGGGGTTAGTGTTAGGTTTTTTTAAGGGTTTATTGGGTGGGTTTTATTTTTAGGTTAGGGTTTTGGGAAATGTAAAAGAGCTAAATGCCCATCCAAATGCCCTTTTCAGGGCAATGGGGAGCTTAGGTTTATTTAGATTTTTATTTGGGGGGTTTGGTTGTGTGGATGGTGGGTTTTACTTTTGGGGGTGTTTGAATTTTTTTTTACAGGTAAAAGAGCTGATTTCTTTGGGGCAATCATTGGCAGGTTAGTGTAGGCTAGGGGGGGTTATTTGGGGGGGGTTTATTTTGATAGGGCTATTAGATTAGGAGTAATTCGTTTTTATTTTTGATAATTTCTTTTTTATTTTGTGTAATTTAGTGTTAGTTTTTTTTGTAATTTAGATAATTGTATTTTGTTAATTTTATTTATTTAATTTTATTGTAATGTTAGGTGTTAGGAATTATTTAGGTAATAATAGTAGGTTTAATTTAGATTTATTTTAAGTATATTTAAGTTAGGTGGTGTTAGGGTTATGTTAGGGTTAGGTTTAAGGGTTAATAGGTTTATTATAGCGGTGGAGTGGGCAGATGGCAGATTTGATGCAGGAGGGTGGCGGTTTAGGGGTTAATAATTTTATTATAGTGGCGACGATGTCGAGGAGCGGCGGAATAGGGGTTAATACATTTTTTAAGTGGCGGCAATGTCCGGAGAGGCAGATTAGAGGTTAATAATTTTATTTTATTATTTTCTATGTGGGAGGGCCTTGGTTTAGGGGTTAATAGGTAGTTTATGAGTGTTAGTGTACTTTGTGACGGTTTAGTTATGAGTTTTATGTTATAGCTTTGTAACGTAAAACTCATAACTACTTACTTTAGATGGCAGTAAAGATCTTGTCGTTTTAGGCTGTACCGCTCACTTTTTGGCCTCCCCTCAAAACTTATAATACCGGAGCTATGGAAGTTCCATTTAAAAGACTTTTTTTTAAAAGTGCGGTACTGACGTTGCGTGACGGTCAAAAAGTGTGCGGTAAAGCTATTCTGACAAGTCTTGTAATAGCAGCGGTAGGGAAAAAGCATCGTTATGGGCCATAACGATGCTTTTTCACTCATAACGCCAAACTCGTAATCTGGCTGAATATCTCATAGAAAGTTATTTTTATATTTATTTGTTATATGATACTTTTACATAAATTAATGTGTATTTGTGTTTCTAGAAGTCATCAAATGCTTTTATATCATGTTTTTTTTTTATAAATTATTATTAACGCTAGAATTTGTACATATATCTTTGCACATACGTGTGTGTGTATATATATATATATATATATACTGTATGTGTGTTATATCGGAAATCTTTTGCAAACATATTTACATGTCCCTAAATTCCTTTTTTTGTTCTAAACAATGTTGTCCGTCATATCTCTGTGTTTATTTATACCACTATATGTACTGTATATAGTGTAAATTTATTATTATTCTGAGCAGGAATAATTGTGAATATTGCATCTAATCAGAGTATCATATGTATTTATTTGCAATCAATGGATTTTTTAAGAGTTGGGCCAGTATTCTCTCTGTACCTGTGTAACCCCTCCTCATTGCAATCTATTTTTAAAAACCACCCCTACACAGGTGTTATAAAATGGGTTGGCATATAAGATGACATTTCTTACTAAAAAATAAATTCAAGAGAAGGAAGAAATACACTGAAAATAGCATGACAGTAAAGAGGTGATTTTAATTTCTGCTGTATCTGACAGTTTAATGTTAGGTGGGCTATCTCTTTGAGCTATCAGCTTATTATATATTGAATTATATTATATTGAATCAAACATCAATTCGAATTTTAAAATCATTGTCTAAAATATTACACTGTGTGTCCTAATGTCAGCATCAATGTTTATCTTTAATACTAATGTCACATATACATACTTTCAAAGTATAATGCACAATGTAACAAATGGCACTTACAAGTTCTGATGAGTGATCAATGAAAGTAATTGAGCAATTTGATTCGTTAGTATTAGTTTAAAATGTATATTTGAATCAGATTGGCTGATGTCATAAATCATGTGATTATGCATATTCCAATCAAAAGTGGTTGAAAAATTCACTAATGTGTGGGTTGTTTGCATCATATTTGGTGCGAAAAGTGTTGCGTTAAAATTGGTGCGAAGTGGAGAGTGTGACTTGATGGATGTCGGATCTTCAAAACTGTAAGTGGATCTTCAGGGGGTTAGTGTTAGGTTTTTTTAAGGTTTTTTTGGGTGGGTTTTATTTTTAGGTTAGGGCTTTGGGCCACAATAGAGCTAAATGCCCTTTTAAGGGCAATGCCCATCCAAATGCCCTTTTCAGGGCAATGGGGAGCTTAGGTTTTTTTAGTTAGGGTTTTATTTGGGGGGTTGGCTGTGTGGGTGGTGGGTTTTACTGTTGGGGGGGTGTTTGTATTTTTTTTTCAGGTAAAAGAGCTGATTTCTTTGGGCAATGCCTGCAAAAGGCCCTTTTAAGGGCAATTGGTAGTTTAGTTTAGGCTAGGTTTTTTTTATTTTGGGTGGGCTTTTTTTATTTTGATAGGGCTATTAGATTAGGTTAATTAGTTTAAAGATCTTTTTTGTTTTTTATTTTGTGTAATTAAGTGTTTGTTTTTTTGTAATTTAGCTAATTGTATTTAATTTAGTTAATTGTATTTAATTTAGGTAATTTATTTAATTGTAGTGTAAGGTTAGGTGTTAGTGTAAACTTGCCTGTAAAATAAAAATAAACCCTAAGCTAGCTACAATGTAACTATTAGTTATATTGTAGCTAGCTTAGGGTTTATTTTATAGGTAAGTATTTAGTTTTAAATAGGAATAATTTAGGGGTTAATAAATATAATGTAGGAGTCTGCAATGTTGGGGGCAGCAGATTAGGGGTTCATAAGTATAATGTAGGTGGCGGCGATGTCCGGAGCAGCAGATTAGGGGTTAATAAGTGTAAGATTAGGGGTGTTTAGACTCGGGGTTCATGTTAGGGTGTTAGGTGTAAACATAAATGTAGTTTCCCCATAGGAATCAATGGGGCTGCGTTACTGAGCTTTACGCTGTTTTTTTGCAGGTGTTAGACTTTTTCTCAGCCGGCTCTCCCCATTGATGTCTATGGGGAAATCGTGCACGAGCACATACAACCAGCTCACCGCTGACTTAAGCAGTGCTGGTATTGGAGTGTGGTATGGAGCTCAATTTTGCTCTATGCTCACTTCTTGCCTGTTAACGCCAGGTTTATAAAAACCTGTAATACCAGCGCTGTAGGTAAGTGAGTGGTGACAATAACGTGCAAGTTAGTACCGCACCCCTCATAACGCAAAACTCGTAATCTAGCCGAGTGTTTGTTATTTTTCGTAAGGGTAGGTTTTAGTGTAAGGCAGCTTAGGTTTTATTTCACAGGTAAGTTTGTATTTATTTGAACTAGGTAGTTAGTAAATAGTTAATACCTATTTACTAACTAGTCTACCTAGTTAAAATAAATACAAACTTACCTGTGAAATAAAAACCTAAGCTAGCTACAATATAACTATTAGTTATATAGATATATTGTAGCTAGCTTAGATTTTATTTCACAGGTAAGTATGTATTTAGTTTTAAATAGATATTATTTAGTTAATAATTGTAACTTTTATTTAGCTCTATTTTAATTATGTTAAAGTTAGGGGGTGTTAGGGTTATGTTATGGTTACGTTAGGGTTTAATAGTTTAATTTACGTTGTTGCGTTGTGGGGGCTGGCGGTTTAGGGGTTAATAACTTTATTTAGTGGCGGCGATGTCGGGGAGCAGCGGAATAGGGGTTAATATCTTTATTATAGTGTGGGCGATGTTGGGGTGCAGGGGAATAGGGGTAATAACTTAAGTATAGTGGCAGCGATTTCAGGAGCGCCAGATTAGGGGTTAATAGCTTTATTTAGGTGATGGCGATATCGGGAGCGGCAGATTATGGGTTAATAACATTATGTAGGTGGTGGCGATGTTAGGGGCGGCAGATTAGGGGTGTTTAGACGTGGTGTTTATGTTAGGGTGTTAGATTTAAACGTTCCTTTTTTTTACCCATAGACATCAATAGGGCTGCGTTACAGAGCTTTTCATTCTGCGATCAAAGGTGTTAGGTTTTTTTCTGACACTCTCTCCCCATTGCTGTCTATGGGGAAGCATGCACGAGCATGTCAAAGCAGCGCTTGAATTGTGTGTGGTATGGAGCTCAACGCAACCATATTGCACGCATAGGCCGGCTGTTTCAGCACTTGTAATGGCTGCACTATAGGGGGTGAAATAACGCAACTTTTATTGCGTTTGTTAAATTCCCTATAGCGTGCATAACTTGTAATCTACCTGATAGAAAATAATGTACTTTTTATTATTAAATATATATTTCTATATATACAGTCATGGCCAAAAATATTGGCACCCCTCCATTTCTGACAGATAATGCACCACTTCGCCCCGAAAATTGTTGCAATTACAAATGTTTAGGCATTCTCATGTTTATTCCTTTTGTTTGTATTGGTATGACACAAAAAGTTAAAAAGAAAAATCTGACACATTCCACATAAAACTCCAAAAGTGGACTGGATAAAAGAAGTGGTGCATTATCTGACAGAAATGCAAGGGTGCCAATATTTTTGGCCATGACTGTGTGTGTGTCTGTGTATATATATATATATATATATATATATATATATATATATATATATATATATAAGCGAGTAGCCAGGCATCTTGAATTAAAAGTTCCAAATTTTAATGGTCAAATTTAAAAGCTTTAACCGGATTCAATAGAATGGTCTGACATGTTTCAGCCAATGGCCTTAATCTTAGACAGTGATTCTATACAGAAAACCGCCAACATTTAAAAGCAGTACTTGAATCCTATTGGTTGCTAAAAAATCGTAATCAATCAATTACAACTGAGATTACATACAAGAGTGCAGGGGGCACAAACTGAAACTAAATAACAAATTTATCCTAGGTTAATAGAAAATGTAACATATTTATGACACATCAACAATATACATATTGCAGCAAACAAAATACAAAGAAATCAAATTTCCGAACTATATGTGTTGCAAATAAATACAAGATTTATATAAAAAAATTATATAAAAATGGAGATACATTTAAACACATATATATTGTATGCCAAACTGGATCACATAGTAATAATGGAAATCTAGATAGTTTCTATATATAGATATGTATGTCTTCGTATTTACATCTACATTATGGAGAGCACAAAATAGTTCAATACAAACAAATATGTGTATATATGGGGGAACCAACAATGATACATATACGTAACTTATATTGTAAGACATATCAATATAAATTGCCATAGGGCTGATATCGATCTATTTGTAGACATAATTATAAAATATCTTAAGCTAAAATTGTAATGATAATTAAAACGTGGTCAAACAACAAAATTCTTTTGTACTGAGGCGTTTTATTCAATGTGTATGCAACTAAGGCTAAGATGAAATAAAATTCCTAGGCATTAGAAAATATGCAATACAGATAAATGAGGTGTATTAAGATGAAGCTTAAAACGGCTAACCAATATTAGTAACCTCAATATGATGTATACGTTTTCATGTATATGTATGGATGGTGATGTATGAATGTATACATTTATGCATGTCTGATTGGAGGGCGTGGTCTCAAACAATAGAGTACTACAACGTTCCAAAGAATAAAATATTATAAGAATGCGCACAAGATGTATACATGCATGAAATAAACATTTAGTTGCTCCCAATTCTAGATGATATATATATATATATATATATATATATATGCATAAATAGAACCTAAGGATGGATAAATGGGGTGGCATAAAGACAAATAATAGGGAATGTATTTGAATTATTCCCAAAAATTTATAACATCATGTACAAAGTTGTAACCCTTTGGAATACGTGTTTCTAATGTAAAGATCCAAAAGGCCTCTTGTTTTAGCAAAACCTTGTTAGTATCGCCACCTCTAGTGGCCACTTTGATTTGTTCAATGACTTTCCATTTAAAAGTTGTATTACTACTATTGTGCTTTTGAATGAAATGTTTGGCCATGTCTGAACATGGATCCGACCGTTTTATATCTGAGAGGTGTTGCTGCCTAATGCGTTCTCTGACCTCTCTTGTAGTACAACCTACATATTGCTTGTTTGTACAAGTGCACCAGATCAGGTATACTGCATTTTTAGATCTGCAATTTACACACTCCTTAATCTGGTATGTTTTGTTGGTAACAGCAGATGAAAAATCATTTCCCTTGTGTATGAAGCTGCATGGTATGCAAGCACTATACCCGCATTTGTACATCCCCTTGGAATTTAACCAAGAGTTAGAACTGGATGGTCTTGTGGGCAATACACTGGGCGAAATCTGGTTACCTATGGTAAAACCTCTTCTATATGAAAATTTTCACCCTTTCTCTAGAGTTGTTAAAAGGCCTTCATCTGCTTTGAGCATAGGCATATGTCTGCGTATGATCTTGCAGATTTCTTTATAGTCCGAAGAGTATTGTGCAACAAACGTCACCTGATCAACATGTTCCTTATTTGATTGTGGTTTGTCCATGAGCAAAATATTCCTGTCCAGAGAATCAACCTCTGATTTTGCCTTCGTAATAGTTGAATTACTATAGCCTCTTTGTGAAAGTCTTTTAGTAAGATCTTTACTTTGAATGGCATAATCAGATTTTTCTGAACAATTCCGTTTTACTCTGATAAATTGTCCTTTAGCAATTGCATAAGGAACTTTTGGAGGGTGGTTGCTCTTGCCATGCAGGAGTGTATTCCCGGATATAGGTTTCCTGTATATCTGTGATTTGACTTTATTCGTATCAGGGACAACACTTAGTTCGACATCTATAAAATTAATTTTCAATGTATGTAGTTCAAACCATCCCATCACCAAATTGGCATATGAGGGCGCAAATTTTGCCCCCATCGCTGTTCCTTGTAATTGTAGGTAAAACAGATCTTCAAATTTGAAGTAATTGTGTGTTAGCAGATACCTCTTACCTGAAAAACCTGAAACCCAATGAACCCCATAAATCGAGGGGGAGGGGCAAACCAAAGAGGGGGTCAAAATATGAGGCAACAGCAACCCCGATATTCCCTAAGGAGAGGGAGAGGCCAAAACAAATACCATCTACAATAGATGGGACATCATCAGTTGCCTCTCTAGACTCATACAATAATGATACCACAATAAATGCTAATCGTGACCATAATGTAATCAATCTAACTGATTATCAGTTAAGTAACATTCAGCTTAAAGTCCTTAGTTATGGACTGGGTTTTGTACCCTCCAGCAGGTTTAACCTCTTTCAGACTCTCGTGGATATTAATAAGTTTATACGCTCACTTACCCTGAAAAAGCATTTCCAAATGACAAATGATAATGCTAACTATAGTGAAAATGAAATCCTTACATGCACTTCAGTTCTAAACAAAGATCTCAATGTAACAAATTCTGTGAATATGGACTTCTCTGAAATTAGAGATATCCAGTCTCTGGTCTCACTAAATGAACAGAGTATTTCCTTAGAGGCAAGGACACAGAAGACACAGAATGCACACATTGGCTTTAAGCCTAAATCAACATTTTACCCCCTACAATCAAGGGGTGACATATTGGTTTCATTCCAGAAGAGAATTGAAAATGATCTTATTGAATTATCCAAAAAACCCTTTGTAGGCAAACACAATTTGACAAAATCTGAGAAATTGGCACTGTCTTCATTGAAATCCAACTCCGACCTGGTCATCAAAAATGCTGACAAGGGCGGGAGTGTGGTCGTTTGGGACGTTAAGTCCTACAAAGGAGAAATCATGAGACAACTCAACAATCAAAAAGATTATAGAGTTTTACCATGTAATCCAGTACAGAAATTTAAGAAAGAATTGATATCTCTTCTGGATGATGGCTTAGAAGAAGGTCATATAGATGTCAAAACCTTTGAGTTTTTAGTAGTGGATAACCCAGTCACCCCTATCATTCATGTGCTGCCCAAAGTTCATAAAAGCATCTTCAACGTTAAAGGCAGACCAATAGTGTCAGGCATAGGCTCACTTTGTGAGCCCTTGTCTGAATGGCAAGACAGCATTTTGCAGCCATTAGTCTATTCATTGCCCAGTTTTCTTAAAGATACTAAGCATGTGCTTCAGATCTTTAATGATTTCATATGGGAAGACAATTATACCTGGCTCACTGTTGATGTTGTGGCCCTCTATTCTTCCATCCCACACACCATGGGCAAGCTAGCAGTAAAATTCTTCCTTGAACAAAGGTCCAATTATACTGAAGAATTTATAGTGTTCATTTTAGAAATTTTGCAATATCTGCTAACACACAATTACTTCAAATTTGAAGATCTGTTTTACCTACAATTACAAGGAACAGCGATGGGGGCAAAATTTGCGCCCTCATATGCCAATTTGGTGATGGGATGGTTTGAACTACATATGATATATGGAGATGCCAATCCATACACTCAATGTATAAAGAGCTATCATCGCTATATTGATGATCTACTTTTGGTTTGGAAAGGCAGTACCACTACTATTGAGGGATTCATCGAATTCTTAAATAGTAATGACTGGGATTTACAATTCACATTTGAAACTAACCAATTGAAAATTAATTTTCTAGATGTCGAACTAAGTGTTGTCCCTGATACGAATAAAGTCAAATCACAGATATACAGAAAACCTATATCCGGGAATACACTCCTGCATGGCAAGAGCAACCACCCTCCAAAAGTTCCTTATGCAATTGCTAAAGGACAATTTATCAGAGTAAAACAGAATTGTTCAGAAAAATCTGATTATGCCATTCAAAGTAAAGATCTTACTAAAAGACTTTCACAAAGAGGCTATAGTAATTCAACTATTACGAAGGCAAAATCAGAGGTTGATTCTCTGGACAGGAATATTTTGCTCATGGACAAACCACAATCAAATAAGGAACCTGTTGATCAGGTGACGTTTTTTACACAATACTCTTCGGACTATAAAGAAATCTGCAAGATCATACGCAGACATATGCCTATGCTCAAAGCAGATGAAGGCCTTTTAACAACTCTAGAGAAAGGGTGAAAATTTTCATATAGAAGAGGTTTTACCATAGGTAACCAGATTTCGCCCAGTGTATTGCCCACAAGACCATCCAGTTCTAACTCTTGGTTAAATTCCAAGGGGATGTACAAATGCGGGTATAGTGCTTGCATACCATGCAGCTTCATACACAAGGGAAATGATTTTTCATCTGCTGTTACCAACAAAACATACCAGATTAAGGAGTGTGTAAATTGCAGATCTAAAAATGTAGTATACCTGATCTGGTGCACTTGTACAAGCAAGCAATATGTAGGTTGTACTACAAGAGAGGTCAGAGAACGCATTAGGCAGCAACACCTCTCAGATATAAAACGGTCGGATCCATGTTCAGACATGGCCAAACATTTCATTCAAAAGCACAATAGTAGTAATACAACTTTTAAATGGAAAGTCATTGAACAAATCAAAGTGGCCACTAGAGGTGGCGATACTAACAAGGCTTTGCTAAAACAAGAGGCCTTTTGGATCTTTACATTAGAAACACGTATTCCAAAGGGTTACAACTTTGTACATGATGTTATAAATTTTTGGGAATAATTCAAATACATTCCCTATTATTTGTCTTTATGCCACCCCATTTATCCATCCTTAGGTTCTATTTATGCACATATAAATATATATATATATATATATATATATATATATATATATCATCTAGAATTGGGAGCAACTAAATGTTTATTTCATGCATGTATACATCTTGTGCGCATTCTTATAATATTTTATTCTTTGGAACGTTGTAGTACTCTATTGTTTGAGACCACGCCCTCCAATCAGACATGCATAAATGTATACATTCATACATCACCATCCATACATATACATGAAAACGTATACATCATATTGAGGTTACTAATATTGGTTAGCCGTTTTAAGCTTCATCTTAATACACCTCATTTATCTGTATTGCATATTTTCTAATGCCTAGGAATTTTATTTCATCTTAGCCTTAGTTGCATACACATTGAATAAAACGCCTCAGTACAAAAGAATTTTGTTGTTTGACCACGTTTTAATTATCATTACAATTTTAGCTTAAGATGTCTTATTTTATAATTATGTCTACAAATAGATCGATATCAGCCCTATGGCAATTTATATTGATATGTCTTACAATATAAGTTACGTATATGTATCATTGTTGGTTCCCCCATATATACACATATTTGTTTGTATTGAACTATCTTGTGCTCTCCATAATGTAGATGTAAATACGAAGACATACATATCTATATATAGAAACTATCTAGATTTCCATTATTACTATGTGATCCAGTTTGGCATACAATATATATGTGTTTAAATGTATCTCCATTTATATATAATTTTTTATATAAATCTTGTATTTATTTGCAACACATATAGTTCGGAAATTTGATTTCTTTGTATTTTGTTTGCTGCAATATGTATATTGTTGATGTGTCATAAATATGTTACATTTTCTATTAACCTAGGATAACTTTGTTATTTAGTTTCAGTTTGTGCCCCCTGCACTCTTGTATGTAATCTCAGTTGTAATTGATCGATTACGATTTTTTAGGAACCAATAGGATTCAAGTACTGCTTTTAAATGTTGGCGGTTTTCTGTATAGAATCACTGTCTAAGATTAAGGCCATTGGCCGAAACATGTCAGACCATTCTATTGAATCCTGTTAAAGCTTTTAAATTTGACCATTAAAATTTGGAACTTTTAATTCAAGATGCCTGGCTACTCGCTCCTTTATTTTTTCATTGACTTTTCCCTCAATGAGTAAGCCTGTCTGCAAAGCAGTGGATTGAAAGGCGGTTTCTCAGCCTTCTTTGTTCCCTTTACCTGGTATTGGAGTCCTGTCTGGATTGGATGAGCGGTGTGACATACGTCACGAACGTGTCTAACGTGTCTGGTGTGCTGAAGTCTGAGCCTGGTTCTCAGCTACGGAGTTCGTAGAAGGTGTGGAGGATACAGCTCGACCGGTCTTCCTGTGGTGCGGCGGTGGCGGTACCGATCAGGCGAGTATGTGGTGAGAGCAAGATTTACCCCTCCTTCCTGAATCGTTCATTTTCCGTATGCAGCACTTAAAGCACATCATTGACTGCTTCAAACATCCACACTCTGTCTGTGCACAAGTGACTCTAGCTGATTACTAACTGCGTCCTGAACACTTTGATTTTATATATATATATATATATATATATATATTATTTATATGTGTGTATATATGTATTTATGTATTTATACATGTATATATGTATTAAGAGTCATATATACACATATAAACAGATAAATACATAT
Organism: Bombina bombina; assembly: GCF_027579735.1. Taxonomy (NCBI): domain Eukaryota; kingdom Metazoa; phylum Chordata; class Amphibia; order Anura; family Bombinatoridae; genus Bombina; species Bombina bombina. The sequence continues at coordinate 268,979,143 of NC_069504.1, read as the reverse complement.
GTACACACATATTGACATATATATTAGTGCATTGGAGCCCTTTGCCGTTAAGTAGCTGAGAGAGTGGGGTGATAGTTTTTGTTTTTTCCCCCACTTTTTCTTCTCCATTGACTTCTATGGGGGAATAAGTGAACGCGCATGTGATATTCTAACTTTGGATTTTTGCGCAAGTCGGGTTACCACTAGAGCAAAAACAGTTTACTTTCCACTGTTAATTTGCGCTCCACTTGTAATCTAGCCCTATATATTTATCTTGCCAGCTGTATGCAGGTGAAGTTTGTTGAAAGTTTCCCAATGCACTTTTGCACAGATTGGCAGGGTGAGCTAATAATATTGCGGGTCTGAGCATAGAATAGCACAAAATTAGAGAACCAGAGAATGTTTAGCATGGCCAACATCTCTTTACCGCGCCCTATTCTTTCAATGAATAGCTCGGCCACAGTAAACTCTGCTCAAATTACAGGTTGCGAAAAAATTATTGCAACTGAAGACCTGAAGTAAAGTTCTAGTGCAAGAATAAAATAAAATATTGTAAAACATATTAAAGTATTACACTTATATACAGTATATATATATATATATACATATGTGTGTGTGTGTGTGTGTATATATATATATATATATATATATATTAATATTAATATTAATAAAATAAATGTATAAATAGTGTTTTAAAGTGATATGATATATGACAAGATGTTTGACTGGGAAGGGCTCAAAGGTGTGTATTTGTATGCATATTGGTATGTGTGTACTGTGTATACTGTATATGTATGTATATATACTATATATATGTGTGTGTGTGTATTTCTATTGCTGTACCCGTGTATTGTTTTAGCAGCAGCACCTTGTATTATGACATTGCATTACAGTGATTATTTTTCTATTAGAGAGCGAGAAAGTGTATATTCTATTGAAGATGACAATGGAAATGCTAACTATATAGATCCAAAGTAATTATTGTTAGATAAGAAAAATTGAGCAGAACTCAAATCGATATTATGATAAAAGAATTCTGAAAAAATATGTTAAAAAGAATTTGATTCTCAAAGGCTTAAAGATGCATAAAAAAGGCATAATTGATTTAGCGGCGGTGGTATACCATCTGGAGTGGGAATAAGCACTTGTTGAATATTCAAACACATTTATCAATATTTTGATTAAATATTGAGACATGAAATTGAATTCAGTAACAGAAGAAATAAATATTAGAAAAGAATAAGAAAAACATAAGGGGGATGTTCTATATGAACAATTAAATGAGGAAACCAAGCAAAGAGTACATATATATGAAATGGAGATTAAAAATAGGAAAAATTACAAAATTAAAAAGAGACTGGTTGGAAAGGTTAGACGAATCCTCAAAGAATCAGACGAATGATATGGAAGGTAATATTGATTGTGAGGATGAAATTTCTACTAGATTATGAACAAAGAATAAATCAACAACAACAAAAAAGATAGATTGGAAGACTAATAACACTGTTCAAAAGTAAACATACAATCAGAATATGAGGAAAAAGCACATTAATGGTCAACCGAAAGGTAGAATTCAAAATAAGGCCAATTATAATAAACACTTCAAAATAATATATGTATCTCAAGGGGTAGACGGGAATGGAATATATGTATATAAAACTATAAAGTCACACTATTTTGAAAATAAGAACAAGAATTTACCTTGAGGGGATAACAGAGAACATAGAAACATTAATAATATTAATAATAACATTTATTAATTTATTTCACCTCCAGCTTCCTCAACTTCTCCTTTTTAGTACAACCAGGGGGGGCAATCAGACCACTAAAAGGCAAAGTTCGGGAAAAGAATCTTCACATAACACATTATTTAAGCAAACCTATAAGGCTGAAAAGACAAATAGAATTAGACGAGGACAATGAGCAGGAAGAATTATTCAAAATTAAAAGAAGATAATTTTGAATCATGAATCCACTAAAATCTTTAATTTATCTGATAAAAAAAAACCCCAGAGGAAATGAGCCTTTTAAGGAAGGGATTGAGTTTTGCTCCATTGTCGGGCCCAAATAGTTTTGAACAGTTGATAGATCTTAATAAGTTAATACATAAACTAACACTAAGTAGACATTTTGAAGAAAAAAAACATTTAAAATAAAATTAAACCTGATCTGGATGAAAAGGATTGGGAAGGATTAATTGACATTATAATGCCATTATATAATTATTTAATGACATTATAACAGGAATCAAAAGGTTCCAGGGTCTTGGATAACAGTCTAGATTGATATACTTGGAATATTCTTCAAAAACTGGATTGTGAAGGAGCAAGTGGGGGGTTTAGCAAAAAGTTTAAACCCAAGTCGATATTTTATCCACTTCATTTACAAGGTAATCATATACCAGTTTTTTAATGTTTGGTAGAGAGGGATTTGAATAAAATCTGTAAGGATTTTAAAGACAAAGACAATGATAAATTGAATTTGAATATATATGGAAAAAAAGGCTTTTAAAAATTTGATGAAGGATAATTCCATATTGGTGGGAGAGGCTGATAAAGGTGGAAGTATAGTCATTCAGAATAGGAATGACTATATCACTGAGGCCTATAACCTTTTGAATGATGCTAATACATATACTAAATTAAAGAGAGGGATCCCAATATGATGTATGTAAAAGATTTGAGAACTTTGCTGGATACGGCTTATAAAGATAAAATTATTAGTAAGGGTGAATTTAATTTCTTATATCAAGATAAATTTAAAGTGGCAATTTTCTACCACCTACCCAAAATCCATAAAGACCAACAAAAGCTCTTAGGGAGACCAATTATAGCTGGCATCAATTCACTAATGTGTAATCTTTCTGAATATGCTGATTCCTATTTAAAACCAATGGTGTCTGTTTTGGATTCTTATATTAGGGATACTCCATATACTCAGTATTATTGAACATATAGATTGGAAAGAGGATTATAGTTGGTTAACATTAGATGTCACATCGTTGTACACAAGGAATTGAAGGGATTAATTACTTTATGGAAAAATATGCTTATTTATCTCCTGAACAACAAGCTTTTTTGGTAGACTCAATTGGTTTCATTTAAAAAAAAACTACTTTATCTTTGAGCAAGAGTATTTCTTGCAAATTGGGGGCACAGCGATGGGTATATTCAATACCAACTTTGTGGAGATACACGTAGACAATATATTCGTTGTAAAATATATAAATCACTTGGTGAAAACAACTCCACACAGGAATCCCACATTCGCGGATTACACCAAGGTTATGCGAAATATGTGTACACAATAGAAGTACTGTAAATCACTCGGGCTTACCGCACAGTAGATCCCACCGACTGTTGAGAAAGTCTCTCCCACGCTGCCACAATGAGAGCGTGCAGCTTGTTGTGTATACACAATAATGTCGGCAGAAAAAACACCTGTGCTGCCTAGGTAAATTACCTGCTACGTCACGCAGGTAGAATGCTGCTACTTCTCCGGTGCTGTTAGGGCTCTCCAATGCCCCTATTCTTCCATCCAAGGAACAAACATCAATATCACACACTTTCACAGTACCGGTAAAGAAAGGCAGGGAGAGAAAGCATCCATTTAAAAGTTAGTCTTTATTATACTTGCATTAAAATCGTACAAAGGCACAGCACACTGTCAGAATCCACGGCCGTGGATTCTGACAGTGTGCTGTGCCTTTGTACGATTTTAATGCAAGTATAATAAAGACTAACTTTTAAATGGATGCTTTCTCTCCCTGCCTTTCTTTGCCGGTACTGTGAAAGTGTGTGATAGGCACGGCGATGGGGACTTGCTTTGCCCCCAATTATGCCTAATCTGTATATGGGCTGCTAGGAAGATTTGTATATTTGGAATAATAACCTATATAGGAAAAATATAATAGTGTGGAAGCGCTTTATAGATTATTTTATTGCCATCTAGAGAGGCAATGAGACTTCTGTAACATAGTTTTTTGAGTATGTAAACAGTAATAATTTGAATCTAAAATTTACACACAAAAAAACAGATGAAGAAAATATTTTGTTTTTGGATGTTGTATTTACCAGTTTGTTGAAAAAGGAAACAGATTAGAACAGCTGCCTTCATGCCCATAGTAGACATCATAAACAATGGATTAATAATATATTGCCAGTTTCAAAGGGTACAAAGGAATCTGGAATCTTTTGAGCAAGAGTCTATTCTTTTAAAACAACGATTTTAGGGCAAAGGGTTATTTGGAATAAAATGATTAAAACAGGTTATAAAAAAGCAAGAAATTTGAAAAGATAAGACCTTTTGAAAGGACCTCAAACAGATATGATAAACACTCAGAAAAATATATTTTTGACCAAATTTAACAATTCGTCCAATAAAATCAAAAGAATAATCCAAAAACATTGGCATATACTTATGCAGGACCCTATTTTGGTTAAGGTTAAAGCAGAGAAACCCCTTGTTGTTTTTAGAAAGAATCAAAGTCTAAAAGATATAATTGCCCCTAGTGCTTTGAAAAAATCTAAATCCACTAATTGGTTGAGTAAAGATAATAAAGGATTCTTTAGATGTAACAGAAAAAGTTGTAACACTTGTCCATTAGTAGATTCAAACCATAAACATATAGGACGAGATTACAAGTGCAACGGTAAATCTGTTTTTTTCGCTAGTGAAATGTTTTTTGCGTTTCTCGGGATCCACTCGTATTACAAGTTTTTGCGTGCATGTGTTCCCCCATAGAAATCAATGGAGAAAAAAAGTGAAAAAAACCCTACTTGTGAAAACAACAAAAAAAATTGAAAAAACCTAACACCCTACCATAAGCCCCTAGCCTAATAACTCATAATCGGCATCCCCCCACATTGCCAGCCCTAAATAAAACTATTAACCTCTAAAATGTCACCCCCCCACAACGCAAACTAACTAAATAAACTATTAACCCCCACAACGCAAAGTCATTAACATCTAAACCCCCTAACCTAACACCCTCTAACAACCCCAATTAAAATACCCAAACATTAACTAAAAAATATTTAACTTCCTTAAAAGAAATAAATACTTACCTGTAAAATTATATAAAAACCTAAGCTTACCCTTTAAAAAAAAAACTACCATTACTTTAAAAAACAATCGCCTAGATTACGAGTCTTGCGTTAGCCTTAAAAAGCAGCGTTGAGAGGTCCCAACGCTGCTTTTTAACGCCCGCTGGTATTACGAGTCTGGCAGGTAAAGGTGTACCGCTCACTTTTTTTCCGCGACTCGAGCATACCACAAATCCACTTATGTAAATTGCGTATCCTATCTTTTCAATGGGCTTTTCCTAACGCCGGTATTACGAGTCTTGGAAAAAGTCAAGACTCCTACCGCATTTAAAAGTCAGTAGTTAAGAGTTTTATGGGCTAACGCCGTAACATAAAACTTTAAGTAAAGTGCTAAAAAGTACACTAACGCCCATAAACTACCTATTAACCCCTAAACTGAGGCCCCACCCACATCGCAAACACTATATTAAATTTTTTAACCCCTAATCTGCCTAACCGGACATCGCCGCCACTTCAATAAATGTATTAACCCCTAAACCGCCGCACTCCCGCCTCGCAAAAACTAGTTAAATATTATTAACCCCTAATCTGCCGTCCCTAACATCGCCAACACCTACCTACATTTATTAACCCCTAATCTGCCTTCCCCAACGTCGCCACCACTATTACATTTATTAACCCCTAAATCTAAGTCTAACCCTAACACCCCCCTAACTTAAATATTATTTAAATAAATCGAAATAAAATTACTACAATTAAATAAATTATTCCTATTTAAAACTAAATACTTACCTATAAAATAAACCCTACAATAGCTACAATATAAATAATAGTCACATTGTAGCTAGCTTAGGGTTTATTTTTATTTTACAGGCAACTTTGTATTTATTTTAACTAGGTACAATAGTTATTAATTAATTAATAACTACCTAGCTAAAATAAATACAAATATACCTGTAAAATAAAACCTAACCTAAGTTACAATTACACCTAGCACTACACTATAATTAAATAAATTACCTAAAGTAACTACAAATAAATAAAATAAATTAAATTACGGAAAAAAACTCTAAATTACAGAAAATAATAAAATAATTACACTTTTTTTAAACTAATTACACCTAATCTAATCCCCCTAATAAAATAAAAAAGCCCCCCAAAATAATAAAAATCCCTACCCTAAACTAAATTACAAATAGCCCTTAAAAGGGCTTTTTGCGGGGCATTGCCCCAAAGTAATCCTCTCTTTTACCTGAAAAAAAAGTACAATCCATCTTCAACCAGAGCGGAGCGGGTCCATCTTCAAGACATCCGACGCGGAGCACCCTCTTCGTTCGACGGCGACTGGAACAATGACGGGTCCTTTAAATGATGTCATCCAAGATAGCGTCCCTTCAATTCTGATTGGCTGATAGAATTCTATCAGTCAATCGGAATTAAGGTAGACAAAATCCTATTGGCTGATTAGAACAGCCAATAGGATTGAGCTTGCATACTATTGGCTGATTGGAACAGCCAATAGAATGTGAGCTCAATCCTATTGGCTGATTGGATCAGCCAATAGCATTTTTTTTTACCTTAATTCCGATTGGCTGATAGAATTCTTTTTTTTTTTTTTTTAAATATCTTTATTTCCCCGACAAGTCAAACAAAAAAAACCAAGAGGATAAATAGCAAACACAGAAAAAAAGGCATATACAATAGCATATACATCTCATATATAACATATGCCTCCTAACCATACATCTTCAAACAACTAATTCTACTTTTGTCCTCCTTTTCTCAGTACATAAAATAAATCATACATTGTCAGGTTTTATTCGTATTTTCCTATTCCTACATTTCACCTTAGATCAGTATTTCTGATCATACCTCGTCCTGTCCACCCCCCCTGGTCCCAACAGAGAAAAAAAATTAAAAAAAAAAAAATTTCCTCTCACTGACTCCTCTATCTTATATTAAAAATATTTGCAGGTATTTCACCTCTCAATATCATTTCACTGACATACACTGAATATTGAAAGGGCCATATCAATTTTTTCTGAAGATCCTCTGGATAAATTTTAATTAAATCAACCCACTTCTGGAAGAAGCTGGAAATATCCATTTCTTTCTCTGAGTCTATTGCACAATGTTCAATAATCATATAGTTATGTACATTATTACAAAATTCTGCAATAGTTGGAGTCTTCCTATCAATCCATTTCTTCAGAATCAGATTCCTTCCTATCATTATCATATAACTAATACATTCTTTGTTTCTATATCTATTATTCTTTGGCAATAAAAATATCACAAACTCTAATCGTATTTGTATATTTTCAGTTATTATTTTCTGTAACCAGTAATTTACCTTCATCCAGAATTGTTTAATTTTGGGGCAGTGCCAGAAATAATGCAACATCTCGGCCGAAGAGCATTGACATTTACTACATTTATCTGATCTTCTTACATTCCACCTATGTAATAGTGATGGTGTAAGATAGACTTGATGTAGAATATTCAAGTGTGCTTCTCTAAAATTAGTAGCTTTGGCTGCATCCTGTGCACTATCTATACTATTCTGTATCATCTCTGTATTTACTTCAGATATTCCTTTAAGATGCCATTTTTAAACTAATTGATTCAGAGCAGACCTTCCTTCTTCCTTCATAATAATATGATACAATTTCTTTATTGAAGAATTTCCTGCTTTGCATATACCTAAACCGGCCTCTATTTTGTCCCAGCTCTCCTCTGTCTTGTTAACTCTAAAAGATTTATCAACCCAATGCCTTAGCTGCAAATAAGCAAAAAAATCTTTATTCATAAATCCAAATTCTCTTTTTAAATTTTCAAAAGATTTCATCCTTCTCACCCCTTCTTCTTGCTCTAATGCTTGATATATATAGTTCAGCCCTGCTCTTCTCCATCTGTGAAATACTTCAGCTTTCAATCCTTCTGGGAATAATGGATTCCCTGTTATTGTGCAATATTTGGAAAACTCATGAGATAACCCCACTTTTTTACAAAAAAATTGCCAAGCCCTTATTACTGTGGAAATCGTTCTAATTTTTTGACATTCCTTGGGTAGTAATCTATTATCCACATGTAATAATGCTTTTATCACATAGGGTTTTACCAATATCTCTTCAAACTGCCTGTCTGTAAAATATTCTGCCTCTATCAGCCATTCTGATGCTATTTTGACTAGGCACGATATATTATAATCCTGTAGAGAGGGGAGTGCAAAGCCTCCAACACTCTTTAATTGAGTTAGTTTCCTTAATGAGAATCTTATTCTCTTTTTCCCCCAGAAAAAAGATGTCAACCAGCTATTAAATAATTGAACATCCTTTCTTTTAATTATAAGAGGCAAATTTTGAAGTTTATATAAAATTTTTGGAAACAATATCATTTTAACTATATTAATGCTCCCTGTTAGGGACAGTGGTACATTTCTCCAAATTTCTAATAATCCCCTTATTTTTACAAAAAGATTCTTATAATTTTCTTTATACCATTCATTTGGGTTCTTATTTAGCCATATGCCCAGATATAAAATTGTATTTACCGCCGTGAAGATAATTTCTTTTGGTGAGTCCTTAGTTTTCCTTAACCACATCAGATCAGACTTCGACATGTTAACTTTATAACCCGTAAATGAGCTATATCTATCCAGATACTCAATTAGCAATGGTATATTTCTCTGTGTATTTCTAATAAATAAAAGGACGTCGTCCGCATAGAGCAATATTTTTGTTTCAACCGTATTACATACAGCTCCTTGTAACATCTGATTTAATTTAAATGCCAGCGGTTCAATTGAAAGATTAAACAAGAGGGGGGATAGAGGGCATAAATAATAAAAATCCCTACCCTACACTAAATTACAAATAGCCCTTAAAAGGGCTTTTTGCGGGGCATTGCCCCAAAGTAATCCGCTCTTTTACCTGAAAAAAAAGTACAATCCATCTTCAACCAGAGCGGAGCGGGTCCATCTTCAAGACATCCGACCCGGAGCATCCTCTTCGTTCGACGGCGACTGGAACAATGACGGGTCCTTTAATTCATTTAATTAAGTCATTGTTCCAGTCGCCGTCGAACGAAGAGGATGCTCCGTGTTTGATGTCTTGAAGATGGACCCGCTTCGCTCCGGATGGATGAAGATAGAAGGTGCTGCCTGGATGAAGACTTAAAGCCATCTGGAGGACCTCTTCTGCCTGGATAGGATGAAGACTTCGGACCGTCTGGAGGACCACTTCTGTCCGGTTGGGTGAAGACGTCTCAAGGTAGGGTGATCTTCAAGGGGGTAGTGTTAGGTTTTATTAAGGGGGGATTGGGTGGGTTTTAGAGTAGGGTTGGGTGTGTGGGTGGTGGGTTGTAATGTTGGGGGGTATTGTATTTTTTTTTTACAGGTAAAAGAGCTGATTACTTTGGGGCAATGCCCCGCAAAAAGCCCTTTTAAGGGCTATTTTTAATTTAGTGTAGGTTAGGGATTTTTATTATTTTGGGGGGCTTTTTGATTTTATTAGGGGGATTAGATTAGGTGTAATTAGTTTAAAAAAATTGTAATTATTTTATTATTTTCTGTAATTTAGTGTTTTTTTTCCTTGATTTAGTTTATTTAATTTAATAGTAATTAATTGTAGTTAATTTAGGTAATGTATTTATTTATAGTGTAGTATTAGGTGTAATTGTAACTTAGGTTAGGATTTATTTTACAGGTATATTTGTATTTATTTTAACTAGGTAGTTATTAAATAATTAATAACTATTTAATAACTATTATACCTAGTTAAAATAAATACAAAGTTGCCTGTAAAATAAAAATAAACCCTAAGCTAGCTACAATGTAACTATTAGTTATATTGTAGCTAGCTTAGGGTTTATTTTACAGGTATTTAGTTTTAAATAGGAATAATTTAATTAATTGTAGTTATTTTATTTAGATTTATTTAAATTATATTTAAGTTAGGGGGGTGTTAGGGTTAGACTTAGATTTAGGGGTTAATAACTTTATTATAGTGGCGGCGACATTGGGGGTGGCAGATTAGGGGTTAATAATTGTAGGTAGGTTGCGACGACATTGGGGGTGGCAGAATAGGGGTTAATAACTATAATGTAGGTGTCGGCGGTGTTGGGGGAGACAGATTAGGGGTTCATAAGTATAATGTAGGTGGCGGCAGTGTCCGGAGCAGCAGATTAGGGGTTAATAATATAAAAAGAGAATATGGGACCAACACAGTACAGCTCCTGTATGTCCCAAAAACCAGAGGTGCGCCAATCCACTATAACACAACCTGTATATATTGTAAGATATAATCAAATAAAAACCTGTATATATAGTATAAAAAAAAAATTATTATGATAGCACACAAATACAATGGTATTGATAATGATATATATACAATGTGTAAAGTGTAAAAATCCTTAGGAAAAAGTCCCAACACTCATGGAAAGTCCTATACCGAGGACTCTCACTTGTAATGTCCAGTTACAAAAGAAGCATCAACCAAGTGACTGGCAGCTCTCTCCAAAGTGTGCACGATAAATCTAGATGCCCTGGAAGACAAGAAAAAAGAGAGGCGCCCTTGGTGCAGCAAGTCCCGCGAAGTGGCGACGATGTTGGGGTCGGCAGATTAGGGGTTAATAAGCATAAGATTAGGGGTGTTTAGACTCGGGGTTCATGTTAGGGTGTTAGTTGTAGGCATAAAATGTATTTCCCCATAGGAATCAATGGGGCTGCGTTAGGAGCTGAACGCTGCTTTTTTGCAGGTGTTAGAATTTTTTTCAGCTGAATCAGCCCCATTGTTTCCTATGGGGAAATCGTGCACAAGCACGTTGTGTCAGCTCACCGCTACCGTAAGCAGCGCTGGTATTGAGGTGGGATGTGGAGCTAAATTTTGCACTCCGCTCACTTTTTTGCGGATAACGCTGGGTTTAAAAAACCTGTAATACCAGCGTTGTTTGTAGATGAGCAGTGAGCATATACTGCGCGTTAGCACCGCAAGCCTTACCGACAAAAACTCATAATCTAGCCGAATTACATTAAAAAATTAAAAAAAACTTACATTACAAAAAAAATAAAAACCTAACATTTATAAAAAATAATAAATATAAATTAAGTTAGGGGGTGTTAGGTTAGGGGGTTTAGATGTTAATTACTTTGCGTTGTAGGGATTATTAGTTTATTTACAGTTGTATGCAAAAGTTAAGGCACCCCTGACAATTTACATGATTTTCATTTATAAATAATTGGGTGTTTGGATCAGCTATTTCATTTTGATCTATCAAATAACTGAAGGACACAGTAATATGTCAGTAGTGAAATGAGGTTTATTGGATTAACAGAAAATGTGCAATATGCATCAAAACTAAATTAGACAGGTGCATAAATTTGGGCACCGCAACAGAAATATTGCATAAATATTTAGTAGAGCCCCCTTTAGCAGAAATAACAGCCTCTAGACGCTTCCTATAGCCTGTAATGAGTGTCTGGATTCTGGATGAAGGTATTTTGGACCATTCCTCCTTGCAAAACATCTCCAGTTCAGTTAGGTTTGATGGTTGCCGAGCATTGACAGCCCGCTTCAAATCACCCCACAGATTTTCATTGATATTCAGGTCTGGGGACTGGGATGGCCATCCCAGAACATTGTACTTGTTCCTCTGCATAAATGCCAGAGTAGATTTTGAGCAGTGTTTTGGGTCACTGTCTTGTTGAAATATCCAGCCCTGGCGTAACTTCAACTTTGTGACTGATTCCTCAAGATTATTCTCAAGTATCTGCTGATATTGAGTGGAATCCATGCGACCCTCAACTTTAACAAGATTCCCAGTACTGGCACTGGCCACACAGCCCCACAGCATGATGAAACATCCACCAGATTTTACTGTGGCTAGCAAGTGTTTGTCTTAACACGCTGTGTTCTTTTGCTGCCATGCATAACACCCCTTGTTATGACCAAATAACTCAATCTTTGTTTCATCAGTCCACAGCACCTTCTTCCAAAATGAAGCTGGCTTGTCCAAATGTGCATTTGCATACCTCAAGCGACTCTGTTTGTGGCGTGTGTGCAGAAAAGGCTTCTTCCGCATCACTCTCCCATACAGCTTCTTCTTGTGAAAAGTGCTCTGAATTGTTAAACGATGCACAGTGACACTATCTGCAGCAAAATGATGTTGTAGGAGGCGGTCTGTGGGTTGTTTTTGACCGTTCTCACCATCCTTTGCCTTTGCCTCTCCAATATTTTACTTGGCCTGCGGTCTTACATTTCCTCAATATGTTCCTCACAGTGGACACTGACAGCCTAAATCTTTTTTTGTTTTTTTTAAATATTTTTTTATTGAGGTAGCAATGACATACATAAACAACATCTTATACTGTCATGGCAACACGCCTAGATACATACATCAAGTCTCAAGTGTCTAATACATAGGCATGTCTTAGAGACCATAAGCAATACGAAGTCCTAAACAATAGGAAGTACAATAGGCCATGAGCGACACCTCTTTTAATATATAAACACTTTAACATGGATAAAAAATACCTTAACAAGTGGTAATCATAAGACCTAGCTTTCGTAAAAGGACTCTGAAAGGAGAGAAGTAGGTTTTTGTCTGTCCACGACATAGACAGCAGAACATAAGCCAGTGATTCTTAACACAGAAGAAATACTATTGGCCACCTGGTTCTTAATCTCTCCTCAGAGTGTTGAGAAGCTCAGAAAATGTCTTCAATTACCCATCGTAATAACATACAGGTGATTATGGTTAGAATAAGTGTTGTACGCTATGCCACACAACCCCCTAAGTTATGCAGAAATAAATATAAAACATACCCTAGCTGGAAATTAGTGGCCACTCTTGGACCCCAAACTTTAAAAATACATATGGGGTAAATGTTGGGGAATTTATCAGCTGGGACCCCACACACTCATACATCCTATATTATAAAAGGCCAAGTGTGTTTGTCTAAAGCTGTCATGCGCAGTAGAGACTGCACGCGCAGACAAACACACCTGGCCTTTCCGACTGACCTGGCATCTGGCGTCAGAGTCAGTGTGTGGTGGAGTGGGCGCGGCCGGCGGGTGCGTCGTGGGCGTGGCCGACGGGTGTGTCGTGGGAGTGTCCGGCGGGTGTGTTGTGGCCGTGGCTGGCGGGTGCGTCATGGGTGTGGCCAGGGGGTGCGTCGTGGGCGGGGTCAACTGCCGAAACAGAGCAGAAGATGGGGGAGAGAGAGACGGGGGATTAAAAGAGGGGGGAGAGAGAGACAGCACAAAAGAGAGAGGAGAGACAGAGACAGCACAAAAGAGAGAGGAGAGACAGAGACAGCACAAACGAGAGGGGTGAGACAGAGACAGCACAAAAGAGAGAGGAGAGACAGAGACAGCACAAATGAGAGAGGAGAGACAGCACAAAAGAGAGAGGAGAGACAGAGACAGCACAAACGAGAGGGGAGAGACAGACAGCACAAACGAGAGGGGAGAGACAGAGACAGCACAAAAGAGAGAGGAGAGACAGAGACAGCACAAAAGAGAGAGGAGAGACAGAGACAGCACAAAAGAAAGAGGAGAGACAGAGACAGCACAAAAGAGAGAGGAGAGACAGCACAAAAGAGAGAGGAGAGACAGCACAAAAGAGAAAGGAGAGACAGCACAAAAGAGAGAGGAGAGGCAGCACAAAAGAGAGAGGAGAGACAGAGACAGCACAAAAGAGAGGGGAGAAAGAGAGCAAAAGAGAGGGGGGATAGAGAGCGAGCAAGGGGTGGGAGAGAGAGCGCAAAAGAGAGGGGGGAGAGAGAGCACAAAAGAGAGGGGGGAGAGAGAGCGCAAAAGAGAGGGGGGAGAGAGAGCGCAAAAGAGAAGGGAGAGAGAGAGCTCAAAAGAGAGGGGAGAGAGAGAGCGCGAAAGAGAGTGGAGAGAGAGAGCGCGAAAGAGAGGGGAGAGAGAGAGCGCAAAAGAGAGGGGGGAGAGAGAGCAGAGACAGAGACAGCACAAAAGAGAGAGGAGAGACAGCACAAAAGAGAAAGGAGAGACAGCACAAAAGAGAGAGTAGAGGCAGCACAAAAGAGAAAGGAGAGACAGAGACAGCACCCAAAAGAGAGAGGAGAGACAGAGACAGCACAAAAGAGAGAGGAGAGACAGAGACAGCACAAAAGAAAGGGGAGAAAGAGAGCAATAGAGAGCGAGCAAGGGGTGGGAGAGAGAGCGCAAAAGAGAGGGGGGAGAGAGGAGAGAGAGCGCAAAAGAGAGGGGAGAGAGAGAGCGCAAAAGAGAGGGGAGAGAGAGAGCGCAAAAGAGGGGAGAGAGAGCGCAAAAGAGAGGGGGGAGAGAGAGCACAAAAGAGGGGAGAGAGAGCGCAAAAGAGAGAGGGGAGAGAGAGCACAAAAGAGAGGGGAGAGAGAGAGCGCGAAAGAGAGGGGAGAGAGAGAGCGCTAAAGAGGGGAGAGAGAGAACGTGAAAGAGAGAGGAGAGAGAGAGCGCAAAAGAGAGGGGAGAGAGAGAGCGCGAAAGAGAGGGGAGAGAGAGAGCGCAAAAGAGAGGGGGAAAGAGCGCAAAAGAGGGGGGGAGAGAGAGTGCAAAAGAGAGGGGGAGAGAGAGCGCAAAAGAGGGGGGGGAGAGAGAGTGCAAAAGAGGGGGGGGGAGAGAGAGCGCAAAAGAGAGGGGGAGAGAGACAGCGCAAAAGAGAGGAGGAGAGAGAGAGCTCAAAAGAGAGGGGGGAGAGAGAGAGCTTAAAAGAGAGGGGGAGAGAAAGAGCAAAAGAGAGGGGGGAGAGAGAGCAAAAGAGAGGGGGAGGGAGAGAGCAAGGGGTGGGACCGCTGTACTGCAAAAAATGGCCCGTGTGAACGGGCTTTAGGACTAGTTTCTATATAAACATAAGTATAGATTATACAGGCCACTTTTGAACCTATAGTATTATATTCGAACCGTTGTATTAGATATATTCCTACGATACATATCGTACCCACAATATGGTATACAGAAAATATCTTATTGATATGCGCACAAAACATTTGGTTCACCATGACCCTATATAACTAAAGAGCCGTTAATATCATAATTTTATCTATTGCTTGTAATGTTTATATGTATTCCTATTAGGTTGAAGCCGCTTTTGGAATTCTGCATATAGTATATAACAGCAGCTCAGTAGAAGATATGACACCAAATAATGGTCTCAGGGCCCCCCTTGGACCTCCTGCATAAGCTACTTTGAAACCGTTATATAGAGCAAAAAACACCCAATGTTTAATAATAATATAATAATAATATAATAATAGTATTATTTAGGATTTGCAATGTGGGGGGGGTGGCGGTTTAGGGGCTAATAGTGTAGTTTATGGGTGTAAATGTACTTTATAATTTATTTTTGTTGTGTTTTGTGCAATTTTTATTTTCGTAAAACAGTTTACCAGAGCTCTTAGATTGCGATAAGGATTGAAGCGGAAAGGCTATTACGCTAGCACAATCGTGATTTCTCCCGACTTAATATCAGCAGGAGAAAAATGGATTGCAAAATCACAATTGCGCTAGTGCTAAATCCGTTGCACCTCACTTGTAATCTTGCCCATAATCTCTAATAATAATGGTCAGAAAAGAAACATTAAATCTAGCATGATTTGCCACTCAAAATATGGCCTAGATTTGGAGTTTGGCGGTAGAAGGGCTGTTAACGCTCCGCGGGCTTTTTTCTGGCCGCACCATAAAATTAACTCTGGTATCGAGAGTTCAAACAAATGCTGCGTTAGGCTCCAAAAAAGGAGCGTAGAGCATTTTTACCGCAAATGCAACTCTCGATACCAGAGTTGCTTACGGACACGGCCAGCCTCAAAAACGTGCTCGTGCACGATTCTCCCATAGGAAACAATGGGGCTGTTTGAGCTGAAAAAAAACCTAACACCTGCAAAAAAGCAGCGTTCAGCTCCTAACGCAGCCCCATTGTTTCCTATGGGGAAACACTTCCTACGTCTGCACCTAACACCCTAACATGTACCCCGAGTCTAAACACCCCTACCCTTACACTTATTAACCCCTAATATGCCGCCCCCGCTATCGCTGACACCTGCATATTATTATTAACCCCTAATCTTCCGCTCCGTACACCGCCGCAACCTACGTTATCCCTATGTACCCCTAATCTGCTGCCCCTAACACCGCCGACCCCTATATTATATGTATTAACCCCTAACCTGCCCCCCACAACGTCGCCGCCAGCTACTTACAATAATTAACCCCTAATCTTCCGACCGCCACCTACGTTATACTTATGTACCCCTAATCTGCTGCCCCTAACACCGCCGACCCCTATATTATATGTATTAACCCCTGAACGGGCTTTAGGACTATTTTCTATATAAACATAAGTATAGATTATACAGGCCACTTTTGAACCTATAGTATTATATTCGAACCGTTGTATTAGATATATTCCTACGATACATATATGAATACATATATCTCCATCAAATATTATTAGAACTTAATAGGATGTTGTCCCCAAGTACCATACAGGAGCCTCTCGTAGCCCCCTAGCACTTCACCTATTTTTAAAAGGGGGATTTTAAAGGAAGAAAGATATAGGGTCGCTTTTGTACCCACAATATGGTATACAGAAAATATCTTATTGATATGCGCACAAAACATTTGGTTCACCATGACCCTATATAACTAAAGAGCCGTTAATATCATAATTTTATCTATTGCTTGTAATGTTTATATGTATTCCTATTAGGTTGAAGCCGCTTTTGGAATTCTGCATATAGTATATAGCAGCAGCTCAGTAGAAGATATGACACCAAATAATGGTCTCAGGGCCCCCCTTGGACCTCCTGCATAAGCTACTTTGAAACCGTTATATAGAGCAAAAAAACATAATTTATGTAAGAACTTACCTGATAAATTCATTTCTTTCATATTAACAAGAGTCCATGAGCTAGTGACGTATGGGATATACATTCCTACCAGGAGGGGCAAAGTTTCCCAAACCTTAAAATGCCTATAAATACACCCCTCACCACACCCACAAATCAGTTTAACGAATAGCCAAGAAGTGGGGTGATAAGAAAAAAAGTGCGAAGCATATAAAATAAGGAATTGGAATAATTGTGCTTTATACAAAAAAATCATAACCACCACAAAAAAAGGGTGGGCCTCATGGACTCTTGTTAATATGAAAGAAATGAATTTATCAGGTAAGTTCTTACATAAATTATGTTTTCTTTCATGTAATTAACAAGAGTCCATGAGCTAGTGACGTATGGGATAATGACTACCCAAGATGTGGATTTTTCCACACAAGAGTCACTAGAGAGGGAGGGATAAAATAAAGACAGCCAATTCCTGCTGAAAATAATCCACACCCAAAATAAAGTTTAACAAAAAACATAAGCAGAAGATTCAAACTGAAACCGCTGCCTGAAGAACTTTTCTACCAAAAACTGCTTCAGAAGAAGAAAATACATCAAAATGGTAGAATTTAGTAAAAGTATGCAAAGAGGACCAAGTTGCTGCTTTGCAGATCTGGTCAACCGAAGCTTCATTCCTAAACGCCCAGGAAGTAGATACTGACCTAGTAGAATGAGCTGTAATTCTCTGAGGCGGAATTTTATCCGACTCAACATAGGCAAGATGAAATAAAGATTTCAACCAAGATGCCAAAGAAATGGCAGAAGCTTTCTGGCCTTTCCTAGAACCGGAAAAGATAACAAATAGACTAGAAGTCTTACAGAAAGATTTCGTAGCTTCAACATAATATTTCAAAGCTCTAACAACATCCAAAGAATGCAACGATTTCTCCTTAGAATTCTTAGGATTAGGACATAATGAAGGAACCACAATTTCTCTACTAATGTTGTTGGAATTCACAACTTTAGGTAAAAATTCAAAAGAAGTTCGCAACACCGCCTTATCCTGATGAAGAATCAGAAAAGGAGACTCACAAGAAAGAGCAGATAATTCAGAAACTCTTCTGGCAGAAGAGATGGCCAAAAGGAACAAAACTTTCCAAGAAAGTAATTTAATATCCAATGAATGCATAGGTTCAAATGGAGGAGCTTGAAGAGCCCCCAGAACCAAATTCAAACTCCAAGGAGGAGAAATTGACTTAATGACAGGCTTTATACGAACCAAAGCTTGTACAAAACAATGAATATCAGGAAGAATAGCAATCTTTCTGTGAAAAAGAACAGAAAGAGCAGAGATTTGACCTTTCAAGGAACTTGCGGACAAACCCTTATCTAAACCATCCTGAAGAAATTGTAATATTCTCGGTATTCTAAAAGAATGCCAAGAAAAATGATGAGAAAGACACCAAGAAATATAAGTCTTCCAGACTCTATAATATATCTCTCTGGATACAGATTTACGAGCCTGTAACATAGTATTAATCACAGAGTCAGAGAAACCTCTTTGACCAAGAATCAAGCGTTCAATCTCCATACCTTTAAATTTAAGGATTTCAGATCCTGATGAAAAAAAGGACCTTGAGACAAAAGGTCTGGTCTTAACGGAAGAGTCCACGGTTGGCAAGAGGCCATCCGGACAGGATCCGCATACCAAAACCTGTGAGGCCATGCCGGAGCTACCAGCAGAACAAACGAGCATTCCTTCAGAATCTTGGAGGTTACTCTTGGAAGAAGAACTAGAGGCGGAAAGATATAGGGAGGATGATACTTCCAAGGAAGTGAAAATGCATCCACTGCCTCCGCCTGAGGATCCCGGGATCTGGACAGATACCTGGGAAGTTTCTTGTTTAGATGAGAAGCCATCAGATCTATTTCTGGAAATTCCCACATTTGAACAATCTGAAGAAATACCTCTGGGTGAAGAGACCATTCGCCCGGATGCAACGTTTGGCGACTGAGATAATCCGCTTTCCAATTGTCCATACCTGGGATATAAACCGCAGAGATTAGACAGGAGCTGGATTCCGCCCAAACCAAAATTCGAGATACTTCTTTCATAGCCAGAGGACTGTGAGTCCCTCCTTGATGATTGATGTATGCCACAGTTGTGACATTGTCTTATCTGAAAACAATGAACAACTCTCTCTTCAGAAGAGGCCAAGACTGAAGAGCTCTGAAAATTGCACGGAGTTCCAAAATATTGATCGGAAATCTCACCTCCTGAGATTCCCAAACCCCTTGTGCCGTCAGATACCCCCACACAGCTCCCCAACCTGTAAGACTTGTATCTGTTGAGATTATAGTCCAGGTCGGAAGAACAAAGAAGCCCCCTGAACTAAACGATGGTGATCTGTCCACCATGTCAGAGAGTGTCGTAAAATCGGTTTAAAGATATTAATTGAGATATCTTTGAGTAATCCCTGCACCATTGGTTCAGCATACAGAGCTGAAGAGGTCGCATGTGAAAACGAGCAAAGGAGATCGCATCTGATGCGGCAGTCCTAAGACCCAACATTTCCATGCATAAGGCTACCAAAGGGAATGATTGTGACTGAAGGTTTTGACAAGCTGATATCAATGTTAAACTTCTCTTGTCTGACAAGGACAGAGTCATAGACACTGAATTTATCTAGAAACCTAAAAAGGTTACCCTTGTCTGAGGAATCAATGAACTGATTGGTAAATTGATCCTCCAACCATGAACTTGAAGAAACAACACAAGTCGATTCGTATGAGATTCTTCGAAAATGAGAAGACTGAGCAAGTACCAAGATATCGTCCAAATAAGGAAATACCAAAACCCTATTCTCTGATTACAGAAAGAAGGGCACCGAGAACCTTTGAAAAAAATTCTTGGAACTGAGGCTAGGCCAAACAGTAGAGCCACAAAACTGGTAATGCTTGTCTAAAAAGAGAATCTCAGACACTAAAAGTGATCTGGATGAATCGGAATATGCAGATACACATCCTGTAAATCTATTGTAGACATATAATGCCCTTGCTAAACAAAAGGCAGGATAGTCCTATAGTAACCATCTTGAATGTTGGTATCCTAACATAACGATTCAATAATGATAGATCCAGAACTGGTCTGAAGGAATTGACCTTCTTTGGTACAATGAAGAGATAAAATAAAACCCCAGCCCCTGTTCCAGAACTGGAACTGGCATAAATACTCCAGCCAACTCTAGATCTGAAACACATTTCAGAAATGCTGAGCCTTGCTGTGTCAACTGGGACACGGGAAAGAAAAGAATCTCTTAGCAGGAGGCCTTAACTTGAAGCCAATTCTGTACCTTTCTGAAACAATGTTTCTGAAACCAGAGATTAAGAACGGAATTGATCCAAATTTCTTTGAAGAAAACGTAATCTGCCCCATACCAGCTGAGCTGGAATAAGGGCCGCACCTTCATAGATACTTAGGAGCTGGCTATAGGTTTCTATAAGGCTTGGATATATTCCAAACTGGAAATAGTTTCCAAACTGATACCGCTCCTGAGGATGAAGGATCAGGCTTTTGTTCCTTGTTGTGAGAAAAGGAACGAAATGATTATTTACCCTGGAAAGAAAGGGAAAGCAAAGTTGACTTAGAAGACATGTCAGCATTCCAAGTTTAATCCATAAAGCTTTTCTAGCTAAAATAGCTAGAGACATATACCTGACATCAACTCTAATGATATCAAAAGATGGTATCACCAATAAAATTATTAGCATGTTATAGAATAATAATAATGCTATAAAATTATGATCTGTTACTTGTTGCGCTAAAGCTTCTAACCAAAAAGTTGAAGCTGCAGCAACATCCGCTAAAAATATAGCAGGTCTAAGAAGATTACCTGAACATAAGTAAGCTTTTCTTAGAAAAGATTCAATTTTCCTATCTAAAGGATCCTTAAATGAAGTACTATCTGCCATAGGAATAGTAGTACATTAGCAGGAGTAGAGACAGCCCCATAACTGTAGGGATTTTTGTCCCAAAAAACTCTAATCTGTCAGATGGCACAGGATATAATTTGCTTAAACGTCTAGAAGGAGTAAATAAATTACCCAAATTATTCCATTCCCTGGAAATTACTTCAGAAATAGCATCAGGGAGATAAAACACTTCTGGAATAACTACAGGAGATTTAAAAACCTTATTTAAACGTTTACATTTAGTATCAAGAGGACCAGAATCCTCTATTTCTAATGCAAATAACACTTCTTTAAGTAAAGAACGAATAAATTCCATTTTGAACAAATACAAAGATTTATCAGCATCAACCTCTGAGACAGAAACCTCTGAACCAGAAGAACCATTATCAGTATCAGAATAATGATGTTCATTTAAAAATTCATCTGAAAAAAAGAGAAGTTTTAAAAGACTTTTATGTATACTAGAAGGAGAAATAACAGACATAGCCTTCTTAATGGATTTAAAAAATAAAATCTCTTATGTTATCAGGAACACTCTGAAAATTAGATGTTGACGGACAGCAACAGGTAATGTAACAGTACTAAAGGAAATTTTATCTGCATTAATAAGTTTGACATGACATGCAATACAAATAACAGCTGGAGAAAACAGATACCAAAAGTTTATAGCAGACTTAGCTTGGTAGCTCCAGCACTGTGCAGTGATTTTCCTGTAGTATCTTCTGACTCAGTTGCAACGTGGAACATCTTGCAATATGTAAAAGAAAAAAAAAACAACATATAAAGCAAAATTGATCAAATTCCTTAAATGACAGTTTCAGGAATGGGAAAAAAATGCCAGTGAACAAGCTTCTAGCAACCAGAAGCAATAAATAATGAGACTTAAATAATGTGGAGACAAAAATGACGCCCATATTTTTTAGCGCCAAAAAAGACGCCCACATTATTTGGCGCCTAAATGCTTTTGGCGCCAAAAATGACGCCACATCCGGAACGCCGACATCTTTGACGCAAAATAACGTCAAAAAAATGACGCAACTTCCGGCGACACGTATGACGCCGGAAACGGAAAAGAATTTTTGCGCCAAAAAAGTCCGCGCCAAGAATGACGCAATAAAATGAAGCATTTTCAGCCCCCGAGAGCCTAACAGCCCACAAGGAAAAAAGTCAAATTTTTGAGGTAAGAAAAAATATGATAATTCAATGCATAATCCCAAATATGAAACTGACTGTCTGGAAATAAGGAAAGTTGAACATTCTGAGTCAAGGCAAATAAATGTTTGAATACATATATTTAGAACTTTATAAATAAAGTGCCCAACCATAGCTTAGAGTGTCACAGAAAATAAGACTTACTTACCCCAGGACACTCATCTACATGTTTGTAGAAAGCCAAACCAGTACTGAAACGAGAATCAGTAGAGGAAATGGTAAATATAAGAGTATATCGTCGATCTGAAAAGGGAGGTAAGAGATGAATCTCTACGACCGATAACAGAGAACCTTATGAAATAGACCCCGTAGAAGGAGATCACTGCATTCAATAGGCAATACTCTCTTCACATCCCTCTGACATTCACTGCACGCTGAGAGGAAAACCGGGCTCCAACTTGCTGCGGAGCGCATATCAACGTAGAATCTAGCACAAACTTACTTCACCACCTCCCTTGGAGGCAAAGTTTGTAAAACTGATTTGTGGGTGTGGTGAGGGGTGTATTTATAGGCATTTTAAGGTTTGGGAAACTTTGCCCCTCCTGGTAGGAATGTATATCCCATACGTCACTAGCTCATGGACTCTTGTTAATTACATGAAAGAAACACCCAATGTTTTGAGCATTATGCGTGATAGGTACGAAAAAACTATACAGCCCCCTATAGAGTCTCTAGCTAAGTGTTGCTCAAGTAGCTTCCCTTACCTACAAGCATGGATTCAGTGCCATAATTATACAGGGCCTTGCAGGACTACTCCCATAGAGGGGTAACCAAAACTATGATTAACTGTTAGATAGGTTTGATTCTAAATAGCAATGCTCCCTCCAAATATGTCAATGCTGTATCAGTATCTAAATAAGGGCAGAGTCTATACATTAACTCAACCTCTCACAATGCAGTGCTTCATATCTAGGAATTTAAAGTTGAATTTAGAATACTGTGAGGAGTAAAAAAAAAATACATACATAAAATATTAAATGTAACATTACAAACCTGACTTATGGTAACATCGATAACAGCTGTATTATTTGGTTTATTTCTAACAAAGCTCTATAAAGCACTCTAACATAAAAAAAATCTGAAAATCTTCAAAATAAACGATTCTACCATCAAACTGAACATTATTAAACACAGTACTCTATCTACCCCTGTTCTTACTATATGAAAATATGAGAGAAGTCTGCTACAATCTCCCCATTTAATTAGGAGAAAATGGAGGTAGTGTGGCTTTCATGGCAGTCTATCCTACCCCAGACCTAATGCGTCCATATCTTCTCACTCCCCAGGGAGAGACAGTTAATATCGCTGGCCCAGATACCAACTGGGGTATGTAGATCACTGGGTCAGCGCTGATGGCTAGTTCTAGGAATGGAGCAGGATCCAGGAGTCCATCCAGTAGTGGGTCTGCCTTGAGTCTCGAACCTCGTGGTAAGTCCCGTGTCCCATGCTGATCCAACAAAATGGTTGACCAGGCCGCCCCTCAGCCAGGCTTTGGTGTTTCACAGAGGCGGTTCCATCAAAGAGAGTTAACTTGCCACCCCGCTCCAGAAGGCCGGTCGCATCCCTCCAGGTAGCGATGCAAGCTCAGAAGAAGTAACCTGAGGCCTATCCGGCATTGGACAGAAAGAATCTTCCATATTGTGAGGCTGCCCGGTTATCGGTAGCTTAGGCTGCAGCAACTCTGAAGTGTCAGCATTTTCCTCCCTTAACAATTTATGTACTGCTCCTTCTGTAGTCACGGTCTCCACGAGAGATTGGAGCCGGTCCAGTCTAGGGACAATTTTGAGCTCCTGTTCTCTCAAGAGGTCTCATAGGGTTCTATAAACTTCCTCCATTGCGTATAGTCAGAGTTATCACCAGTAGTTTAAGTGCAGCTTATTCTTAAGACTGCGTTACAGCAAGCATCCAAGGATACCTGCTGGGGAGGTTGGTGTGGAGGCTAAGGCTTAAAAGCAATCTCCGAAATATTTAGGCTGCAGAAAAGCACAATAAAGGCTCAATCGATGCAGGAACCACTCATAATGTAGAAACTAGAGGTCCAAACAGTGGATGATTCCAAATATCTCATATTTTAAGAAAAACTTCTCAAAATATTGTGACCAAAGATGGCCGCTGCCCGGAAGTTCCCCCCCACAATCTTGTTTTTAGGTCATTTGAGAGTTGTTTTGAGGCTCCCATGTTGCCACTCTTCAGAGGAGAGTCAAAGAGAACAACAACTTGCAATTGGCCACCTTAAATACCTTTTCTCATGATTGGATGCACCTGTCTATGAAGTTCAAGGCTTAATGGGCTCACCAAACCAATTGTGTGTTTCAATTAATCACTCAGTGCTAGGTAGTTACAGGTATTCAAATCAACAAAATGACAAGGGTGCCCGAATTTATGCACCTGTCTAATTTCGTTTTGATGCATATTGCACATTTCTGTTAATCCAATAAACCTCATTTCACTACTGAAATATTACTGTGTTCTTCAGTAATTTGATAGATCAAAATGAAATAGCTGATCCAAACACCCAATTATTTATACAACTGTAGATGGTTTGCGATGTGCGGGGTGGCAGTTTAGGGGTTAATAGTTTATTTAGTTAGTTTGGGATGTGGGTGGGTGGGTGGCAATATAATAATAATATAATAATAGTATTATTTAGGATTTGCAATGTGGGGGGGGGTGGCGGTTTAGGGGCTAATAGTGTAGTTTATGGGTGTAAATGTACTTTATAATGTATTTTTGTTGTGTTTTGTGCAATTTTTATTTTCGTAAAACAGTTTACCAGAGCTCTTAGATTGCGATAAGGATTGAAGCGGAAAGGCTATTACGCTAGCACAATCGTGATTTCTCCCGACTTAATATCAGCAGGAGAAAAATGGATTGCAAAATCACAATTGCGCTAGTGCTAAATCCGTTGCACCTCACTTGTAATCTTGCCCATAATCTCTAATAATAATGGTCAGAAAAGAAACATTAAATCTAGCATGATTTGCCACTCAAAATATGGCCTAGATTTGGAGTTTGGCGGTAGAAGGGCTGTTAACGCTCCGCAGGCTTTTTTCTGGCCGCACCATAAAATTAACTCTGGTATCGAGAGTTCAAACAAATGCTGCGTTAGGCTCCAAAAAAGGAGCGTAGAGCATTTTTACCGCAAATGCAACTCTCGATACCAGAGTTGCTTACGGACTTGGCCAGCCTCAAAAACGTGCTTGTGCACGATTCTCCCATAGGAAACAATGGGGCTGTTTGAGCTGAAAAAAAACCTAACACCTGCAAAAAAGCAGCGTTCAGCTCCTAACGCAGCCCCATTGTTTCCTATGGGGAAACACTTCCTACGTCTGCACCTAACACCCTAACATGTACCCCGAGTCTAAACACCCCTACCCTTACACTTATTAACCCCTAATCTGCCGCCCCCGCTATCGCTGACACCTGCATATTATTATTAACCCCTAATCTTCCGCTCCGTACACCGCCGCAACCTACGTTATCCCTATGTACCCCTAATCTGCTGCCCCTAACACCGCCGACCCCTATATTATATGTATTAACCCCTAACCTGCCCCCCACAACGTCGCTGCCAGCTACTTACAATAATTAACCCCTAATTTTCCGACCGCCACCTACGTTATACTTATGTACCCCTAATCTGCTGCCCCTAACACCGCCGACCCCTATATTATATGTATTAACCCCTAACCTGCCCCCCACAACGTCGCCGCCAGCTACTTACAATAATTAACCCCTAATCTTCCGACCGCCACCTACGTTATCCTTATGTACCCCTAATCTGCTGCCCCTAACACCGCCGACCCCTATATTATATTTATTAACCCCTAATCTGCCCCCCTCAACGTCGCCGACACCTGCCTACACTTATTAACCCCTAATCTGCCGAGCGGACCTGAGCGCTACTATAATAAATGTATTAACCCCTAACCCGCCTCACTAACCCTATCATAAATAGTATTAAACCCTAATCTGCCCTCCCTAACATCGCCGACACCTAACTTCAATTATTAACCCCTAATCTGACGACCGGAGCTCACCGCTACTATAATAAATGTATTAACCCCTAAAGCTAAGTCTAACCCTAACACTAACACCCCCCTAACTTAAATATAATTTACATCTAACGAAATTAATTAACTCTTATTAAATAAATTATTCCTATTTAAAGCTAAATACTTACCTGTAAAATAAATCCTAATATAGCTACAATATAAATTATAATTACATTGTAGCTATTTTAGGATTAATATTTATTTTACAGGCAACTTGGTAATTATTTTAACCAGGTACAATAGCTATTAAATAGTTAAGAACTATTTAATAGTTACCTAGTTAAAATAATTACCAAATTACCTGTAAAATAAGTCCTAACCTAAGTTATAATTAAACCTAACACTACCCTATCAATAAATTAATTAAATAAACTACCTACAATTACCTACAATTAACCTAACACTACACTATCAATAAATAAATTAAATACAATTGCTACAAATAACTACAATTACATAAACTAACTAAAGTACAAAAAATAAAAAAGAACTAAGTTACAAAAAATAAAAAAATATTTACCAACATAAGAAAAATATTACAACAATTTTAAACTAATTACACCTACTCTAAGCCCCCTAATAAAATAACAAAGACCCCCAAAATAAAAAATTCCCTACCCTATTCTAAATTAATAAATGTAAAAGCTCTTTTACCTTACCAGCCCTGAACAGGGCCCTTTGCGGGGCATGCCCCAAGAAAATCAGCTCTTTTGCCTGTAAAAAAAAACATACAATACCCCCCTCCAACATTACAACCCACCACCCACATACCCCTAATCTAACCCAAACCCCCCTTAAATAAACCTAACACTAAGCCCCTGAAGATCTTCCTACCTTGTCTTCACCATCCAGGTATCACCGATCCGTCCTGGCATCCGGTGCTGAAGAGGTCCAGAAGAGGCTCCAAAGTCTTCCTCCTATCCGGCAAGAAGAGGACATCCGGACCGGCAAACATCTTCTCCAAGCGGCATCTTCGATCTTCTTCCATCCGGTGCGGATCGGGTCCATCTTGAAGCAGCCGACGCGGATCCATCCTCTTCTTCCGTTGTCTCCCGACGAATGACGGTTCCTTTAAGGGACGTCATCCAAGATGGCATCCCTCGAATTCCGATTGGCTGATAGGATTCTATCAGCCAATCGGAATTAAGGTAGGAATATTCTGATTGGCTGATGGAATCAGCCAATCAGAATCAAGTTCAATCCGATTGGCTGATCCAATCAGCCAATCAGATTGAGCTCGCATTCTATTGGCTGTTCCGATCAGCCAATAGAATGCGAGGTCAATCTGATTGGCTGATTGGATCAGCCAATAGGATTGAACTTGATTCTGATTGGCTGATTCCATCAGCCAATCAGAATATTCCTACCTTAATTCCGATTGGCTGATAGAATCCTATCAGCCAATCGAAATTCGAGGGACGCCATCTTGGATGACGTCCCTTAAAGGAACCGTCATTCGTCGGGAGACAACGGAAGAAGAGGATGGATCCGCGTCGGCTGCTTCAAGATGGACCCGATCCGCACCGGATGGAAGAAGATCGAAGATGCCGCTTGGAGTAGATGTTTGCCGGTCCGGATGTCCTCTTCTTGCCGGATAGGAGGAAGACTTTGGAGCCTCTTCTGGACCTCTTCAGCACCGGATGCCAGGACGGATCGGTGATACCTGGATGGTGAAGACAAGGTAGGAAGATCTTCAGGGGCTTAGTGTTAGGTTTATTTAAGGGGGGTTTGGGTTAGATTAGGGGTATGTGGGTGGTGGGTTGTAATGTTGGAGGGGGGTATTGTATGTTTTTTTTTACAGGCAAAAGAGCTGATTTTCTTGGGGCATGCCCCGCAAAGGGCCCTGTTCAGGGCTGGTAAGGTAAAAGAGCTTTTACATTTATTAATTTAGAATAGGGTAGGGAATTTTTTATTTTGGGGGTCTTTGTTATTTTATTAGGGGGCTTAGAGTAGGTGTAATTAGTTTAAAATTGTTGTAATATTTTTCTTATGTTGGTAAATATTTTTTTATTTTTTGTACTTTAGTTAGTTTATGTAATTGTAGTTATTTGTAGCAATTGTATTTAATTTATTTATTGATAGTGTAGTGTTAGGTTAATTGTAGGTAATTGTAGGTAGTTTATTTAATTAATTTATTGATAGGGTAGTGTTAGGTTTAATTATAACTTAGGTTAGGATTTATTTTACAGGTAAATTTGTTATTATTTTAACTAGGTAACTATTAAATAGTTCTTAACTATTTAATAGCTATTGTACCTGGTTAAAATAATTACAAAGTTACCTGTAAAATAAATATTAATCCTAAAATAGCTACAATATAATTATAATTTATATTGTAGCTATATTAGGATTTATTTTACAGGTAAGTATTTAGCTTTAAATAGGAATAATTTATTTAATAAGAGTTAATTAATTTCATTAGATTTAAATTATATTTAAGTTAGGGGGGTGTTAGTGTTAGGGTTAGACTTAGCTTTAGGGGTTAATCCATTTATTATAGTAGCGATGAGCTCCGGTCGTCAGATTAGGGGTTAATAATTGAAGGTAGGTGTCGGCGATGTTAGGGAGGGCAGATTAGGGGTTAATACTATTTATGATAGGGTTAGTGAGGCGGGTTAGGGGTTAATACATTTATTATAGTAGCGCTCAGGTCCGGTCGGCAGATTAGGGGTTAATAAGTGTAGGCAGGTGTCGGCGACATTGAGGGGGGCAGATTAGGGGTTAATAAATATAATATAGGGGTCGGCGGTGTTAGGGGCAGCAGATTAGGGGTACATAAGGATAACGTAGGTGGCGGCGCTTTGCGGTCGGCAGATTAGGGGTTAATTATTGTAAGTAGCTGGCGGCGACGTTTTGGGGGGCAGGTTAGGGGTTAATAAATATAATACAGGGGTCGGCGGGGTTAGGGGCAGCAGATTAGGGGTACATAAGTATAACGTAGTTGGCGGTCGGCAGATTAGGGGTTAAAAATTTTTAATCGAGTGGCGGCGATGTGGGGGGACCTCGGTTTAGGGGTACATAGGTAGTTTATGGGTGTTAGTGTACTTTAGGGTACAGTAGTTAAGAGCTTTATGAACCGGCGTTAGCCCAGAAAGCTCTTAACTCCTGCTATTTTCCTGCGGCTGGCGTTTTGTCGTTAGAGCTCTAACGCTTACTTCAGAAACGACTCTAAATACCAGCGTTAGAAAGATCCCATTGAAAAGATAGGATACGCAATTGACGTAAGGGGATCTGCGGTATGGAAAAGTCGCGGCTGAAAAGTGAGCGTTAGACCCTTTAATCACTGACTCCAAATACCGGCGGTAGCCTAAAACCAGCGTTAGGAGCCTCTAACGCTGGTTTTCACGGCTACCGCCGAACTCTAAATCTAGCCGTTAGTGTTTTATGTGTTGGAATGCCAATGTAAGAAACAGTATGTAGGTAGAAAAAAAAGAACCATCAAAAGAAGAATAATGGAACATATTAATAACATAGAGAGAGGTGATGTGTCCCACGGAGTCACAGATAACTTCAGAGAGTTTCATAATAATTACTATTTTGGTCTAAAGTTCAAGGCAATTGAACAGGTTTATTAAAATGAGAGAAAGTGAGATAGAATGCTCCTATTAAGAAAGAGAGAAACTTTTTGGATTCATTTTTTACAAACCTTGTAACCCTTAGGAATGAGCATTCCTGTTTATATCCGGATTTGGGACTTTGAATCTGGACAGCTGATACAGGATTTTGAGTGAGTGTATGCTGTTCTTATTTCATAGAATTGAGGTTAGGCTGAGTCAGTAGCCACCTATTGGGGCTCTGTGTTTCTTTTACTTTATTTGTGAAATTAAACATATTAGGCTATGAAGAGGTTCTTTGTGCGCTTCTTTTAGATTATTCTATATATACATACAACACATACAAAAATATATAAACACCTAAAAATATATATTTTAAGCACTTTACAGTCAAACATTTTGTCATATACCATAACAAATTAAAACAATGTAAACACCACTTTTTTTTTACAAATAGAAATAGTTAAAATAGTTCTGTTCTTCACTCATTACATTTTTATTTTATTTATAAATATGTATATAACATAAACATAGTAACATAGCAGATGAGGTTGAAAGAAGACAGAAGTCCATTGAGTTCACCCTATACATATCCTATCTGATTTACAATAAAAGCTCCAATTGAGTTTAATCCCATTAAAAAGGTTATCCCTTTAACACAAGCAATAATATCCCTGAATTATGTTTCTATGGCCCATATTTATCAAGCTCCGTACGGAGCTTGAAGGGCCGTGTTTCTGGTGAGTCTTCAGACTCACCAGAAACACAAGTTATGAAGCAGCGGTCTAAAGACCGCTGCTCCATAACCCTCTCCGCCTGCTCTGAGCAGGCGGACAGACATCGCCGGAAATCAACCCGATCGAGTACGATCAGGTTGATTGACACCCCCCTGCTGGCGGCCGATTGGCTGCGAGTCAGCAGGGGGCGGCGTTGCACCAGCAGCTCTTGTGAGCTGCTGGTGCAATGTTAAATGCAGAGAGCGTATTGCTCTCGCATTCAGCAAGGTCTTGCGGACCTGATCCGCACTGTCGTACTCTGACTTATATGTAAATAAACAGAAATAAAGCCTTGTTTTTTTATTTTCTTATTTATCTATCAAAACTATAATTTTAAGTAGACAACCCAAGGTATTGATCTAGGCCCATTCTGGTATATTTCATGCCACCATTTCACCACCAAATGATCATGTAAAACATTTTTTTTTTAATTTTTCATAAACTTTGGGTTTCTCACTAAAATTATTTACATACCGCTTGTGCAATCATGACACAAATAATTGTAAAAGCTTCTTTGGGATCCCCTTTGTTTAGAAATAGTTTTGCAATTGGGCTTTGGTATTTGGGTTGGGCTCCATTTAAACAGAAACAGATAGAAATACAATGAAACTACACTAATATAAATGTGAATGCCATATGATATAATGATCTCATAGAATTGATGTTCAAGGGGCGGAGTGCTGTGCATAAACAGTAAATTTACATATCAGAAAGCACTGACTGAAAAAATGCACAAGATCTCTGTTCCTAAACTGAATATCACCTATTCTCATGGAGTTGAGAGACTGTAAATAAAACATAACTTTTATTAAAAGCAATTAAAACACTGAAAATTACATTAAGAACACGGGAATGGCTCTGTGAGGTTATTCAAACACCAATATATAAGCACCTAAATTATCAACTCAAATATAGTTGGGCATATTGGTGTGAGTGGCCAGTCATTATATGAAGACAGACCCATTGTAAGTGGGTTTATAAACTTAAAGGGATATTGTGCACTAGATTTTTGTTTGCATAAATGTTTTGTATATGATCCATTTATATAGCCCATCTGGGAGTGTTTTTGTATCAATGGTACAGTTTTGCTTATTTTTTTAATAACATTGTGCTGATATTCAGACTCCTAATACAGCCCCAAAGTGTCAGATGTATACACGCGTTTACAGACTCCTGCAGCTCCTGTAATCTGTCTATTCATATGCATAAAGGGGGGTGGGTCTGCCCTTCTTGCTTTCCCAGACCCTTTCAGTGGGTGTACCAGCCTAACCTCATCAACAGTGGTAAACTGGGAGCTTCTAAGTACGTTTTTCAAAGCTTTTATGTAAAATGTTTTGATCAGTATCTATGCAGATTCTTCTTTATAGTAGTGTCTATAAAGTGCTATTATATGATTATTGGTGTATACTGTCAATCTAGGCTTGAGTGTGTGAATTAATTCAGTAAATATGCTCTTCAAAAACAGCAATACTGTGTGTTTGTGTTTGATATAAAAACTTTAATTCACATTACACACTAATGTTCAATAAATTCACTTGTCAAAAACAGCACACCAGTATATTGCGTTTTATTTATACATTTTCATGTGTTTAAGATTTACATTGCTTTGGAGAGCAGACTTTTAGAGTGATATAAGGATCACAAAACTAGCTGAATATTACTGTACATTTCATGTCACTGTATCGTACTATCTTATAATGAGATCAAAAGTCAAAACATCTCATATTAATATGTATTAATGTAGTTTAGTTTATAGTAATTTACTTATCAGGTAGAGCCTCTAATAGAGAGCTTAATTGGAAGAGAAAAATAAGGGTGTAGTTGTTTAAAGCTTGAAGTTCAGACTTGTAGCTATTTATATATAAGGACCTTTAATATTACTCCTTGGGATTGTACCATGGTATTATACACAGCAATCAATCAAATACATTTATAAACACAGGTTCTAAGGCATTTGAAAGGTAATTTTAAATTAGATCAAGGCTGCTAGCAAAAAGCAGTCTTATTCGATACAATAGGGTAGATTTAACAATGTGTGGGCGGACATGATCTGCTGTAGCAGATCATGTCCGCCCCACATCAATATATGCTGATAGCATACGCTGTTGGCATTTATCATTGCACAAGCATTTCTAGTGAAATGCTTGTGCAATGCCGCCCTATGCACATTCACGGAGAACTGGCTAGTGTCAATCAACCCGATCGTATCCGATCGGGCGGATTGCTGTCTGCCGCCTCAGAGGTGGTGGACGAGTTAAGGAGCAGCGGTCTTAAGACCGCTGCTTCTTAATTCCTGATTCTGGCTAGCCTGAAGGCTCACACGGAATAAGCTGGTTGACAGATTAATAAACCGGCCCCAATGCATGTTTACTGAATTAGATCAGGGCTCCTTACCAGGAGATCGTATAATATATTCTCCTGCACAAAACAATATAATAGTTTTTAACAATTAAGGGGCTGATTTATTAAGCTGTCAACCAGCTTATTGTGTGAGCCTTCAGGCTCGCCGGAATCAGGAATTAAGAAGCAGCGGTTTTAAGACTCCTTAACTCGTCCACCACCTATATATACCTATATATACAGATATGTCATTGTTAAAATATTCCATCGGAGGCTCTTTATACTCATAAATGTCTGCAGAGATTTCTAGGTGCAAAGTTACAGTCCCATATATATGGCATTTGATAGGATGTCCCCTGCTTAATACCCCTCAGTACTTAGGCCATAAGATTCCCTTAAGACAAACTTTATAGTGTCTCCTACTATCATACTGGTTGACATATTATGTGTGGACTTTATTATATTTACATAATGCCATTCTTACATGGGCTACATCTCATGCAAGCTTGGTCAAGATTATTATATTGTTTCACACAGGGTATGATGTTTGTTCTTTACTAAATTAAGTGTTGGGATTTATAGCATTGCGCTAGCTTTTATTTCTCATATCATTGTGCTATATGGCACCATCCTTATCTAATAGTGTATTTCACATGTCCATGAGGCACCCAAATCTGTTCATTTATATATATTACTAGGCTGTACAGCTACCTTTTCCTGTTCTTTAATGCCCAATAGTATCTTTTTCAAAAATTATTCTTGGTCCAAGAGTGGTCCTTGAAGCCTTTACTCCACTATTAACCCTTTCCTATATAGTTACATTATGGGTGGTCCAAATAAGGCCACAGCATTTATTAGGTGATTGATTACATTTATAGGGGCTGATTTTATCAAGGGCCGAATGGCCCCTGATGCCCCTGTTTCTGCACAAGCGATCAGGCTCGCCGTAAACAGCAGTTAATAAGCAGCGGTCTTAAGCTGCACCCCTAAATCAATCCTCAACGAATCGAGCCACCCTGTACTTGATTGACATAATGGCAGAAACGTCATTGGGAAGTACAGTCCTCACAGTAGAAGGTATTAATTTGATGTTCAATGTGAAGGGGACTAATTCATGAGTTCAAACAAATGTATGTAGTATCATAAAAGCTAGAAACAGACTATAAAATATATATAAAGAAATATATATAAAAAAATAAAATACATATATAACTATTAGTGATATGAATTGCTTGTTTGAGTATTTTTATACCATCAGTTGCAACTAAAAATCATAATGGATTATATTTATACACAAGTGAAAAATAAAAATGGATAAGTGAGAAAAAAAAATGTGTAAAAAAGAAGTAATGCATTGTTGTCTGCAAAAAACATCATCATTGTGTTAGAAATATTCTGAAAGTAATGAGGATGACATAGTATAAGTAATCTTTAGTGACATTAAACCAACGTTAGATAGTGGTAATGGGAGATCTCCAGAGAGAGTGATGAATAATATGGAAGCTGATGTGTAACCAATACAATAGTTTAGTGAATATGTACTCATATTAAAATAATTATTAAGAAGTGAATTGAAAAGGTGCAAAACATTTTTTTTTACAACTATGTGAGTTTGTGACAAAAAAATTGTGCATTGTATAAATAATAGTGAACCATGTGAAGATTTGTAACAAATATGTATATTATTTATAGTGAAACTGAATTTGTATGACTCAAACATTGTTCTTGAATATAACTTATTTAATATGGTTCCCTATATATATTGTATTATAATCAATAAAGCTACAGATTAAAAAATCTACCGTATTCTGGGTGGATTCATGTTTTGTAAAAAGTTTTTTTTATATAAAGATTTTTAGTTAACAGATAGATATTATTATGTCCACCTATCAATGGGCTGACTTGGTGTCTGAATATTTTATATAGAAAAATATATTGGTCAGTATTTAATGGACGTGGTTGGAATATAGAGAATCTCTACTGAACAAGAATGATAATATTTATAAAAATAGTAGTTGTTTTGTTTATTGAGAACAATTTTATGGCGACCTCAATTCGAATTATGTAATATACAAACAAGAGAAATTTAAATAGAATATTACATTTAAAAATAGCATTAGAAATACTATTACATTAAACGAATGTTAGAAAGTTGTTTCAAATTCAAAACAAATGTGTTAAAATTTCTTTCATTTTTTGAATGTTGCAAAACATTTGCCCATCTGTAGTTAATACCTCTAAACTCAGTGTTGTCTGAGGTTTATTGGGTCCTTTAGCTGCTGAATTCAATGAGTTAGGAATGGCCCTGAAAATGTCATTCATTGGCGAGAATTTGAACAGAAAAACAGGACTTATACATTTTACGTATACATGATACGTATAGGGCCTTTTTTCACTGAAATAATAAATAAATAAAAAATTGTTGCCAATAATTATCAAACAATAGATCATAATCAATCCCAATATTAGGAAGACTTATGTTTTTGCCTTCCATTATACTTTCAGTTTCTATAAAGTACTCAAGTTTCTATACGGTATTGGGTGCAGCCATGTTTAAATTACTTTTCAATTTATCTCTGTCATCTGCTGACAACAATTAGGGATCGATATAACTCAGGCAATAAAATAGAGTTTGTGCAAACAAAGCTCTATGGAAACCCTCGGCTAGATTACGAGTCTTGCGCTAGGGTTAAAAAGCAGCGTTGGCCGGTCCCAACGCTGCTTTTTAACGCCCGCTGGTATTACGAGTCTTGAAATGACAGGCTCACCGCTCACTTTTTTGGCCAGACACAGAAATACCGCAAATCCACTTACGTCAATTTCGTATCCTATATTTTCAATGGGACTTGCATAGTGCCGGTATTATGAGTCTGACCAAAAGTGAGCGGTAGACCCTCTTCTGTCAAGACTGGTACTGCATTCTAAAGTCAGTAGTTAAGAGTTTTACACTACAACGCCGTAGCATAAAACTCTTAACTAAAGTGCTAAAAAGTACACTAACACCCATAAACTACCTATTAACCCCTAAACCGAGCCCCCCCCCCACATCGCAAACACTAAAATAAATATGTTAACCCCTAATCTGCCGAACCAGACATCGTCGCCACTATAATAAATATATTAACCCCTAAACCGCCACACTCCCGCATCACAAACACTAGTTAAATATTATTAACCCCTAATCTGCAGGCCCTAACATTGCTGCCACCTACCTACATTTATTAACCCCTAATCTGCCGCCCCCAACGTCGCCGCCACTATATTAAAGTTATTAACCCCTAAATCTAAGTCTAACCCTAACCCCCCCTAACTTAAATATAATTTAAATAAATCTAAATAAAATTACTACAATTAACTAAATAATTCCTATTTAAAACTAAATACTTACCTATAAAATAAACTAATAGTTACATTGTAGCTAGCTTAGGGTTTATTTTTATTTTACTGGCAACTTTGTATTTATTTTAACTAGGTACAATAGTTATTAAATAGTTATTAACTATTTAATAACTACCTAGTTAAAATAAAGACAAATTTACCTGTAAAATAAAACCTAACCTAAGTTACAATTACACCTAACACTACACTATAATTAAATTAATTAACTAAATTAAATACAATTAATTACAATTAAATAAAATTATCTAAAGTACGAAAAAAAAACCCACTAAATTACAGAAAATAATAAAATAATTACAAGATTTTTAAACTAATTACACCTACTCTAATCCCCCTAACAAAATAAAAAAGCCCCCCAAAATAAAAAAGCCCTACCCTACACTAAATTACAAATAGCTTTTAAAAGGACCTTTTGCGGGGCATTGCCCCAAAGTAATCAGCTCTTTTACCCCCCCAACATTAAATCCCACCACCCACACAACCAACCCTACTCTAAAACCCACCCAATCCCCCCTTAATAAAGCCTAACACTAACCCCTTGAAGATCACCCTACCGTGAGACGTCTTCACCCAACCGGGCAGAAGTCTTCATCCAGACGGGCAGAAGTCTTCATCCAGATGGCATCTTCTATCTTCATCCATCCGGCGCGGAGTGTGTCCATCTTCAAGACATCCGACGCAGAGCATCCTCTTCTAACGACGGCCGACAACTGAATGAAAGTTCCTTTAAATGACGTCATCCAAGATGGCGTTCCTTCAATTCCGATTGGCTGATAGAATTCTATCAGCCAATCGGAATTAAGGTAGGAAAATCCTATTGGCTGATGCACTCAGCCAATAGGATTGAACTGGCATTCTATTGGCTGATTGGAACAGCCAATAGAATGCCAGCTCAATCCTATAGGCTGATTGGATCAGCCAATAGGATTGAACTTCAATCCTATTGGCTGATTGCATCAGCCAATAGGATTTTTCCCACCTTAATTCCGATTGGCTGATAGAATTCTATCAACCAATCGGAATTGAAGGGACGCCATCTTGGATGACGTCATTTAAAGGAACCTTCATTCAGTCATCAGCCATCGTTAGAAGAGGATGCTCCGCGTCGGATGTCTTGAAGATGGACCTGCTCCGCGCCGGATGGATGAAGATAGAAGATGCCGTCTGGATGAAGACTTCTGCCCGTCTGGAGGACCACTGCTGCCTGGTTGAATGAAGACTTCTGCCCGTCTGGAGGACCACTTCTGCCCAGTTGGGTGAAGACGTCTCACGGTAGGGTGATCTTCAAGGGGTTAGTGTTAGTTTTTTTTAAGGGGGGGATTGGGTGGGTTTTAGAGTAGGGTTTGTTGTGTGGGTGGTGGGTTTTAATGTTGGGGGGAATTGTACTTTTTTTTACAGGTAAAAGAGCTGATTACTTTGGGGCAATGCCCCGCAAAAGGCCCTTTTAAGGGCTATTTGTAATTTAGTGTAGGGTAGGGCTTTTTTTATTTTGGGGGGCTTTTTTATTTTGTTAGGGGGATTAGGTGTAGGTGTAATTAGTTTAAAAATCTTGTAATTATTTTATTATTTCTGTAATTTAGTGGGGGGGGTTCCGTACTTTAGATAATTTTATTTAATTGTAATTAATTGTATTTAGTTTAGGTAATTAATTTAATTGTAGTATAGTGTTAGGTGTAATTGTCACCTAGGTTAGGTTTTATTTTACAGGTAAATTTGTCATTATTTTAACTAGGTAGTTATTAAATTGTTAATAACTATTTAATAAGTATTGTACCTAGTTAAAATAAATACAAAGTTGCCTGTAAAATAAAAATAAACCCTAAGCTAGCTACAATGTAACTATTAGTTATATTGTAGCTAGCTTAGGGTTTATTTTATAGGTAAGTATTTAGTTTTAAATAGGAATAATTTAGTTAATTGTAGTAATTTTATTTTTATTTATTTTAATTATATTTAAGTTAGGGGGTGTTAGGGTTAGGGTTAGACTTAGGTTTAGGGGTTAATAACTTTATTATAGTGGCGGCGACGTTGGGGGTGGCAGATTAGGGGTTAATAAGTGTAGGTAGGTTGCGGCGACATAGAGGGCGGCAGATTAGGGGTTAATAAATATAAAGTAGGTGTTGGCGATGTTGGGGGCGGCAGATTAGGGGTTCATAACTATAATGTAGGTGGCGGCGGTGTCCGGAGCAGCAGATTAGGGGTTAATAATATAATGCAGGTGGCGGCGATGTTGGGGGCGGCAGATTAGGGGTTAATAAGTGTAATATTAGGGGTGTTTAGACTCGGGGTTCATGTTATGGTGTTAGGTGTAGACATAAAATGTATTTCCCCATAGGAATCAATGGGGCTGCGTTAGGAGCTAAACGCTGCTTTTTTGCAGGTGTTAGGTTTTTTTTTCAGCCGGCTCTCCCCCATTGATTCCTATGGGGAAATCGTGCACAAGCACGTTTTACCAGCTCACCGCTAACGTAAGCAGCGCTGGTATTGAGGTGAGATGTGGAGCTAAATTTTGCTCTTCGCTCACTTTTTTGCGGCTAATGCCGGGTTTGTAAAAACCCGTAATACCAACGCTGTCTGTAAGTGAGCAGTGAGGGAAAACTGCTCGCTAGCACCGCACCCCTGTTAACGCAAAACTCGTAATCTAGGTGCCTATTAGATAACCGAATGATCCACACAGCATTGTTTGGAACTTTCTTTTATTGCCTGCTCTGTCTTTTTTCTCAGCAGGAGACTAATATAAGGAGAACGTTAAAACATGGTTGCTCCCATTACTTTATTGAAATTCAGAGGAATTTAGAAAAACAACAATGTTTAGGGTTAAATTACGGAAAGTAGACAACATAAATAAAGTTTTTTCACTACACATAATTATACATTTTATATTGCAATCTCACTTTCTTTATTATCCCTTTAATACAGGAGAAAAGTAAGAGATGCAGGAAAGGGGGCTATTTAGTCATTTTGGGTCTATAGTACAGATCACATATGTAATTTAACTCTTTAATGTTCATACCCTGTCACAGGTACAGCTCTGGTACTTCCAGTGACATAAGCACATAGTATATGTTGTTTTTGTTTTTTCAGAAGATATTAAATATATAGGGAATGAAGTAAAAATATGACCCATGATGGTGAAAATAAAAAAAGCACACATATATCTGTGCATGTACATACTCCTTTTTAATTCAATTTAACCCCTTAATGACCACAGCACTTTTCCATTTTCTGTCCGTTTGGGACCAAGGATATTTTTACATTTTTGCAGTGTTTGTGTTTAGCTGTAATTTTCCTCTTACTCATTTACTGTATCCACACATATTATTTTTCTCGCCATTAAATGGACTTTCTAAAGATACCATTATTTTCATCATATCTTATAATTTACTATAAAAAAAATATATAAAATATGAGGAAAAAATGGGAAAAAAACACACTTTTTCTAACTTTGACCCCCAAAATCTGTTACACATCTACAACCACCAAAAAACACCCATGCTAAATAGTTTATAAATTTTGTCCTGAGTTTAGAAATACCCAATGTTTACATGTTGTTTGCTTTTTTGCAAGTTATAGGGCAATAAATACAAGTAGCACTTTGCTATTTCCAAACCACTTTTTTTCAAAATTAGCGCTAGTTACATTGGGACACTGATATCTTTCAGGAATCCCTGAATATCCCTTGTATATATATTTTTTTTAGAAGACATCCCAAAGTATTCATCTAGGCCCAATTTGGTATATTTCATGCAACCATTTCACCGCCAAATTTTTTCCACAAACTTTAGGTTTCTCACTGAAATTATTTGCAAACAACTTGTGCAATTATGGCACAGATGGTTGTAAAAGCTTCTCTGGGATCCTCTTTGTTCAGAAATAGCAGACATATATGGCTTTGGCATTGCTTTTTGGTAATTAGAAGGCCGCTAAATGCAGCTGTGCACCACTCGTGTATTATGCCAAGCAGTGAAGGGGTTAATTAGGGAGCTTGTAGGGTTAATTTTAGCTTTAGTGTAGTGTAGTAGACAACCCAAACTATTGATCTAGGCCCATTTTGGTATATTTCATGCCACCATTTCCCCGCCAAATGCGATGGAAAAAAAAACCTTCCATTTTTCACAAACTTTAGGTTTCTCATTGAAATTATTTACAAACAGCTTGTGCAATTATGGCACAAATGGTTGTAAATGCTTCTCTGGGATCCCCTTTGTTCAGAAATAGCAGACATATATGGCTTTGGCATTGCTTTTTGGTAATTAAAAGGCCGCTAAATGCCGTTGCGCATCACACGTGTATTATGTATAGCAGTGAAGGGGTTAATTAGGTAGCTTGTAGGGAGTTTGCAGGGTTAAAGTGAAGGTCAATTTTCATCAATGAGTGCCCGGTTTTTAAAAAACAGGGGCACTTTCATTGATGAAAATTAACATTGCACTGGATTTGAAGAAATACCTTTTACTCCTACAAAGCCGGATCAACGATCCGCCTCCTTCTTCTTCCTGCTGTAGACCACAGCAATGACGAAACTGGCTTCCTCCAATCACAGCCAGGCATCACGAGCTGGACGCTCTGGGGTGCAAGTCATGATTGGAGGAAGCCGGTTTTGTCATTTCTGACGTCAGTACAGAGGAACTGAGGCTGAGATCAGCAATCCGGTTTTGCAGAAGTAAAAGGTAAGTATTTCTTCAAATCCAGTGCAATGTAAATTTTCATCAATGAAAGTGCCCCTGTTTTTAAAAATATTTTTAAAAACCGGGCACTCATTGATGAAAATTGACCTTCACTTTAATTTTAGCTTTAGTGTATAGATCAGCCTCCCACCTGACACATCAGACCCCCTGATCCCTCCCAAACAGCGCTCTTCCCTCCCCCACCCCACAATTGTCCCCGCCATCTTAAGTACTGGCAGAAAGTCTGCCAGTACTAAAATAAAAGGTATCTTTTAATTTTTTTTAATTTTTTTAGCATATTTACATATGCTGATGTGTAGGATCCCCCCTTAGCCCCCCAATCTCCCTGATCCCCCCCAAACAGCTCTCTAACCCTCCCCCTCTACCTTATTGGGAGCCATCTTGGGTACTGGCAGCTGTCTGCCAGTACCCAATTTACCAAAAAAAATGCTTTTTTTTTTTTTCTTTTTCTTTTTTTTTTCCTGTAGTGTAGCTTCCCCCCCCAAAGAACAACCCCCCTCCCAGATCCCTTAGATGCTTTTTTTAATTACATTTTACTTCACTTTATCCCACTTTTCTTTAACATTTTTTTCTGTAGTGTAGCCGTTCCCACCCGCTTCCACCCCGTGGACGCACGTGCGTTCTTGCGTGCCCCCGGCGATCCCGCCCACGATTCCGCCCCCCTCCACATCACACGGCCCATCGATGGCCGCCCAACCGCCTCCCAGACTGGCTCCCACCCACCAAATATACCGGCCATCGATGTCCGGTGCAGAGAGGGCCACAGAGTGGCTCTCTGCATCGGATGGCCAAGGAGGGTTATTGCAGGATGCCTCGATATCGAGGCATCACTGCAATAACTGGAAAGCGGCTGGAAGCGATCAGGATCGCTTCTACCGCTTTCCAAGACCAAGGATGTACGCCATACGTCCTTGATAGTTAAGTGTATTTTTTTTGAGGACGTACACCGTACGTACTTTTGTCGTTAAGGGGTTAAATTATAAATTTTATATATCAGAATGGTTTCCTTTAGTATTGTGTACAATGTTGATACAAACATATGAAATGTATGCAGTATGTATGTTAAAGACAAATTGGGAAAGATTGTGGCACCTTGTCAAATACATTTGTCTCGCTCTAAATAAAGGAAGTTGTAGTAAAAAATTACCTATAGGGGTAGATTTAACAAGCAGCTTTCTACGCCCGAAGTTTCTGTCTTGCCAGAAATGTAAGTTAAGAGCAGCGATCCAATCCGATCGGGATGATTGACACCCCCTGCTAGCGGCCAATTGGCCGCGAATGTGCAGGGGGCGGCATTGCACAATGCTCGTGTATGCTGTCAGCATGTAGCGATATTGAGCGGACATGATTCTCTACAGCGAATCATGTCCGCCCGGCACTTGGTAAATCTACCCCATAGTCTTTATACTACACCTCACGTCTAACAAATGAGAGTGGTTTGGCTCACTGTACCATAAAACAATATCGTAATAATATTTGATTAAAAATATTGCAACTTTAATATAGGACAATGTATTATGTGTAGAGATGATGATCAAACATAAAGCTCATGTTTATTTGATTCAAAATTTAGGCCAGATATTCTTCTTCAAAGCTGCAAAAATATGTTTCCCTTATAATGCAGATCCATCATTAACACCATTGGAATAAAACAGGGTTTTATGTTTATTGTGTTTGACAGACTGTGATAATCAATTTAAGAAATATGTTCAACAAGCAATACAAAGTGCAATCTTAGACAATAGTCTATGCAAGAAGCAAAGCAACAAATGGCCAATTTAAACTATTTTGAGGGCTGCATATGGCCCCAGGGACATAGATGGATTGATGGTTGGTAGATAGATAGATAGATAGATAGATAGATAGATAGATAGATGAAAAATAATGTACTTTTCAGAGCAATATGCAAAGGCCCTTTTCAGGAAACAAGTAAAACAGGCTTTGAAAGTTGATGCTAACAATTCCTACAGGTGTCCTAACTTTTATTAATTGCTCACAAACACTCTGTCTGTATAAAAGTAGTGTTGGAACAACATTGAACTGCATTTAATCGTTTATTGCTATCCTAATGGTGAATAAAAAGCAATTAACAAAGGATTGACAGTGGCAATAAGAAAACTGTTGCTAAGGTGCCTACATAAGATAACAAGGCTAGACTGGACCATTAAGCACTAAAAGTGGACTACTAATGACTGGAAAAATGTCTTATGGACCAATTAAAGGGACATAATACCCAAATGTTTAAACACTTGAAAGTGATGCAGTATAGCTGTAAAAAGCTGACTAGAAAATATCACCTGAACATCTCTATGTAAACAAGAAAGACATTTAACCTCAAAAGTTCCTCAGTAGCCACATCCCATTGTAAAGGACTTCTAAGCAGCATATCAGTATGTCTGTCCCGGGACAGCCGAAGGGATGAGCCTCATGCACTCCCATGTTATTTCCCTATTCAGTGTAAGTTTACAATGAAATCTCATGAGAGTTAAGTGAAATCTCATGAAATCACAGTAAAAGAGTTCATGACCTCAGCACTGCTGATGCTGATTGGCTGCTGTTCATTTCTTCATTATTTTATTTTTTACCTGCAGCTGGGCTGCAGCTGAGTATAACTTTTTACACAGAACTTACTCTGCTGAGCTGAGGAAATTCTGAGGTAAAATATCTTCCTTTTTTACATAGAGATGCTCAGGTGATATTTTCCTGTCAGCTTTTTACAGTTATACTGCATCAGTTTCAAGTGATTTAGCATATGAGTATTATGTCCCTTTAATTAAACTTTGTAGGGGGGGGATATACAGTATATATATATATATTAGGGTTTTTTTCCATGTTAATCCATACATACCTTCTGTGTGTTCAGATGTAGACTTCCAAACTGTATTTCAGCAACAATTGATGTAATAAAAATGATTTTCAGATTTAGAATTTGAGACAAAAGCGCTTGACAATTGTCTTTCAAACTCATTAAACGATCGAATCTAGTAACCATTATATATATAATTATTCACCTTCTTGTAAACCGTTTAAATCAGACCTATAAAAATACTCAGGTAAATATTTGTGTTGTAAAAACCTTCAGGATAGCTCCTAATTACTATTACATGTTAGTTGCAATTAAACTTGTAAAACATAAATGCCACACTGCAGTTGTGTTGATGCCATAGTTCACAACTGCACATTACTACAGAAAAAGGGGAAGAGAAAGGGCATGTGGGACCT
Organism: Bombina bombina; assembly: GCF_027579735.1. Classification (NCBI taxonomy): domain Eukaryota; kingdom Metazoa; phylum Chordata; class Amphibia; order Anura; family Bombinatoridae; genus Bombina; species Bombina bombina. The sequence continues at coordinate 268,935,074 of NC_069504.1, read as the reverse complement.
TTTTGCTTTTGCTGTAAAATAATACTGCAGATGTCAATGATCTATTCTGCAGAACACACAAATATTGGATTTACTGTACAGATTATATCAACCAGATTAGAAAAAACTTGTTAAAGCTTTTTATGTGATTGATTAGTGAAGAGTGTATACATAAAAGTGTCACAATTTGACATTTGCCATGCATTATCACATCTGGTACTTTAATAACAACTGTTTGAGAAAAAAACTGTATTTATTTTTTAACCAGAAAATATAAAAGGATGGGTTTTTTAAGTTTTTTTTTTTTTTTAGCACGTAATCATTCAATGCTCAAGTATAGCAACTTAAAGAGACACAGCCATTTTTTATATATGTGTTGTATATATCAGCAATCAACACAATATTGTAAAATATTAACTTGCAAACTAAGAGCTAGATTACGAGTGTAACGTAAACATTTGCGAGCAAGCGATAAGGGGTATAGCAAAAGTTTGCGCTCATCGGGCTTACCTCTCATATTACGAGTTGAAATTAAACGCAATTTATGTGAGCGCAATCGCAATTTACGCTAGAATCATTACCGTAAGTTTAGAGCTCTGGTTAACTGTTTCACAAAACATAAAAGTTGCACAAAACACATAAAAATACATTAAACAGTACGCACACTCATAATAACATCATCTGATTAAAAAACATTTAAAAAAAAATATTGCACACAAAAGGCTTAAAGATATGAGATCTCAGGTGTTAAAAAAAAGACAGGCAAAAGGATTTAACACTGAGATAAATACATATAAATGTCTAAATATATATATGTATGTGTATATACAGTATTTATATGTTTATATGAGTGTACATATGTATTTATGTATTTATATGTGTATATATGTATTTACAGAAATATAAAACATAACTACATATGTAAACATATATATATATATATATATATATATATATATATATATATATATATATATATATATATATATATGGGTAGCAAAAACTCAGGAAGGGGATACTTTGTCTCCGAAACGTCACATTACATTTTTGGTGTTAAAAAGTCCAGTGAGTGCAAGTTTTTGCTACCCATATCTATTACCTACTAGCACCCTGGCTGCTGAAGTTTGAAGTGAGAGTGCTCATCCTGGTTATATATATATATATATATATATATACAGGGAGTGCAGAATTATTAGGCAAGTTGTATTTTTGAGGATTAATTTTATTATTGAACAACAACCATGTTCTCAATGAACCCAAAAAACTCATTAATATCAAAGCTGAATAGTTTTGGAAGTAGTTTTTAGTTTGTTTTTAGTTATAGCTATTTTAGGAGGATATCTGTGTGTGCAGGTGACTATTACTGTGCATAATTATTAGGCAACTTAACAAAAAAAACAAATATATACCCATTTCAATTATTTATTTTTACCAGTGAAACCAATATAACATCTCAACATTCACAAATATACATTTCTGACATTCAAAAACAAAACAAAAACAAATCAGTGACCAATATAGCCACCTTTCTTTGCAAGGACACTCAAAAGCCTGCCATCCATGGATTCTGTCAGTGTTTTGATCTGTTCACCATCAACATTGCGTGCAGCAGCAACCACAGCCTCCCAGACACTGTTCAGAGAGGTGTACTGTTTTCCCTCCTTGTAAATCTCACATTTGATGATGGACCACAGGTTCTCAATGGGGTTCAGATCAGGTGAACAAGGAGGCCATGTCATTAGATTTTCTTCTTTTATACCCTTTCTTGCCAGCCACGCTGTGGAGTACTTGGACGCGTGTGATGGAGCATTGTCCTGCATGAAAATCATGTTTTTCTTGAAGGATGCAGACTTCTTCCTGTACCACTGCTTGAAGAAGGTGTCTTCCAGAAACTGGCAGTAGGACTGGGAGTTGAGCTTGACTCCATCCTCAACCCGAAAAGGCCCCACAAGCTCATCTTTGATGATACCAGCCCAAACCAGTACTCCACCTCCACCTTGCTAGCGTCTGAATCGGACTGGAGCTCTCTGCCCTTTACCAATTCAGCCACGGGCCCATCCATCTGGCCCATCAAGACTCACTCTCATTTCATCAGTCCATAAAACCTTAGAAAAATCAGTCTTGAGATATTTCTTGGCCCAGTCTTGACGTTTCAGCTTGTGTGTCTTGTTCAGTGGTGGTCGTCTTTCAGCCTTTCTTACCTTGGCCATGTCTCTGAGTATTGCACACCTTGTGCTTTTGGGCACTCCAGTGATGTTGCAGCTCTGAAATATGGCCAAACTGGTGGCAAGTGGCATCTTGGCAGCTGCACGCTCGACTTTTCTCAGTTCATGGGCAGTTATTTTGTGTTTTTCCACACGCTTCTTGCGACCCTGTTGACTATTTTGAATGAAACGCTTGATTGTTCGATGATCACGCTTCAGAAGCTTTGCAATTTTAAGAGTGCTGCATCCCTCTGCAAGATATCTCACTATTTTTGACTTTTCTGATCCTGTCAAATCCTTCTTTTGACCCATTTTGCCAAAGGAAAGGAAGTTGCCTAATAATTATGCACACCTGATATTGGGTGTTGATGTCATTAGACCACACCCCTTCTCATTACAGAGATGCACATCACCTAATATGCTTAATTGGTAGTAGGCTTTCGAGCCTATACAGCTTGGAGTAAGACAACATGCATAAAGAGGATGATGTGGTCAAAATACTCATTTGCCTAATAATTCTGCACTCCCTGTATATGTTTATTGGAGCCTTTTGCCATTAAGTAGATGATAACCTGGAAAAGCATATGTATGCAATATTCATATTTAATAAATTGTTTAACTGTGTATTTATTGTAGATATTTCACATTCCAATATTCTGCAAATAGCAGAATGTTCTATGTATTTTAAATAGATATTCCTATATATATATATATATATATATATATATATATATATATATATATATATTTGTATTTATCTATACCAATATATAATCATCTATATATATATATATATATATATATATATATAGGTATAAATATATATTGTACCACAAACCATCAGATATATGTAAAAATATTTATTTATGAATAAATAGAACACATTCTTCTATGAAAGAACATTGGAATATGAAATATTCATATTTTCATGTTGGGTTAGCGCAAATGAGAATATGCGACCGTGTTTGCACGAGAATGGGGTGTATTCTAACATTTTTTGCCCTTGTTACCAAGAAAGATAAAAAAAAAAAAGGTTTCTTTTTAACACGCAATACAAGCTAGGCCAACGAGGGCAAAAATCTTTCTTCTAGCGCAATTAACACTCAAGCAGGAGCATTAATTTGCACTCCACTCGTAATCTAGCCGCAAGTGTTGTAAAAGCATTTAAAAGAGTAACTTTTTTAGCAAAACATGCATTGTTTTACAATTAACAGACAAACCCCTTGTGAACTACTTTGCTAGGGCCAGAAATATAGAATCTTCTACACAGCAATCTCTTTGTAGAACAAGGATGGCCAACTGGCATCCCAAGGGCTACATGTGGCCATCTACTCTAGTTTTTGTGGCCCCAGGAAAAAGTAGAAGTAAAAATGTGCTTTAGGCTGGGTACAAATCTAAAGAGCCCTTAGACAGAGGGTACCCTGCAATCTTACCTGAATCTTGTCTCTCTGCCACTGGATATTTTTAGGAAATCTATTACTTATTTGTCTAATAACCATAAATGTATTTGTGGCCTTTAAAAGCTTTTAAAGAATTGGTCTACAGACCCTATTTATTAGGAGGTTTGCCATTGCTGGTGTACAATATTTTAATGTCAAAGTTCTTCATTTTGCAGTATACACTTTAGCTTCTCTGGAGCAGTGGGAAAATGCAATTTAAGAGAAGAAATGGACCAAACATTTTTTTTACTTTTCATAATTATACATATTGTTTAATATCCTTTTAAAGTTAAGGGGGTCAATTTATTATTGTCAAGAACAAAGACACGATATCTAAAAAGATATGAGAATGTGTCAAATTAATTACTAGGACCTCAACTGCTGGTTATTAGATACATTCAGTAATATGTTTGTTGCAACTCTGTGACGTTTAGAAAACAGGTATATGTTAGGAATGGCAGCTTAGTTTACCAAGATGTCACAGAGAAGCAGTTGATCTTTTGGAGTAGTTTATGTGTGAACCCTATTGCTGCCACATGCATTATAAAATGCCAAATCCTTGCAGCAGGGACACACAGCAACAAACCAAGTAAAAATATAGTAAGGAAATATAATGACAAGAGGCTAACAGAAAGTTTTGGTTATCAGGCTGGACAACCTAGGTATACCTCAGTAAAACGTGGGGAGTAAAATCTAGTGCAGCGTAATACCAGTAAGATCAGTGTTGGTTAAAGGCAGGTGTAGGAGCGTAATAAGCAACAATAGTGTACAAAGTGAAACAGCAACACTAGAAAACTTCCTTTCGTTGTAAGCGCTTATTTAGTACAAAATGTTATGAGAGGCTGTGAACTCTTACCGCCTGGCTGTTTCTGCGGATGCAGTGGCGAGGAGACTCCGTGTGCTGTGAGCAGAGGAGGATGGCGTCTGAGTCCGGTTTCGCAGCTGGCGTGTGACGTCACCGCAACCCTTCCCGTGATTTTGGAGTGGGACGTATTTGCCTGAGCCGGCCGGAGCAATAGCAGAAGCTGAGTCAGGAGTAACAGAGGTAATGCAGCGAGACTTGCGGATTGTGGTATCCTTGAAGAGAAGGTAAGCAGTTAGGAGATACAAAACTGAGGCAGGGTAATCAGGAAGTTTGTCTTAACTTTGTAATTCCTGTGGAGTCAGGACATAAGGTGAAGGCTTGGCAAGTTCTGTGAATCAATAGAACTACAATACTAAGCAAGGATTGGCAGAACAAGGTGGAGCTTATAAAGGGAGGAGAGCAGGTGTGAATAATGTTAAAGGCACAGTATGTGGCAGTATCACCTGAATAGAATGGTAACCTGACAATTATAGTGTGATGTAGCGTATCATGTCCGCCGCACATTGATAAATGCCGACAGCATACGCTGTCGGCATTTATCATTGCACCAGCAGTTCTTGTGAACTGCTGGTGTAATACCGCCCCCTGCAGATTTGCGGCCAATCGGCCGCTAGCAGGGGGTGCCAATCAAGCCATTCGTATTCGATAAGGTTGATTTCTGTCTGACAAGTTACGGAGCAGCAGTCTTTAGACCGCTGCTTCATAACTTCTGTTTCCGGCGAGCCGAAACACGGGGCATCAAGCTCCGTATGGAGCTTGATAAATTGACCCCATTGTGTGAAAATAAATATTTAACAATTTAAAGCCACATAGTTTAAAAAAAAAAAAATACTTAATAAATGCAGTATATTTAGTTTTATAGTTTCCTGTGAGCCTTCAAAAATGTGATTTTTTTTTTTACACGCTTGACATCTAAATCAACATCATACTTAGATGTTCTACTGATACAATAAACCAAGCTTGTGTGTGTGTGAAGCACATAGCTGTTGTTTCTCAGTAATACTAATATGCTATGACACAAATAAGCATTATATAATTACATTATCAATGACAAGGATACTCTTATTGAGTAATTATAATTTACAAAGTTTGGGACAATGACTGTTCTGCTGTTTTGTTCACATTGCCAGCTCCTCTTGCTATTTTATTAGATATATTATATAGGTTTACTATTTATTTATTACATTATATAATTGATTAGTCATTGTTTGGTGGTTGTGTTTTATTGGAAGGAATATGGTTTAATATACTGATAGCAGTAGCTTTGTTTTATATACTATGTTGTGCTGTTTAGTTAGAAGCACAGCATATTCTGCCATTATTCCCTTTAGAAGTCTATGGGGCCGATTTATCAAGCTCTGTATGGAATTTGATGCCCCTTGTTTCGGCTCACCGGAAACAGAAGTTATGAAGCTAAAGACCGCTGCTCCATAACTTCTAAAGACCACTGCTCCATAACTTCTAAAGACCACTGCTCCATAACTTCTAAAGACCGCTGCTCCATAACTTCTAAAGACCACTGCTCCATAACTTGTCCGCCTGCTCTGAGACCGCGGACAGAAATCAACCCAATCAAATACCCTATTGTGCCCCCCCCGATATCCATAAGCATTTAGCCTCTCTTATCATATGAATGTAAATAACACAGACCTATTGCCCATCTACCACACGACTCCTTACGTTAAATTCACATATGAGAGAATTTCTCTCTCCTCATAGCGCAAGGAGAGCAACGTTTGATTCTATAATATTTGTGTGGCCCCAAATAACACATTTATCGGCTTTCTGATTTTAATTTTTAACTTTCTACATATCTATGACAGTTTTTGTCATTGCTAGGGGTATTTGACATTTAACATAAGTGTACTCATATTAAGTTATGAGGATTTGTATGTGAATAAATACAGACCCTATGGTATATTTGACATTTGAGTAAGTGTACTTACATTGGGACATGAGGATTTGTATGTAAATAAATACAGACCCTAGGGTATATCCCTTAACAAGAGATAACTTGTTTTCCTCACATGTGTGATATGACAGTAGGTATCTCGCCTCCTTGCACATATGATTAATAACAAATACACCCTATTTCAATTTTTATTTTTGGCAAATTAATAAAAGTTACGTTTTAATTAATCTTCTTCCTAGTGCCCACTCTGTTATATATTTGGTCACCTAGGCTCCCTATTCAAGTGTTCCACAAGATACCTTCTTTCTTCTCTCCTATATTTTCCTGATATATATATCTGGTATCAAGGCACTGCCTTCCAGGGATACACAGGTTTACCCTGCAAGGATTTTGCTGGGAGTCCTAGCCTGTTCCCACTCCAATTTCCCCTATTTTTAGGAGGAATTATTCACTTTAATTATATTCATCTGGACTATTCAGTAGTCTTTCTGGGAACTAATTATGGCATCCATCAATTTGATGGATGACTTTCTCTCTAGAGAGAAAGAACGCCAAGCCAATATTGATAAAACCTTTTCTAATTTTAATATGCCTAATAACTAAGGACATTAGAAGCTCTGATAAGTACAAGGCTGTTGAATCGAATGTGTATATAATTCTCATTCCTGAGTGAGTAGCCTAGGCCATCATTTTGTATGGGGTAATTACTGCCTATTGTTTCTGTATCACTGCAGCTTTGATGGATCTAATATTTCATCTGCTTTACTGTAGCCTATCATATTGTGGGTTTTATTTATTTACAGGTTTAGCATTTATTGATAATCCTAGTTACTGTGGTGTCATTATCTTTTCAACCTGTTACGTAGAAACTATGGAACGTCAAGTTGGCCACTTGTCCTAGACTTTGCTCCAGGTTTTCAAGAGCTTAAGTTTATTTTGTATCATAGGTAATGATGTAATTGTTATAATAACTCCTATGGTCATAAAGATATGCTAGAGTGCTAGAGTTTAGTTTCCAATTACATATTTCATTGTTCCTATAGTGCTCTTTATTCTTATTTGTACACTTTAAGCTAGCTTGTAACATATATACACACACACACACACACACACACATATATATATATATATATATATATATATATATATATATATATATATATATATATATATATATATATATATATATAAATATATCACACAGAGAAAGTCCAGCACTTACTTACAAGCTCTCAGCTAAGATTGAAAGCAAAAATGGAAGAGTTAGTTACCACATCTGGCCAAATGGGATAAGCCCAGGTACCACGTCAAGGTCTATTCCAAAACCTGAGTCCCTAAAAAGCCACACAATGCAAGCTCTCAATCCAACAAACTGGGAACAAGTGAAGGGTGCACAGGCTTATTTAATCACCCTAGACATATACAAAACACGAAAGGGGACTGCACTCTCAGACCGGACTAGGTACACATCCCATGACCCTGGAACATGCATAGCCCTGGGTGCAAAATAGCACTCAATCAAAAGAAAAATAAGAAAAGGAAAAATAACAGTAGCATAACAAAACAAAATCTTCCCAGTTTTGACCATTTAATTTTACCAAGTCTATATTGCTATTTTACATAAAATAACACAAATCTCGTATGAAACAAAGGTTAACTTAATGTTGTATCTTTCTGTTCCCATATGTATATTGTGTCCAAAATAAAGTCGTGTTAACCTATAAAGGCGTAGTGTATTTTTTCCAAAGTTAAAATATGGTCTACTTCATTTAGCCACATTGCATATGTGGGGATCTGTTTTTTTATTTTTACAAAATCTGGGAATAAGCCATCTAACACAGTTCAGCAACAAAAGAGGAGTTTTTTTACGATACTGTTAGGGGATAGGCGGTATATCATTTGGTAGGATTAGAGTGGGAGTAAGAGTGATGTGAGTTCCTAAGGTTTTGTTGATAAATTTAGCGATTTGTTCCCAATAATTCTTAAGTAAATGGCAGGACCACAAAATGTGAGAAAGTGTACCTTTCTCGCTGCAGTGCCTCCAGCAAAGGGAGAACGCATTTGGGAAGATACTATGTAGACGGTGTGGGGTGAGATACCATCTTGAGGTTAGTTTATAATATAATTAATTTCAGCTAGTACTAGTGAGATGGACAATTTTTTGGTCATTTTAAAAATGTGGTTCAATTGTGTATCGGTTAGGGAGATATGCAGTTCATTTTCCCAATTAATTTTATATGCAGGTCTTTTGTTAGGGAAAGAACCTCTAAGTAATTTGTAGATTGTGGAGATATGAGATTTAGTTATCTAGGAAGTCATGCATAATAATTCCAAAACCTGAGTCCCTAAACAGCCACACAATGCAAGCTCTCAATCCAACAAACTGGGAACAAGTGAAGGGTGCACAAGCTTATTTAAATACCCTAGACATATAAAAAACACGGAAGGGGACTGTACTCTCAGACAGGACTAGGTACACATCCCATGACCCTGGAACATGCACAGCCCTGGGTGCACAATAGCACTCTCAGGAAGCTGCACTGTCCCCAGAGTCACAGGCAGTTAACCCCAGACAGGTCTGGGTGCAAGGCCCATAGGGAAAATTACAAAACAAATACAGCACACAGAGATGCATTTTGGAAAAGCCCTGGTGAAACAGTACTCAGTCTTGTGGCTGCTGAGTTGATTTCTTTTTCTCACTTTACTGGAGTCTGCATGAATATTGACTGTTTCCTGAGAGGATTTTCAACACCCTCAGTCTGACCGGTTTGGAAGTACCATACTCCAGGAAGAGTGATACTACTGACACACCAGAGGTCTCTCCCTCACCAAGGCAGCAGATTACTTCATAATATTGAGGTTCTCTCTAGTTAGTGGGATACCTATTGGATTTGTCTTCTGTATTTATTTCATGAGAGGGAAGGAAATTTAGAAACCTGTAAATGGGAAAGAAGCTATGTGGCAAACTGTGCAACTGCAATTAATGCTTCATTGCAATCAGAGCAACTGTAAATGTTCCATCTGAGAGCAATTAAGAGTGGTTACATAATAAGAGGTAAATTTATGAAGCTGCGGTGGACAGGGGCGCACATACGCGCCACTGTCCACCACAGCTCGCCTCTGGTGGGCTGATTTCCACTGCCGGAATTCAGCATTGCACACGAGTGCTATTTTGCGCTTGCGTGCAATCTCGCACCCTGCCCTCGCACAGCCCATCACACGCAGGCAGGAGCTGTCAATCTCCCCGGTCGGACGAGAGCGGGGAGATTGAAATTCACCACCTAAGAGGTGGCGAAAGGTTAGGGAAGCAGCGGTCTGATGACCACTACTCATTAAATACGGTCTGCAGGTTCTCTTGTGAGAACCTGCAGTCGTAGGGGGTTGAAGGCTTACGAAAGCCTTTGACAAATCGACCCCTAAGAGTTAACATCAGGGTGGGGTGGAAAGTGCTTTGTGAAATAGATTAAGTTTGAATGCAAACAGTGGTCATATGCTATAGGTGACTTGGGATGTCTGAGTGACGCGAGTCTCAGTTGGGCTTTGTGAAATTGAAAAGGTTGTCTGCAGACAGTGTTCGGATGCTTTAGGTGACCTTGGATGTCTGAGTGACTGGGATGTCTCAGCTGGGCACTGTGTGAAATAGATTAAGTTTATCTACAGACAGTGGTCAGATGCTATAGGTGACCTGGGATGTCTGAGTGAAGTGAGTCTCAGCAGGGCTTTGTGAAATAGAGGAAGTTTATCTGCAGACAGTGGTCAGATGCTATAGGTGACCTGGGATGTCTGAGTGAAGTGAGTCTCAGCAGGGCTTTGTGAAATAGAGGAAGTTTGTCTGCAGACAGTGGACAGATGCTATAGGTGACCTGGGATGTCTGAGTGAAGTGAGTCTCAGCAGGGCTTTGTGAAATAGATTAAGTTTGTCTGCAGACAGTGGTCAGATGCTATAGGTGACCTGGGATGTCTGAGTGAAGAGCGTCTCAGATGGGCACTGTCAATGTGTGAAATTGATGAAGTTTATATGCAGGCAGTGATCAGATGCTTTAGGTGAGTTGGGATGCCTGATATAATATCATTGTTTAAGTGGAAAAAAATTGCATTAAAACATATTAGGTCCTCATCATCATTACTCAACTGATTATCTCTCATGTCTAACTTTTGTTTTGGCCGCATATCTATTAGTTCAGTGAAGATATTTAAAAATTATTGTATGAACTTATTTGAAAATCTTATAGAAATTCATGATTGTATCTACTAAAGAGTTAAAACATGCCAGAAGCCCAGAAATATTGTTCCATAATTCAATTTCTTTGTTTGTTTTTTTCAAACTAGTTCTGCAATTACACTGATTGATTGGAATTCTGTTGCAATTGATATAAAAAATGATTTGCAATATGTACTGGGTATTACTCCATTTTGTAGCTTTTTCTTTTCTCTTCTGATCTATTCATTTTCTCTCACAGTTACCCATATTTTTTCTGTCAACTTTATTTTTCATGTCTCTTCTTAGCCCTCACACCTCCATTTCTGCTGAGTCTGCAGAATTCTCCTCTGTTTGCTCTTACTTTTTGTATTTTTTTCCCCTTTATAATCCTGCCTGCAGCAGCATGGGGTTATTACTTTGGAATTCAGTAAAGTCATACTTAAAGGGACATTACACACTAAATAAATAGAATAATATGTTTAAAGCAAAGGTTAATTTGAGAAGTTATGGTGTTCGCAAAGCAAAGAGCACCACCATGTTGTTACCTACCTGTAAATGAGTCACTAGAGTGTGCAACCAATGACTGTGGGTAACAGAGCTGTGTTAAGTCTAGAGACTGCAAGTCCACAATTATTATAATTAATGTTACGCTAAGATAAACAAAATATAGTTTTTACATAAAACATAGTTTTAATATATGTACTTAGTATATGTACTTACTATATGTACTTACTATACACAATACAGTTTATCTCTCATTCTCACAAATGCTTGTTTTCTGCAGTGCTTGATATCTTCAGTTTTGCATAGTTTATACAGGTCCTTTGTGTATGTTCCAGACTGGGGTCAAGTCCAGCGGGGACGCATGGGAACAGAGTTCCTGCACTATTTTTGCAGGAGGAACTTAGTTCCCCCTGGACAGAGAACAGAAATGCTTCAGTCTGGTTAGAGGGATAGTGTGATCCTCAAGTAATGGGCACTTCCTACAATACAATAAATGCAAGCCTGTCAGCGGTCCTGCTTTGTGATCATCCCGCACTGTGTGAAGCACATGGTGCCTACATTTCAGTGTGGCTTGCTCTAGGGTTATTTAGCTCCCCTCAGCAGAAATAGGACTATTGAACCTTAAATTAGTGAGACTCTGTGACAGAGGAGTCGTCTCAGGCCCAAAGGCAACCATTTAACCCTTCAATGGTTTTAATTTGCTTTTATTAACCAAAGTGTATAGATTATATACATATAAATACAGTGTGTGTGTATAAAAAAATATTAATTGTGAGGGGGGTGGAAGTCTTGGTGAGTTCCCACACTTTTTTTTTGTGGGACATGACCCCTGGATCTAAACCACAAAGTTATCAAGAGTGCAAGAGAAGTCCTCATCTTCTGCTACTTATTCCCAACTATATTTATTTATTTTCAGTCACTATTCTCCCACTTTTTTCCATTAAATACTTTATTTGTTTTTCAACAGCTTTGATACAATATCTGAAAATTTACTGTATGAATTAACATTCAAAAACTAAAGAAAACAAAGAGAACGACTGAGTTGTCTTGGAATCCACTTTAGAGTCCTTCTACAGGGAATCCTTGTATAGTTGTAATGTCAGTAGCAAAATGTTAGGGGTCTCTCCTGAGACGGGAGTGATCGTAAATAGCTCAATGCCAGACAACTAAGTCCAATAATACGAATTTAATTACAATCAAAAGAAAAAGAAGAAAAGGAAAAATAACGGTAAAATTAAATGGTCAAAACTGGGAAGATTTTGTTTTGTTATGCTACTAAGTCTATATTGCTATTTTACATAAAATAACACAAATCTCGTATGAAACAAAGGTAAACTTAATGTTGTATCTTTCTGTTCCCATATGTATATTGTGTCCAAAATAAAGTCGTGTTAACCTATAAAGGCGTAGTGTATTTTTTCCAAAGTTAAAATATGGTCTACTTCATTTAGCCACATTGCATATGTGGGGATCTGTTTTTTTTTGTTTGTTTTTTTTAACAAAATCTGGGGATAATTCGTCTAACACAGTTCAGCATACAAAATAGGAGTTTTTTTACGATACTGGCAGGGGATAGGCGGTATATCATTTAGTAGGATTAGAGTGGGAGTAAGAGTGATGTGAGTTCCTAAGGTTTTGTTGATACATTTAGCGATTTGTTCCCAGTAATTCTTAAGTAAATGGCAGGACCACAAAATGTGAGAAAGTGTACCTTTCTCGCTGCAGTGCCTCCAGCAAAGGGAGAACGCATTTGGGAAGATTCTATGTAGACGGTGTGGGGGGAGATACCATCTTGAGGTTAGTTTATAATTCATTTCAGCTAGTACGAGTGAGATGGACATTTTTCTGGTCATGTTAAAAATGTGGTTCAATTGTGTATCGGTTCTTTCCATAACAAAAGACCTGCATATAAAATTAATTGGGAAAATGAACTGCATATCTCCCTAACCGATACACAATTGAACCACATTTTTAACATGACCAGAAAATTGTCCATCTCACTAGTACTAGCTGAAATGAATTATAAACTAACCTCAAGATGGTATCTCCCCCCACAAAAATTTGAATTACTTTAATATAACACCTGACCCACAGTTACTGATCGTAACAGGACTATCCTATTGCTGGAACTTTGTACCTATCAATAGTGTATTAGATAGAATTTGTTCCCTGTTTGCTTAGGCCTACATTTACAATCTAAATTCATACAATCTAAATTGATTCATTCATACTTAGTAATTTGTAGATTGTGGAGATGTGAGATTTAGTTATGGAGGGAGTCATGCATAATAATTCAAAAGGTGTTAGAGGTCTTATTAGTGTGTCTTTTTGTGGGTTGTTGAATATGGCATGTCGAACCTGGAGATAGGGGTACCAGCGGTGGAATGGAGGTCCTAATATCTCCATTTGCGGACGGATTTGAGCATTGTTCAGTATTAGGTGTACCGGTATATTAGAGGGTTTGCCTGCTGTTATTGGTGTTTGTAGAATATGAGGTTGTATCATAATGGGATTATTTACGAGGGGGGTCCTGCACTGCATAGTGCACTAGATATGTCAAAATACACTACCTTACAAAAATCAGTGTCCACATTTGAGATTTCAGTGGTGCCACAGTAATGAATGGAATATTAAAGCACCTCCAGTTCCAAGGGGAACTCCCTCTAGTGATTCTAAAGCCATTAAAGGGACATGCTACTCAACATAAATTCTTATTTACTCTTACTGCTAGAAAATGTTTTATAATGTATATCTAGGAACTAAAATCATCTTACCAGAGTAATTGCCCTGTGAGCAGTTACCATTCAGTTACTTTAATACTTTAATCTGCATCATCAGTGCACACTTTACTGTGAACTAATCGGATTTTAACATAATCTTGTGGAATTTCACAATGATCTCATGAGATTTCATAAGCAAAGGAGGGAAAGAAAGTAACCGTGCCTTCACATGCAAGTCCTGGGACAAGCATTTGGATTGAATGCTTCATTTCCTCTACAATGGGTTGCGGCTACTGAGGAAATTTTTAGGTAACACATTTTCCTTTTCTACACAGAAACTGAGGCCTAGATTTAGAGTTTGGCGTTAGCCGTGAAAACCAGCGTTAGAGGCTCCTAACGCTGGTTTTAGGCTACCTCCGGTATTTGGAGTCACTCAAAAAAGGGTCTAACGCTCACTTTCCATACCACAGATCCCCTTACGTAAATTGCGTATCCTATCTTTTCAATGGGATTTTTCTAACTCCGGTATTTAGAGTCGTGTCTGAAGTGAGCGTTAGACATCTAACGACAAAACTCCAGCCGCAGGAAAAAAGTCAGTAGTTAAGAGCTTTCTGGGTTAACGCCGGTTCATATAGCTCTTAACTACTGTACTCTAAAGTACACTAACACCCATAAACTACCTATGTACCCCTAAACCGAGGTCCCCCCACATCGCCGACACTCGATTCAATTTTTTAACCCCTAATCTGCCGACTGCCACCTACGTTATACTTATGTACCCCTAATCTGCTGCCCCTAACACCGCCGACCCCTATATTATATTTATTAACCCCTAATCTGCCCCCCTCAACGTCGCCTCCACCTGCCTACACTTATTAACCCCTAATCTGCCGAGCGGACCGCACCGCTATTATTATAAAGTTATTAACCCCTAATCCGCCTCACTAACCCTATAATAAATAGTATTAACCCCTAATCTGCCCTCCCTAACATCGCCGACACCTAACTTCAATTATTAACCCCTAATCTGCCGACTGGAGCTCACTGCTATTCTAATAAATGTATTAACCCCTAAAGCTAAGTCTAACCCTAACACTAACACCCCCCTAAATGAAATATAATTTTAATCTAACGAAATTAATTAACTCTTATTAAATAAATTATTCCTATTTAAAGCTAAATACTTACCTGTAAAATAAATCCTAATATAGCTACAATATAAATTTTAATTATATTATAGCTATTTTAGGATTAATATTTATTTTACAGGTAACTTTGTATTTATTTTAACCAGGTACAATAGCTATTAAATAGTTAAGAACTATTTAATAGCTAAAATAGTTAAAATAATTACAAAATTACCTGTAAAATAAATTCTAACCTAAGTTACAATTAAACCTAACATTACACTATCAATAAATTAATTAATTACAATACCTACAAATCTACAATTATCTACAATTAAACCTAACACTACACTATCAATAAATAAATTAAATACAATACCTACAAATAACTACAATGAAATAAACTATCTAAAGTACAAAAAATAAAAAAGAACTAAGTTACAAAAAATAAAAAAATATTTACAAACATAAGAAAAATATTACAACAATTTTAAACTAATTACACCTACTCTAAGCCCCCTAATAAAATAACAAAGCCCCCCAAAATAAAAAATGCCCTACCCTATTCTAAATTACTAAAGTTCAAAGCTCTTTTACCTTACAAGCCCTGAACAGGGCCCTTTGCGGGGCATGCCCCAAGAAGTTCAGCTCTTTTGCCTGTAAAAAAAAACATACAATACCCCCCCCAACATTACAACCCACCACCCACATACCCCTAATCTAACCCAAACCCCCCTTAAATAAACCTAACACTAAGCCCCTGAAGATCTTCCTACCTTATCTTCACCATACCAGGTTCACCGATCGATCCAGAAGAGCTCCTCCGATGTCCTGATCCAAGCCCAAGCGGGGGGCTGAAGAGGTCCATGATCCGGCTGAAGTCTTCATCCAAGCGGGGCAGAAGAGGTCTTCCATCCGATTGAAGTCTTCATCCAAGCGGGATCTTCTATGGTCATCCATCCGGAGCGGAGCGGCAGGATCCTGAAGACCTCCGACGCGGAACATCCATCCTGGCCGACGACTGAACTACGAATGACGGTTCCTTTAAATGACGTCATCCAAGATGGCGTCCCTCGAATTCCGATTGGCTGATAGGATTCTATCAGCCAATCGGAATTAAGGTAGGAATATTCTGATTGGCTGATGGAATCAGCCAATCAGAATCAAGTTCAATCCGATTGGCTGATCCATTAATAATTGAAGTTAGGTGTCGGCGGCGATGTTAGGGAGGGCAGATTAGGGGTTAATACTATTTATTATAGGGTTAGTGAGGCGGATTAGGGGTTAATAACTTTATTATAGTAGCGCTCAGGTCCGGTCGGCAGATTAGGGGTTAATAAGTGTAGGCAGGTGGAGGCGACGTTGTGGGGGGCAGATTAGGGGTTAATTAATATAATATAGGGGTCGGCGGTGTTAGGGGCAGCAGATTAGGGGTACATAGGGATAATATAAGTAGCGGCGGTTTACGGAGCGGCAGATTAGGGGTTAATAATAATATGCAGGGGTCAGCGATAGCGGGGGCGGCAGATTAGGGGTTAATAAGTGTAAGGTTAGGGGTGTTTAGACTCGGGGTACATGTTAGAGTGTTAGGTGCAGACGTAGGAAGTGTTTCCGCATAGCAAACAATGGGGCTGCGTTAGGAGCTGAACGCGGCTTTTTTGCAGGTGTTAGTTTTTTTTTCAGCTCAAACAGCCCCATTGTTTTCTATGGGGGAAT
This sequence comes from Bombina bombina, assembly GCF_027579735.1. Taxonomy (NCBI): domain Eukaryota; kingdom Metazoa; phylum Chordata; class Amphibia; order Anura; family Bombinatoridae; genus Bombina; species Bombina bombina. The sequence goes on along the minus strand of NC_069504.1, from coordinate 268,918,407 downwards.
CGTGCACGAGCACGTTTTTGAGGCTGGCCGCTTGCGTAAGCAACTCTGGTATCGAGAGTTGAAGCTGCGTTAAATATGCTCTACGCTCCTTTTTTGGAGCCTTACGCAGCCTTTATGTGGACTCTCAATACCAGAGTTATTTTTATGGTGCGGCCAGAAAAAAGCCGGCGTTAGCTACGCGGGTCCTTACCGACAAAACTCTAAATCTAGCCGATAGTATTTTTTTTAGAAGCTATTCTGCATCACTTTCAAGTGATTCAGCATTTAAGTAATATGTCCCTTTAATTATGGCTTGACTGAGCTCAAGTTCTTTGTTTTTTCATGCTCATATAACTTAATACAAAGATCAGTATTGAATTTGCTATATTTATTTTAACCTTGAGATTCCTGTCTTGGATTCTCCCATGCACTATATCTAACTGTGCTATTTTAAGAGATTATACTTGCAGTCCTTGTAAGTGTTCACAGATGTTGCAGGAAGTCACTTCAGGTTGTCTGAAACTATTCTTAGTTCCTGAAGAACATTTATAACTATTTTAATGGAATAGCATAGAGAAGTGTATTTTAACATTATACAAATATTTCTTAAAATAAATGCAGCAAATGTTTATTCTTGGGTTGATGCATTAAATCAGTGTGATGTAAGTCTGATATGCTCTAGTACAATTATTATAGAATTAAGTAATGCATTTATTAGAATGGATTTAGATTGTAAATGTAGGCCTAAGCAAACAGGGAACAAATTCTATCTAATACACTATTGATAGGTACAACGTTCCAGCAATAGGATAGTCCTGTTACGATCAATAACTGTGGGTCAGGTGTTATATTAAAGTAATTCAAATTTTAAACATTTCAAGCACTTAGGGTTGCCAGCTGTAAACTCCACAAAAATACTGGACAATCTGTAGGTGACTGGGCACCCAATGCCCCCTCAAAATCTCTTCCTCAGCTCCCACTCTTGATTTTACCATGCATATTTTCCACAATTAAGCAGTCATTTTACCCCTTTGGTTGCCATTAATATGTAAACAGTAGTCATTTGCCCCCCTTAACTGCCCTTCACTTATTTCTGTTCCATTTGTAACATACTGAGACACAGGAGGCGTCATGATACACTCATGAGGAGTAGTTAATACCTGCAATAGCCACCCAGCAAAGGTGGTATGGTGTTTCAGCATTGCCAGGGTTAATCTGAAATGTTCTTTCTTTATGTAACATCTGGGTTTGCTAAACAATACATTGACCTAAAGAACCCCCCTTCCCCCCCCCCCCTACTCCTGGTGCCTGGCATCTCTTGGTACTGTGGGTAAGGACTTGCAAGGGGGGGCTAGGTGGTCATATTTTACAAGGAGGGTGGTTTGTGACAAGACAAAGGAATATTCAGGGATATAATTGGATGTACAGCAACATTATATCAGAACTTCACTGGGACATCATATGAGAAAACATCTGAAGGAAGTTCCTACAAACCTATTGGAAGCTTAGAAATATGTGCAAAGTGAAGGTATGACTTTTTAATTTTCAGAACTGTATCTTGCACTTATTCTTGTTTTTTGTTTTTTTGTTTATCTTCTGTTTTTGTAATTTGGCACTGTGTAAACTGTAATTGCCTTTTGTTATAAAAATATTTATAATCTAATTCTGTCTTTGGGCTCTAATATCTAAATTCACACTCTGTAGAGATAAGGTTAAAGTCATGTTACCTAATTGTTAATCGTGTGAGTTATTGGGTTCCCAAGACACCCTTATTCAAAACTCTTGGTGGGTGGTGTAGGCAGGATTTGGGGGTTCATTTAGTGTCCCATAAGGTCATTGTAGAGGTAAAGGTGCAAGGGAACCAAAGGCTGAGTGCTATTAACCCCTTCCTGCCCCCACTGTCCCCATAGTCACGGCTGGGCATATGCCTTAATCATCACAGGAGGTCTTTTACATTTAGCAAACACTCAGGTACTTAAAAAAAAACAACTGGACCTTTTAAGTGCCAAGTACTTTTGTGAAGATTATACTGGACAGCTTGCTAAAGTACTGGACTGTCCAGTTGAATACTGGACACCTGTCAACATTACAATTACTACAGCAGCTAGCAATAGCAAGAATATTCTATCACTGATACCACTAAAACTAGTGAACTGCAAACAACTCCCCTACATAATTCCCATTGGTAAACCACCTAATCAATATTCATCATTGTGCCCCCAACTGAATCTAGCCCCCGTAGAGGCCCTTACTTGATTTTTCTTTGCAAACACCTCTTTTACCATTGGTAAATTCCACTTTAACCGTAAATACCTTCACTCAAAGAACCCCTCATTCATCCGCTACCAGTAACGCCCCCAAACACAATCCTGCATCTAACTTAAATAATCCCTTAACACTTACCCTCCCCCCGCCCCCAAAAATTGCCTGTACTTTTAATATTACCTGTCCTGTGGGACAACTGACAGCAACATATCTTCTTCATGCTCATATATTCTTAAAGGAGTTTTGCTAATCCTGATTAACCAGGTTAGCCAATCAGGATTGCATATGAGTGGGTCTATTGCCAAATAAAACCCACCTACACTTCTGATTGATTAATCACATTTTCTATTATTCCTTTGATTTACTACTATCATTTTTGTCTATATTGCAGTTATCCTGAGATTGTCTGTATATATGACAATGCTACACATTGATTGACGATGGCAAAGGAGTCCAGGAACCCAAATTCCATTAGGCATATCCATTGTATTCCTGTATGGATCTAAAATAGCAAAGTCAACAAAGTCTAACAAAGTATGCACTGTTTGCTATCCACACTGAAGTCTCACATACTGTGCCCTCTTGTTTGCTATAGAATATGGCTTTGCAAATATTAATAATTGAATTATGTTTTAATTAATAATAATTTTATTCATCTATAATTAAATACCATCTTTAAACCCCTCTTTAAGGAACATAAAGCTGAAATAAAAGCTGCTTAAAAGCACAGTTGTATGACCATACTTATGTGCTAATCCCTTAAAGAGGTTAAAAACAGTTAAATGCTGCTCCTGACTTGTGATACACTGCTACTCCTGAGCTGAACATGGACACTTAGCCAGTCAATGGCAGCATATGTGCATAGCTGAAAATAACAAATCATGTTCAGTTTAGAATCAGCAGTGTATTGCTGCTACAGAACTGACTTTAACTTTCGGCCAGATTACGAGTTTTGCGTTAGGAGCTATGCGGTGCTAACGAGCAGTTTTTTTCTCACTGCTCACTTACCTACAGTGCTGGTATTACAGGTTTTTCTAAACCTGGCGTTAAAAGGCAAGAAGTGAGCATAGAGCAAAATTGTGCTCCATACCGCACTCCAATACCAGCGCTGCTTAAGTCAGCAGTGAGCTGGTCGTATGTCTCATGCACAATTTCCCCATAGACATCATTGGGGAGAGCCAGCTGAGAAAAAGTCTAACACCTGCAAAAAAGCAGCATAAAACTCAGTAACACAGCCCCATTGATTCCTATGGGAAAGCACATTTTATGTTTACACCTAACACCCTAACATGAACCCTGAGTCTAAACACCCCTAATCTTACACTTATTAACCCCTAATTTGCCACCCCCAACATCGCCGACACCTACATTATACATATTAACCCCTAATCTGCCGCTCCGGACACCGCCGTAACCTACATTATACTTATTAACCCCTAATCTGCTGCCCCCAACATCGCCGCCGCCTACATTATATTTATGAACCCCTAATCTGTCGCCCCCAATGTCGCCGCAACCTACCTAAATTATTCCTATTTAAAACTAAATGCTTACCTATAAAATAAACCCTAAGCTAGCTACAATATAACTAATAGTTACATTGTAGCTAGTTTAGGGTTTATTTTTATTTTACAGGCAAGTTTGTATTTATTTTAACTAGGTAGAATAGTTATTAAATAGTTATTAACTATTTAATAACTACCTAGCTAAAATAAATACAAATTGACCTGTAAAATAAAACCTAACCTAAGTTACAATAACACCTAACACTACTATTAAATAAATTAACACAATTAAATACAATTAAATAAATTAAATTAGCTAAATCACAAAAAACACTAAATTACAGAAAATAAAAAAACAAATTACAGATCTTTAAACTAATTACATCTAATCTAATAGCCCTATCAAAATAAAAAAGCCCCCCCAAAATAAAAAAAAACTCTAGCCTAAAATAAACTGTCAATAGCCCTTAAAAGGGCCTTTTGCGGGCAGGACCGTCTTTAACACAGGGCAAAAGGGGCAGCTGCCCGGTGCCCAAGAGTCCTAAAAAAAAAAAAAAAAAAAACACATTTTTTTTTTTTTTATGGTCATACCAGACTGCTGATGGGACATGGGGAACACACACATTCAGTCATAATATTGTCACAGTCAAAAGTACTCTGCTTATATTTATTTTTTTTAAAAACTGTGCCGGACCGTGCCGGTGTCATGTGACATGCCAAGCTATTGCCATGTGCTGTTTTAGATGTGCACTGTGCAGCACTGAATGCAAAGTCCTAACTCGGCATCCAGCCATTCCCACTGCATCATAAAAGGTCCTGCTGGGGTTACCAATGTTACGAGGTAACTGCTCTGGTGGTAGGGATTGTTTCTGGGTAGGGCTGACTCTAGGCACATGCAGCAGAAAGCTGGAGCGGCAAGCACGTGAGGATTTGAGCATCTGTGCAGCTGCATACACTGCTCTCTTCAGTCTTGAGGCTGTGTGACTCATCTCACACTGTATCAATGCAGCCTTGGATAGTCAGCATCCAGTCTGCTGGTCCCCTTAGCCCTGCTCTTTCTGCTGTGGCCCTAAGATCAACTAACTGAAGTTTGTTAGGGGAACAGTGCTTTGTAGAAAGGTGTCAGTGGGAAGAATAAGTGAGTGCACACACACCCCTCCCCATGCAGCATTGTCTAGTGCAGGGTGAGAGGGAACTTGTTTCTAGCAAAGAAGGGACATGTGCTGCTGTGGCTGATGTATAGTGTCATGCTGATACTTCACACATTAATGTAAGGTTTATTTTTATAGTTTATGTTTTCTCTCTGTCTCAGATTTTACAGCTTCCCATAGTAATTCTGCTCTTCCAGTCAGTAAACTTATACTGCACCTCCATGCTTCCTCCTCAGTCTTTACCTTGCTTTGCTCCTGTTGCTGCCCTAAATCTCTTTAACCAGCTAACCTCACACCAGAATCACATTCAAAAGAATATTAAATGAATCCACAGTGGAGGAATTTATATATTTATTTACTTATTAGTACTGCTTAGGTTCAGTTTCACATATTGCAATTTATTTCATTTTTTTAAATGATTAGATCAGCAGTGGATAATCCACTGCTGGGCTAATAATTAAAAAAAAAAATATTTAGTTGTTTTTTGGAATGTTGGGGTGGAGAGCAAAATTGCATGAGGGGGCCCAAGAAAATGTTTGCCCAGGGTCTAGTCATTATTAAAGACGGCCCTGTTTGCGGGGCATTGCCCCAAAGTAATCAGCTCTTTTACCTGTAAAAAAAATACAAAAGTAAAGCTGATTACTTTGGGGCAATGCCCCGCAAAAGGCCCTTTTAAGGGATATTGATAGTTTAGCTTAGGCTAGGGTTTTTTTTATTTTGGGGGGGCTTTTTTTATTTTGATAGGGCTATTAGATGAGGTGTAATTAGTTTAAAGATCTGTAATTTGTTTTTTATTTTTAAATGTAATTTATTTATTTGTATTTAATTTAGTTAATTTATTTAATTGTATTTAATTTAGTTAATTTAATTAATTGTAGTGTAGTGTTAGATGTTAGTGTAACTTAGGTTAGGTTTTATTTTACAGGTCAATTGGTATTTATTTTAGCTAGGTAGTTATTAAATAGTTAATAACTATTTAATAACTATTCTACCTAGTTAAAATAAATACAAACTTGCCTGTAAAATAAAAATAAACCCTAAACTAGCTACAATGTAACTATTAGTTATATTGTAGCTAGCTTAGGGTTTATTTTATAGGTAAGTATTTAGTTTTAAATAGGAATAATTTAGTTAATTATAGTAATTTTCTTTAGATTTATTTAAATTATATTTAAGTTAGGGGGTGTTAGGGTTAGGGTTAGACTTAGATTTAGGGGTTAATACATTTAATATAGTGGCGGCGGCGACGTTGGGGAAGGCAGATTAGGGGTTAGTAAGTATAATGTAGGTGGCGACGATGTTATGGGCGGCAGATTAGGGGTTAATAATATTTAACTAGTGTTTGCGAGGTGGAAGTGCGGCGGTTTAGGGGTTAATATGTTTATTATAGTGGCGGTGATGTCCGGAGCGGCAGATTAGGGGTTAAAAATTGTATTATATTGTTTGCAATGCGGGAGGGCCCCGGTTTAGGTTTTAATAGGTAGTTTATTGGTGTTAGTGTACTTTTTAGCACTTTAGTTATGAGTTTTATGCTATGGCGTTGTAGTGTAAAACTCATAACTATTGACTTTAGAATGCATTAAGAATCTTGGAGGTAGAGGGTGTACCGCTCACTTTTTGGCCTCTCAGAACAGACTCGTAATACCGGCGCTATGGAAGTCCCATAGAAAAAAGGGTTTACAAAGTTTACGTAAGTCGTTTTGCGGTAAGGCCAAAGAAGTGTGCCCCTAAACCTGCAAGACTTGTAATAGCAGCGGTAGTGAAAAAGCAGCGTTAGGACCTGTTAACGCTGATTTTTCAGCTTAACGCAAAACTCGTAATCTAGCTGAATGTGTTTTATACTTTTGTTAGAGTTAAACCCATAGATGCAAGCAATCAGTATTGCAGTAATAAAATGTTTAATAAATAAATTTAAGGGACATTAAACACTTTTAGATGGTAATATAAAATGGTAAATAGTTTATATGAAAAAACTCTGAATTATTTATTTTATCGCCTTTTCCTGTAATTCCATTCTGAATTTGTGAGCTTTTCAATAAGAAATGGAAGTATAGAACCCTGTTATATTCCACACAGTCATTGGCTGCACACTCTAGTGACCTTTTTATAACTGTTCCTAATTGGCCACAGCAGAGAAGGTTTTGTAGAGACTTAGGGGCCAATTTATCAATGTGCTATAGAGGATCATGTCCACCCCACATCGATAAATGCAGACAGCATACACTGATGGCATTTATCATTCTCCATGCATTCCTTGTGATATGCTTGTACAATGCCGCCCCCTGTAATTTTGCGGCAACAGGAGGTGTCAATCATCCTGATCAGATCAGGATGATTGCTGTCCGCCATCTCAGAGGAGGGGATGAGTTAAGGAGCAGCGGTCTTACGACTGCTGCTTTTTAACTTTTGTTTCCAGCAAGCCTGAAGACTCGCGCGGAAACTGCTGCATTCGCAGCATGATAATTCGACCCCGAAAACTTAATTTGTCAATACAAACAGTTAATGAAACTTTAAAAAAATATATCTACATGTTATTCTCAAACTAATCTTTTCTTTGAATGCATTATTCTATCTAGTATTTATTAAGGGCTAGATTACAAGTGGAGCACTAAATTATCGCTCGCCAGGCAAATTTGCACTTTTGCGGGCCCGCGATAATTAACCAGCCATTACAAATGGCGGGTAATTGCTACCGCAAGCTCGCAGTAGCAATTAGCACTCAAAAAATTAACCAGAGATCCAATCTCTGGTTAATTTTCTAAAAGTGTCCCAAATTCCCTCAAAATAGAGGGGATTTTAGTTTTTTAAATTTAACAATTGCACTAGGCAGTTTTGAGGCTTTAAAATTGGTGGGAGTGGGGTGTTAGAAAAAAAAACCAGCACTGAAAAGTGCATTTACATTGCGGTCTATGGGAACGGTGTGTTACCAGTAAATATATATGTATTTACATATTAACACACATATATATATATATGTATATATTTTATATAATTTAATTTAATGGCTAAGAGCACTAATCCACAATAATTTACAAGTTATCATCATCATTCTGTTTGTAAAAATCTTACAGAACGATGGTTCAGAAGATAGAAAAGTAATAATGAAAGGGGTAGGAGAAAAAAGTAGAAAAACTGATTCAACAGAAACAACTTCCCTAGTCTATCTTAATCCGCACTGATCATCTAAAAAAAAATTGTATTATAGCCCATGTCTAGGACGTCAGTTATCCAAACAACAAATGAGCTTAAAGGATCAATTTATCAAGATCTGTATGGAGCTTAATGCCCCGTGTTTCTAAAGCCCACTGTTCCATAACCTGTCCACCTGCTCTGAGGTGGCGGACAGAAATCAACCCGATTGAATACTATCTGGTTGATTGACACTTCCTGCTACCAGCTGATTGGCCACAAATATGCAGGGGGTGGTATTGCACCAGCAGTTCACAAGAACTGCTGGTGCAATGATAAATGCTGACAGCGTATGCTATCGACATTTATCGATGTGCAGCGTATGCTATCGACATTTATCGATGTGCAGCAGAAATACTACATCGTATCATGTCCGCTCACACATTAATAAATTGACCCCTAAATGTTTAACTTATATGTATCAAGCTAGTGACATTCAGTAAATCCAAAAACAAAAAAAATATATATAATCATGAATTCCAAAAGTAAAATAAAATTCCCTAGTGCATAATGCCTAATATGCCAAGTATGGCAGAAAAATACATTGCATGCAATTCTAGTGACCGGTCACAGATTGAAAAAACTCCCGGGAGTGATAACATATACCGTCCTTACAGTCTCTTGTTTTAAGTAAGGTATAGGGGGCCAGTAATGTAGACTTATAGGTATAATGTCCCCAGACTAAAAGGCTTTTCCGTTTGGATTGAAATAACAACTCCTTGGTACTCAATTACTCAGAGTTCTGTTACTTAATAAGAGAGAGCTAAGTCTTGCTGAGGCCACCTAGGTCCAGAACCCATACATACAATAAAAATATAAGCAACCCCCTTTAACATATGCAAAAAAAACTTGAAAACAGTAAAAAAAAAAAAAGAGATAAAATAAAAAATAAAGACAAAACACATTGTCAGTTTTGAAACAGGGAGAAACACCAACAAGACAAGATTTTTTTTTTTTATTTCACATGCTAAACCTAAGTTTAGGTGAAAAATCCTGACCAAGCCTCCAAAAAAACTCATGTAAATACGTACAGCCGGCCCTTTAAGACACCTTTGATTCTAGTCAGTGAAATATTTACCTGCCTGTTTTGTTATGGTACCTACATTTATATAAGCCATTTTGTAAGGCTCTTATCTATGTGTAATGGTTCCTGTATGCTGAGTGAAACAACACGTCTTGGGCACCTCTCTCAAATTGATGTAAATGTCAGGGACAGCCACTAATGTAACGTTATTTAGGTTCACAAGGTTACAAGATTTTGAACATGATCCTACCTTTTAGGCAACCTCACAAATAACTATGGATCTGCCCAAAGAGTCCAAACAGGCAGCAAGGTCTAGGAACAACAAAAAGCACAGGCTTTTTATTTATTGATGTATTTATTATTATTATTTTTAATGAGTATTTTCTGTTACACTTCCATTTTCTCCACTATGCTGATGCAGTGCAGTTTATGTAATGATTTTCAACAAAAATCACAGTTAAAAGTCTATCGGCTAGATTACGAGTTTTTGTCGGTAAGGCTGTGCGGTGCTAACGCTCATTTCTTTCTTACCGCTCACTTTAGGCCACGCTGGTATTGCAAGTTTTCTGCAAGCCGGCGTTAGCCTCAGAAAAGTGAGCGTCGAGCAAAATTTAGCTCCACATCTCACCTCAATACCAGCGTTGCTTACGGTAGCGGTGAGCTGGCTAAACGTGCTCGTGCACGATTTCCCCATAGGAAACAAAGGGGCTGAGCTGGCTGAAAAAAAACCTAACACCTGCAAAAAAGCAGTGTTCAGCTCCAAACGCAGCTCCATTGTTTCCTATGGGGAAATTAATTTTATGTCTGCACCTAACACCGGAACATGAACCCAAGTCTAAACACCCCTAATCTTACACTTATTAACCCCTAATCTGCCGCCCCCAACATTGTTGCCACCTACATTATATTATTAACCCCTAATCTGTCGCTCCGGACACCGCCGCCACCTACATTATACTTATGAACCCCTAATCTGATGCCCCCAACATCGCCGAACCCTACATTATATTTATTAACCCCTAATCGGCCGCCGCCAATGTCGCCGCTACTATAATAAATTTATTAACCCCTAAACCTAAGTCTAACCCTAACCCTAACACCCCCCTAACTTAAATATAATTTAAATACATCTAAATAAATTTACTACAATTAAATAAATTAATCCTATTTAAAACTAAATACTTACCTATAAAATAAACCCTAAGCTAGCTAAAATATAACTAATAGTTACATTGTAGCTAGCTTAGGGTTTATTTTTATTTTACAGGCAACTTTGTATTTATTTTAACTAGGTACAATAGTTATTTACTATTTAATAACTACCTAGCTAAAATAAATACAAATTGACCTGTAAAATAAACCCTAACCTAAGTTACAATTACACCTAACACTACACTATCATTAAACTAATTACCTAAACTACCTACAATTAATTACAATTAATTTAAATAAACTAAATTACGAAAAACAACAAACACTAAATTACAGAAAATAAAAAAAGAATTACAATTTTTTAAGCTAATTACACCTACTCTAATCCCCCTAATAAAATAAAAAAGCCCCCCAAAATAATAAAATAGGATTGAACTCACATTCTATTGGCTGATTGGAACAGCCAATAGAATGCGAGCTCAATCCTATTGGCTGATTGGATTAGCCAATAGGATTTTTCCTACCTTAATTCCGATTGGCTGATAGGATTCTATCAGCCAATCGGAATTGAAGGGACTCCCTCTTGGATGACATCACTTAAAGGAACCTTCATTCAGTCATCGGATCAAGAAGGAAGAGGATGCTCCGCGTCGGATGGAAGAAGATAGAAGATGCCACCTGGATGAAGACTTCTGCCGGTCTGGATGTCCTCTTCTGGCCGGATCGGATAAAGACTTATGCCCCTCTGGAGGTCCACTTGTGTCCGGCTGGGTGAAGACATCTCAAGGTAGGGTGATCTTCAAGGGGGTAGTGTTAGGTTTTTTTAAGGGGGGATTGGGTGGGTTTTAGAGTAGGGTTGGGTGTGTGGGTGGTGGGTTTTAATGTTGGAGGGTTATTGTCTTTTTTTTTACAGGTAAAAGAGCTGATTACTTTGGGGCAATGCCCCGCAAAAGGCCCTTTTAAGGGCTATTTGTAATTAAGTATAGGGTAGGGAATTTTATTATTTTGGGGGGCTTTTTTATTTTATTAGGGGGATTAGAGTAGGTGTAATTAGCTTAAAAAATTGTAATTTAGTGTTTGTTGTTTTTCGTAATTTAGTTTATTTAAATTAATTGTAATTAATTGTAGGTAGTTTAGGTAATTAGTTTAATGATAGTGTAGTGTTAGGTTAATTATAACTTAGGTTAGGGTTTATTTTACAGGTTAATTTGTATTTATTTTAGCTAGGTAGTTATTAAATAGTTAATAACTATTTAATAACTGTTGTACCTAGTTAAAATAAATACAAAGTTGCCTGTAACATAAAAATAAACCCTAATCTAGCTACAATGTAACTATTAGTTATATTGTAGCTATCTTAGGGTTTATTTTACAGGTAAGTATTTAGTTTTAAATAGGATTAATTTATTTAATTGTAATAATTTAATTTCGTTTTATTTAAATTATATTTAAGTTAGGGGGTGGCTATTTAAGTTAGGGGGCTAGACTTAGATTTAGGGGTTAATATATTTATTATAGTGGTGGCTATGTTGTGGGCGGCAGATTAGGGGTTAATAAATGTAGGTAGGTGTCGGCGATGTTAGGGATGGCAGATTAGGGGTTAATAAAAATTTAACTAGTGTCTGCGAGGCAGGAGTGTGGCGGTTTAGGGGTTAATACATTTATTAAAGTGGCGGAAATGTCCGGTCGGTAGATTAGGGGTTAAATAATTTTATTATAGTGTTTGCGATGTGGGGAGGGGGGCTTCGGTTTAGGGGTTAATAGGTAGTTTATGGGTGTTAGTGTACTTTTTAGCACTTTAGTTAAGAGCTTTATGTTCCGGCGTTAGCCCATAAAACTCTTAACTACTGACTTTTATATGCGTTAGGAGTCTGGACAGAAGAGGGTGTACCGCTCACTTTTTCCAGCAATCGTAATACCGGCATTAGGAAAATCCTATTAAAAAGATAGGATACGCAATTGACGTAAGGGGATTTGCAGTATGCTAAAATCGCGGATAAAAAGTGAGCGGTACACCTGTATCTGCCTGACTCATAATACCAGCGGGCGTTAAAAAGCAGCGTTAGGACCCCTTAACGCTGCTTTTTAAGGCTAACGCAAGACTCGTAATCTAGCCGTATGGGATTTTTGTAGATAAGTCATTTGATAAGATTTTCTAAATGTGTGGTAAATACCTAATTTTGTGAATTTGTTTGCTGTTTATATATCTATATCTTTATCTGTCTGTCTATTTATCTATCTATCATTCGATATCTATCTATTATCTGTATATCTATCTGTCTATTTATCTATCTATCATTTAATATGTGTCTGTCTAGCTATCTATTATCTATCTATTTATCTATTTATCTATATATCTATCTATCTATATATCTATCTATTATCTGTCTGTCTATCTATCTATTATCTGTATATCTAGCTATCTATTATCTATCTATCTAGTATCTGCTTGTTTGTCTATCTATTATCTGTATATCTATCTATTTATCTATCTGTCTATTTATCTATCTATCATTTAATATTTGTCTGTCTAGCTATCTATTATCTATCTATCTATCTATCTATCTATCTATCTATCTATCTATCTATATATATATATATATATCTATTATCTATCTATCTATCTATCTATCTATCTATTATCTGCCTGTTTGTCTATCTATTATCTGTATATCTATCTATTTAACTATCTGTCTATTTATCTATCTATATCTATCTATTATCTGTCTGTCTGTCTATCTATCTGTGACTTTGGGGCCTATTTATGAAATGTCTGTCCGACATGATCCTATCAGCAGATCATGTCCGACAGACATCGCTGAATGTTTAGAGCAATACGCTCTCTGCATTCAGCATTGCAGCAGCAGCTCTTGTGAACTGCTGGTGCAACGCCGCCCCTGCAGATTTGCAGCCAATTGGCCGCTAGCAGGGGGTGTCAATTAACCCGATCATATTCGATTGGGTTGATTTCACGAGATCTCTGTCCGCCTCCATACAGAGCTTGATAAATGGGGAGAGAGAGAGAGAAAGAGAGATTTAGAAAGAGCATGTCATTTTAAACAACTTTCTAATTTACTTCCATTATCTCATTTGCTTAATTCTCTTAATATCACTTGCTGAAAAGCATATCTAGATATGCTCAGAAGCTGCTGATTGGTTTCTGCACATAGAGGCCTTGTGTGATTGGCTCGCACATGTGCATTGCTATTTCTTCAACAAAGGATATCTAAAGAGCTGAGCAAATTAGATAATAGAAGTAAATTGGAAAGTTGTTTAAAATTACATGCCCTATCTGAATTATGAAAGTTTAATTTTGACTAGACTGTCCCTTTAAATGAAACCGTCAGTAACTCTGCTCCTATTTGCCCCCCTTATAGAATCTAAATATAAACATCAGCAAGTCATTTTAGGATAGGTCTGGCGCTTGTCTCGGGTAGATATTTCCTCTCAGCGGTGATCTTGCAATAACTTTCACCAAATGGAAGTTGTTTGAGTAGATTTACGTGATGCAGATGTCTGATTTCAAAGCTTTGGCATTTTTTTCACATCTGTACTTGAAATCAAGCACTTTCATTACCCATAACATTATCGCTGTTGTAGTAAAAAGTTCTTCAGTATTATGGATACTATCCAAAGGGCGTGTTTTATGCAATACAGTGTGACTACATACAGTTAATGGTCAATGTGAAATGTATATTTATATATCATTGTACTTAAGGCATTGTTCCTCAGCACATGGGACATGGAAGTCAAACTTAAACATGAACATGTCATTTTCAAAAAAACAAAAGACAACTTGGAACCTTAGAGTCCATCCCTTAATAATCCTTAGGTATCATAGCCAAGTATCACAGTATTCAGTGCATGCAATTTTTTTCCATTTTACTTCTATTTTCAAATTGACTTTGTTCTTTTGTTATCCTTTCTTCACTCTTTTTCTTGAGAGCATAGCCAAGTAGGCTGATGAATGTGTACTTGCCTTTAACACTATAAGGCAGAAGTGTTTGTAACAATGTATGACACTGTTACAAACACTGGCCTAAAATCTAATCTTTCTGCAATTCTATGTCAAAAAAACAGGATCAACTGTTGAACTAATTTTTTTTTTTTAAAACGCTCACAATGTCAAACAGATCTAAACTCAATAAGTTCCCACTATATTTGATGTCTATTTTTCGACAATTTCACAGTTAATGACATTTAATGGCTGACGATCACCAAAAACCAATTCTATGCACAAAAACACAACTACCCTCAAGGCTGCCCAGCTGCTCTCACCAACTGACCAGGCTGGTCCAGTATTCTCTCCTCTTCTGACAGGTTCCCCTCTCTCTCTGTATGTCACAACTGACCTCAAGGCTGCCCAGCTGCTCTCACCAACTGACCAGGCTGGTCCAGTATTCTCTCCTCTTCTGACAGGTTCCCCTCTCTCTCTCTGTATGTCACAACTGTCACAAGGCTGCCCAGCTGCTCTCACCAACTGACCAGGCTGGTCCAGTATTCTCTCCTCTTCTGACAGGTTCCCCTCTCTCTCTCTGTATGTCACAACTGTCACAAGGCTGCCCAGCTGCTCTCACCAACTGACCAGGCTGGTCCAGTATTCTCTCCTCTTCTGACAGGTTCCCCTCTCTCTCTCTGTATGTCACAACTGTCACAAGGCTGCCCAGCTGCTCTCACCAACTGACCAGGCTGGTCCAGTATTCTCTCCTCTTCTGACAGGTTCCCCTCTCTCTCTGTATGTCACAACTGTCACAAGGCTGCCCAGCTGCTCTCACCAACTGACCAGGCTGGTCCAGTATTCTCTCCTCTTCTGACAGGTTCCCCTCTCTCTCTCTGTATGTCACAACTGTCACAAGGCTGCCCAGCTGCTCTCACCAACTGACCAGGCTGGTCCAGTATTCTCTCCTCTTCTGACAGGTTCCCCTCTCTCTCTGTATGTCACAACTGCCCTCAAGGCTGCCCAGCTGCTCTCACCAACTGACCAGGCTGGTGCAGTATTCTCTCCTCTTCTGACAGGTTCCCCTCTCTCTCTGTATGTCACAACTGTCACAAGGCTGCCCAGCTGCTCTCACCAACTGACCAGGCTGGTCCAGTATTCATTTCTCTCCTCTTCTGACAGGTTCCCCTCTCTCTCTGTATGTCACAACTGCCCTCAAGGCTGCCCAGCTGCTCTCACCAACTGACCAGGCTGGTGCAGTATTCTCTCCTCTTCTGACAGGTTCCCCTCTCTCTCTGTATGTCACAACTGCCCTCAAGGCTGCCCAGCTGCTCTCACCAACTGACCAGGCTGATGCAGTATTCTCTCCTCTTCTGACAGGTTCCTCTCTCTCTCTGTATGTCACAACTGTCACAAGGCTGCCCAGCTGCTCTCACCAACTGACCAGGCTGGTGCAGTATTCTCTCCTCTTCTGACAGGTTCCTCTCTCTCTCTGTATGTCACAACTGTCACAAGGCTGCCCAGCTGCTCTCACCAACTGACCAGGCTGGTCCAGTATTCTCTCCTCTTCTGACAGGTTCCCCTCTCTCTCTGTATGTCACAACTGTCACAAGGCTGCCCAGCTGCTCTCACCAACTGACCAGGCTGGTCCAGTATTCTCTCCTCTTCTGACAGGTTCCCCTCTCTCTCTGTATGTCACAACTGTCACAAGGCTGCCCAGCTGCTCTCACCAACTGACCAGGCTGGTGCTGTATTCTCTCCTCTTCTGACAGGTTCCCCTCTCTCTCTGTATGTCACAACTGCCCTCAAGGCTGCCCAGCTGCTCTCACCAACTGACCAGGCTGGTGCAGTATTCTCTCCTCTTCTGACAGGTTCCCCTCTCTCTCTGTATGTCACAACTGTCACAAGGCTGCCCAGCTGCTCTCACCAACTGACCAGGCTGGTGCAGTATTCTCTCCTCTTCTGACAGGTTCCCCTCTCTCTCTGTATGTCACAACTGCCCTCAAGGCTGCCCAGCTTCTCTCACCAACTGACCAGTCTGGTCCAGTATTCTCTCCTCTTCTGACAGGTTCCCCTCTCTCTCTGTATGTCACAACTGTCACAAGGCTGCCCAGCTGCTCTCACCAACTGACCAGGCTGGTGCAGTATTCTCTCCTCTTCTGACAGGTTCCCCTCTCTCTCTGTATGTCACAACTGTCACAAGGCTGCCCAGCTGCTCTCACCAACTGACCAGGCTGGTGCAGTATTCTCTCCTCTTCTGACAGGTTCCCCTCTCTCTCTGTATGTCACAACTGTCACAAGGCTGCCCAGCTGCTCTCACCAACTGACCAGTCTGGTCCAGTATTCTCTCCTCTTCTGACAGGTTCCCCTCTCTCTCTGTATGTCACAACTGCCCTCAAGGCTGCCCAGCTGCTCTCACCAACTGACCAGGCTGGTGCAGTATTCTCTCTTCTTCTGACAGGTTCCCCTCTCTCTCTGTATGTCACAACTGTCACAAGGCTGCCCAGCTGCTATCACCAACTGACCAGGCTGGTGCAGTATTCTCTCCTCTTCTGACAGGTTCCTCTCTCTCTCTCTGCATGTCACAACTGTAAATAACTTATAGAAATGTTTTCTTCATGTTTTAAATGTAATTGATGGGGATGGTGTGTTCAGTATCATTGTTTTATTTGGCTCGATTCAATTATCATCAAAAAGCGTCAGCGCCATTGTTGGCATGGGCTGTGCAATCTTGTTTTTCGGGTCCCAGCATGCACAGAATGGTGGCCAACATTGTTAAATGCTACATTTGGGTGTAGAGAATTAAAGGGGCACTGAACCCAATTTTTTTCTTTTGTGATTCAGATAGAGCATGCAATTTTAAGCAACTTTCTAATTTACTCCTATTATCGATTTTTCTTTGTTCTCTTGCTATCTTTATTTGAAAAAGAAGGCAATTAAGCTTTTTTTTTTTTGGTTCAGCCCTCTGGACAGCACTTTTTTATTGGTGGATGAGTTTATCCACCAATCAGCAAGAACAACCCAGGTTGTTCACCAAAAATGGGCCGGCATCAAAACTTACATTCTTGCATTTCAAATAAAGAGAATTAAGAAAATTTGATAATAGGAGTAAATTAGAAAGTTGCTTACATTTTCATGCTCTATCTGAATCACAAAAAAAAAAAAGTTGGGTTCAGTGTCCCTTTAAGTGCCTTTGGCTGGCGAATTTGAAGTGTCCATTTTTTTTGTCAGTATTTAGTTAATAAATTGTGGTCAGTTAGAGCGCTGAAGTCAGTGCTGTCCATGCATCATATGGGTGACTTTTTCCAATATCTGATTATTTTAAAAAATGAGAATGGCATTATTGTTTGCATTGTGATCATTGCGATGTTGAAAAATATATATTGGGAGTTGAAAAAACCACAATCAACTAGATTGGAATTAGACCATTGTTGCAATCAGGGCTGCCATATAGTTCTGAAGATACACGCACATTCATGAGCCTTCATAGGTACTATCTCATGGAGAGGAGCTAAGTTTCAACAAAGGATACTGAAGACAATAAAGTAAATTTGAAAATAGAATAGAATAAAATTGAAAAAATAAATGCTGAGATATTTGTCTGGGGTTATTAGGAGTGATTTCTATGGCTCCATGCTGCAGTTGTTTCTAGTCATAGTATAAAGAGAGACTAAGTTGTATTGATAAGCAACAATCCGTTGCAGTCAGGTAATAGAACACTGGACTTCAAAGAAAGACTCTGGCCTAGATTTAGAGTCGGGCGGTAGCCGTCAAAACCAGCGTTAGAGGTTCCTAATGCTGGTTTTTACCGCCCGCTGGTATTTGGAGTCAGTCATGAAAGGGTCTAACGCTCACTTTGCAGCCGCGACTTTTTCCATACCGCAGATCCCCCTACGCCATTTGCGTATCCTATCTTTTCAATGGGATCTTTCTAACGCCGGTATTTAGAGTTGTGGCTGAAGTGAGCGTTAGAAATCTAACGACAAAACTCCAGCCGCAGAAAAAAGTCAGTAGTTAAGAGCTTTCTGGGATAACGCCGGTTTATAAAGCTCTTAACTACTGTGCTCTAAAGTACACTAACACCCATAAACTACCTATACACCCCTAAACCGAGGTCCCCCCACATCGCCGCCACTCTATTAAAAATTATTAACCCATAATCTGCCGCTCCGTACGCAGACGCAACCTACATTATCCCTATGTACCCCTAATCTGCTGCCCCTAACATCGCCGACCACTATGTTATATTTATTAACCCCCTAATCTGCCGCCCCCGCTATCGCTGACACCTGCATATTATTATTAACCCCTAATCTGCCGCTCCGTACACCGACGCAACCTACATTATCCCTATGTACCCCTAATCTGCTGCCCCAAACATCGCCGACCACTATGTTATATTTATTAACCCCTAATCTGCCGCCCCCGCTATCGCTGACACCTGCATATTATTATTAACCCCTAATCTGCCGCTCCGTACACCGACGCAACCTACATTATCCCTATGTACCCCTAATCTGCTGCCTCTAACACTGCCGACCCCTATATTATATTTAT
Source organism: Bombina bombina (assembly GCF_027579735.1). NCBI lineage: Eukaryota > Metazoa > Chordata > Amphibia > Anura > Bombinatoridae > Bombina > Bombina bombina. The sequence continues at coordinate 268,899,648 of NC_069504.1, read as the reverse complement.
TAACCCCTAATCTGCCGCCCCCAACGTCGCCTCCACCTACTTACAATTATTAACCCCTAATCTGCCGACCGGATCTCACCGCTACTATAATAAATGTATTAACCCCTAAAGCTAAGTCTAACCCTAACACCCCCCTAAGTTAAATATAATTTAAATCTAAAGAAATAAATTAACTCTTATTAAATAACTTATTCCTATTTAAAGCTAAATACTTACCTGTAAAATAAACCCTAATATAGCTACAATATAAATTATAATTATATTGTAGCTATTTTAGGATTAATATTTATTTTACAGGCAACTTTGTAATTATATTAACCAGGTACAATAGCTATTAAATAGTTAATAACTATTTAATAGTTACCTAGTTAAAATAATTACAAAATTACCTGTAAAATAAATCCTAACCTAAATTACAATTAAACCTAACACTACACTATCAATAAATTAATTAAATAAAATACCTACAATTATCTACAATTAAACCTAACACTACACTATCAATAAATTAATTAAATACAATATCTACAAATAAATACAATGAAATAAACTAACTAAAGTACAAAAAATAAAAAAGAACTAAGTTACAAAAAATAAAAAATATTTACAAACATTAGAAAAATATTACAACAATTTTAAACTAATTACACCTACTCTAAGCCCCCTAATAAAATAACAAAGCCCCCCAAAATAAAAAAACGCCCTACCCTATTCTAAATTAAAAAAGTTCAAAGCTCTTTTACCTTACCAGCCCTGAAAAGGGCCCTTTGCGGGGCATGCCCCAAAGAATTCAGCTCTTTTGCCTGTAAAAAAAAACACCTACAATACCCCCCCCCAACATTACAACCCACCACGCACATACCCCTAATCTAACCCAAACCCCCCCTTAAATAAACCTAACACTATGCCCCTGAAGATCTTCCTACCTTATCTTCACCTCGCCGGGTATCACACCGATCCGTCCTGGCTCCGATGTCTTGATCCAAGCCCAAGCGGGGGGCTGAAGATGTCCATGATACGGCTGAAGTCTTCATCAAAGCGGGAGCTGAAGAGGTCCATGATCCAACTGAAGTCTTCTATCAACGGCATCTTCAATCTTCTTTCTTCCGGATCCATGTTCATCCCGCCGATGCGGAACATCCATCTTCACCGACGACTTCCCGACGAATGACGGTTCCTTTAAGGGACGTCATCCAAGATGGCGTCCCTCGAATTCCGATTGGCTGATAGGATTCTATCAGCCAATCGGAATTAAGGTAGGAAAATTCTGATTGGCTGATAGAATCAGCCAATCAGAATCAAGTTCAATCCGATTGGCTGATCCGATCAGCCAATCAGATTGAGCTCGCATTCTATTGGCTGATCAAAGCAGCCAATAGAATGCAAGCTCAATCTGATTGGCTGTTCCGCGTCGGCGGGATGAACATGGATCCGGAAGAAAGAAGATTGAAGATGCCGTTGATAGAAGACTTCAGTCGGATCATGGACCTCTTCAGCTCCCGCTTGGATGAAGACTTCAGCCGGATCATGGACATCTTCAGCCCCCCGCTTGGGCTTGGATCAAGACATCGGAGCCAGGACGGATCGGTGTGATACCCGGCGAGGTGAAGATAAGGTAGGAAGATCTTCAGGGGCTTAGTGTTAGGTTTATTTAAGGGGGTTTGGGTTAGATTAGGGGTATGTGGGTGGTGGGTTGTAATGTTGGGGGGGGTATTGTATGTTTTTTTTTACAGGCAAAAGAGCTGAATTATTTGGGGCATGCCCCGCAAATGGCCCTTTTCAGGGCTGGTAAGGTAAAAGAGCTTTGAACTTTTTTAATTTAGAATAGGGTAGGGCATTTTTTTATTTTGGGGGTCTTTGTTATTTTATTAGGGGGCTTAGAGTAGGTGTAATTAGTTTAAAATTGTTGTAATATTTTTCTAATGTTTGTAAATATTTTTTTATTTTTTGTAACTTAGTTCTTTTTTATTTTTTTGTACTTTAGTTAGTTTATTTAATTGTAGTTATTTGTAAGTATTGTATTTAATTAATTTATTGATAGTGTAGTGTTAGGTTTAATTGTAACTTAGGTTAGGATTTATTTTACAGGTAATTTTGTAATTATTTTAACTATTTTAGCTATTAAATAGTTATTAACTATTTAATAGCTATTGTACCTGGTTAAAATAAATACAAAGTTGCCTGTAAAATAAATATTAATCCTAAAATAGCTACAATATAATTATTATTTATAGTGTAGCTATATTAGGATTTATTTTACAGGTAAGTATTTAGCTTTAAATAGGAATAATTTATTTAATAAGAGTTAATTTATTTAGTTAGATTTAAATTATATTTAACTTAGGGGGGTGTTAGTGTTAGGGTTAGACTTAGCTTTAGGGGTTAATCCATTTATTAGAGTAGCGTCGAGATCCGGTCGGCAGATTAGGGGTTAATTATTGTAGGTAGCTGGCGGCGACGTTGTGGGGGGCAGATTAGGGGTTAATAAATATAATATAGGGGTCGGCGGTGTTAGGGGCAGCAGATTAGGAGTACATAGGGATAATGTAGGTTGCGTCGGTGTACGGAGCGGCAGATTAGGGGTTAATAATAATATGCAGGGGTCAGCGATAGCGGGGGCGGCAGATTAGGGGTTAATAAGTGTAAGGTTAGGGGTGTTTAGACTCAGGGTTCATGTTAGGGTGTTAGGTGCAGACTTAGGAAGTGTTTCCCCATAGGAAACAATGTAGCTGCGTTAGGAGCTGAACGCTGCTTTTTTGCAGTTGTTGGGTTTTTTTTCAGCTCAAACTGCCCCATTGTTTCCTATGGGGGAATCGTGCACGAGCACGTTTTTGAAGCTGGCCGCGTCCGTAAGCAACGCTGGTATCTAGAGTTGCAGTGGCTGTAAATATGCTCTACGCTCCCTTTTTGGAGCCTAACGCAGCCCTTCTGTGAAATCTAAATACCAGTGGTATTTAAAAGGTGCGGGAGAAAAAAAGCACGCGTAGCTAACGCACCCCTTTGGCCGCAGAACTCTAATTCTAGCCGTCTGTGTTATAGGACATCTCTCTAAAACTGCAACATTTTGGACCCACTTGGTTCTTAATTTTGTTTACGGATTGGGTTGGAAGCCGTGCCGTAGTACTTCACTGCATGCTGTTGGAAGAAGCAGATACTCTAGGTGATGTGCACACACAAAGAGACTGTTTATAGAAGGTGTTGAGCTGATTTTGTAAATTGTTTACAATGGAAAAAAGGATACCACCATTACCCGCATGCAGTTCTCTCTCTTTCAACCACTGACCTTTTGTCTTGTCTAGACTGTAGCTTATTTCTGTTCTGTGTATCAATAACTTGTGATGTAATGTTTATTTGTATTGTATATGAACTCACTATAACACCCTGTTATAGAGTTACCAGTATACTTCCACTTTATGACAACTTAGATTGTAAACTTTCTAGTTAGCACTCTGATCCTTCTGCCCTAATATGTCTTCCAAGTCTTTATTTATTGTACCCTCTGCATAGTCTTGCAGAATACAAATAAAGATATTAATAACTATAAAAAATATATTCATAATGATTATTCTATTCAATAGTATGCACAGTACAGAACTTACTCTCTTTTTTAAAGAATTATCATTTTTATTTTTTCTACTAAACTTTGAAATTAACACTAAAGTATAAGGGACTGTGTTAAATTAGTGCTGAGTAACTTTTTGAGTAAAACTGATGTATTTATTATTATTACTATTAACAATTATAAGAAGAATGTGACCATCCAAAAGGGACATTAAACACTAAAAAAATACTAGAAAGAATGATGCATTCAAAGAAGAGACGGCTATACCGCTATCGTTTTAGCCTATACCGCAACTCTCCATTCCGCACTCAAAAAATGGCTTTTGAGTGTGGAATTTTCAGGTCTCCTGTATTACAAGTTGTTCGGTTAGGCTATTACGCTAGCATTATAGCTTATACCGCCGCGATTCAGTCCGTGATTAGAGACCAGTAGTTATGAATTTTGCGAAATAAAAATGTTTCACAAAACTCATAACAAAAATGTTACAAAGTACACTAACACCCATAAACTACACTATTAACCCCTAAACTGTCACCCCCCGCATCGCAAATACTTTATTAAACTTATTAACTCCTAATCTGCCACCCACCCACATAGCCAAAACTAAAATAAAGTATTAACCCCTAAACAGCCGACCCGACCACATCGCCAACACTAAATAAACCTATTAACCCCTAAACCGCCGACCCCTGCATCGCAACTACTATAATAAACCTATTAACCTCTAAACCTCTGCTCCATCACAACTACTATAATAAACCTATTAACCCCTAAACTGCCGTCCCCCCTCATCGCAACTACTATAATAAACCTATTTACCCCTAAACCTAACACCCCAAACTTTAAATTAAAGTTACAATATACTAACTACCTTAAAATAAATAAAAACTTACCTGAGAAATAAAAAAAAACTAAGCTTAAACTATAAATTAACCTTACATTACATTTTAAAAAAACTAAAATAAACGGGGGAAAAAAATCCAAAATTAAAAAATCCTAACACTACGAAAAAAAAAAATAACATTACAAAAAAAAAACACTAAAATTCCGAAAAGAAATCTAAGATTAAAAACAAAAAGCCACCCCAAAATAAAAAAAAAAACCCAATCTAACAATAAACTGCCAATAGCCCTTAAAAGGGCCTTTTGTAGGGCATTGCCTTTTGTAGCTCTTTTACATAAAAAAAATTACAACGTACCCCCTAACAGTAAAACCCCCCACCCAACCAAACCACCGCAAAAAAACCTAAGTCTACAAAAAACCTAAGCTACCGATTGCCCCTAAAGGGGCATTTGTATGGGCATTGCCCTTAAAATGGCAATCAGCTCTTCAGTGCCCATTAAAAAATAAAAAAAACCTAATCTAAAAAAAAAAACGCCCAAAACCTCCCCCAAAAAACTAACACTAACCCCAAAAAATTTACTCACAGGTCCCTAGTCTTCATCTAGGCAGCAACATCTTCATCCATCACGGGGGCATCTTCTATCTTCATCCCGGTGGCATGGAGCTGTGGCGGCGCAGAGCTGAACAGGGCCGGCGGCGATGACGATATCCATTGCAGAGCCTCCTCTTCTTGCAATCTCTGCCACACACTGAAGATTGAATGCAAGGTACCCTTTATTTTTGTTTGTTTTTTTATTTTAAGTTTCTTTTATTGAGGTTTTAGAAATTACAAAACAAATATGAAAGGTCAATACATATGACTAACAAAAACAAGCAAAGTTACACATTTCACTTAATATCGTAGATACATATAAGATATTCTGTATAAATGTATGCCCTACTAATTTGAGACCTCATTTGCAGTATTAAATATCTCCCTCTGGTACTAAAAGGACACTCTTGGCCCTCACATTACTCCTCAAAGCTATATAAGGGAGTCTAGATATATTATTGGTCACTCATGGACCAAAATTATATGTTTAAAGGAAAATAAAGTAAAATTGGCAAATATTCTGAATTTCTATATTTCTTTTATATTGCAAACACAGAACTTATTCATTTCTGGATAATACCAAAACTCCTATGATGTATTCAGCTCACTTAAAGTGGTCTCCCCCTTTTATGAGTTTAAAAAACTACACTTGGACCCTTGGAATAAACGTAGGAGATCTAATGTAATAAAAAAGGGTTAGGGTGCAAACATTACGAATAGACCATGGCCTAGATTTGGAGTTCGGCGGTAGAAGGGCTGTTAACGCTCCGCGGGCTTTTTTCTGGCCGCACCATAAATTTAACTCTGGTATCGAGAGTTTAATCAAATGCTGCGTTAGGCTCCAAAAAAGGAGCGTAGAGCATTTTTACCGCAAATGCAACTCTCGATACCAGAGTTGCTTACGGACGCGGCCGGCCTCAAAAACGTGCTCGTGCACGATTCTCCCATAGGAAACAATGGGGCTGTTTGAGCTGAAAAAAAACCTAACACCTGCAAAAAAGCAGCGTTCAGCTCCTAACGCAGCCCCATTGTTTCCTATGGGGAAACACTTCCTACGTCTGCACCTAACACCCTAACATGTACCCCGAGTCTAAACACCCCTAACCTTACACTTATTAACCCCTAATCTGCCGCCCCCGCTATCGCTGACCCCTGCATATTTTTTTTAACCCCTAATCTGCCGCTCCGTAAACCGCCGCCACCTACGTTATCCCTATGTACCCCTAATCTGCTGCCCTAACATCGCCGACCCCTATATTATATTTATTAACCCCTAATCTGCCCCCCTCAACGTCGCCGACACCTGCCTACACTTATTAACCCCTAATCTGCCGAGCGGACCTGAGCGCTACTATAATAAAGTTATGAACCCCTAACCCGCCTCACTAACCCTATCATAAATAGTATTAACCCCTAATCTGCCCTCCCTAACATCGCCGACACCTAACTTCAATTATTAACCCCTAATCTGCCGACCGGAGCTCACCGCTATTCTAATAAATTGATTAACCCCTAAAGCTAAGTCTAACCCTAACACTAACACCCCCCTAAGTTAAATATAATTTTTATCTAACGAAATAAATTAACTCTTATTAAATAAATGATTCCTATTTAAATCTAAATACTTACCTGTAAAATAAATCCTAATATAGCTACAATATAAATTATAATTATATTATAGCTATTTTAGGATTAATATTTATTTTACAGGCAACTTTGTAATTATTTTAACCAGGTACAATAGCTATTAAATAGTTAAGAACTATTTAATAGTTACCTAGTTAAAATAATAACAAATTTACCTGTAAAATAAATCCTAACCTAAGATATAATTAAACCTAACACTACCCTATCAATAAAATAATTAAATAAACTACCTACAATTAACCTAACACTACACTATCAATAAATTAATTAAACACAATTCCTACAAATAAATACAATTACATAAACTAGCTAAAGTACAAAAAATAAAAAAGAACTAAGTTACAGAAAATAAAAAAATATTTACAAACATAAGAAAAATATTACAACAATTTTAAACTAATTACACCTACTCTAAGCCCCCTAATAAAATAACAAAGCCCCCCAAAATAAAAAATGCCCTACCCTATTCTAAATAAAAAAAGTTACAAGCTCTTTTACCTTACCAGCCCTGAACAGGGCCCTTTGCGGGGCATGACCCAAGAATTTCAGCTCTTTTGCCTGTAAAAGAATAAATACAATACCCCCCCCCCCAACATTACAACCCACCACCCACATACCCCTAATCTAACCCAAACCCCCCTTAAATAAACCTAACACTAATAGAGCTCGCATTCTATTGGCTGATCGGAACAGCCAATAGAATGCGAGCTCAATCTGATTGGCTGATTGGATCAGCCAATCGGATTGAACTTGATTCTGATTGGCTGATTCCATCAGCCAATCAGAAAATTCCTACCTTAATTCCGATTGGCTGATAGAATCCTATCAGCCAATCGGAATTCGAGGGACGCCATCTTGGATGACGTCCCTTAAAGGAACAGTCATTCGTCGTTCAGTCGTCGGTCCGGATGGATGTTCCGCGCTGGAGGTCTTCAGGATCCTGCCGCTTCGCTCCGGATGGAAGACCATAGAAGATGCCGCCTGGATGATGACTTCAATCGGATGGAAGATCCTCTTCTGCCCCGCTTGGATGAAGACTTTGACCGGATCATGGACCTCTTCAGCCCCCGCTTGGGCTTGGATCAGGACATCGGAGGAGCTCTTCAGGACGGATCGGTGAACCTGGTATGGTGAAGACAAGGTAGGAAGATCTTCAGGGGCTTAGTGTTAGGTTTATTTAAGGGGGGTTTGGGTTAGATTAGGGGTATGTGGGTGGTGGGTTGTAATGTTGGGGGGGGGGTATTGTATTTATTCTTTTACAGGCAAAAGAGCTGAAATTCTTGGGGCATGCCCCGCAAAGGGCCCTGTTCAGGGCTGGTAAGGTAAAAGAGCTTGTAACTTTTTTTATTTAGAATAGGGTAGGGCATTTTTTATTTTGGGGGGCTTTGTTATTTTATTAGGGGGCTTAGAGTAGGTGTAATTAGTTTAAAATTGTTGTAATATTTTTCTTATGTTTGTAAATATTTTTTTATTTTCTGTAACTTAGTTCTTTTTTATTTTTTGTACTTTAGCTAGTTTATGTAATTGTATTTATTTGTAGGAATTGTGTTTAATTAATTTATTGATAGTGTAGTGTTAGGTTAATTGTAGGTAATTGTAGGTAGTTTATTTAATTATTTTATTGATAGGGTAGTGTTAGGTTTAATTATATCTTAGGTTAGGATTTATTTTACAGGTAAATTTGTTATTATTTTAACTAGGTAACTATTAAATAGTTCTTAACTATTTAATAGCTATTGTACCTGGTTAAAATAATTACAAAGTTGCCTGTAAAATAAATATTAATCCTAAAATAGCTATAATATAATTATAATTTATATTGTAGCTATATTAGGATTTATTTTACAGGTAAGTATTTAGATTTAAATAGGAATCATTTATTTAATAAGAGTTAATTTATTTCATTAGATAAAAATTATATTTAACTTAGGGGGGTGTTAGTGTTAGGGTTAGACTTAGCTTTAGGGGTTAATCAATTTATTAGAATAGCGGTGAGCTCCGGTCGGCAGATTAGGGGTTAATAATTGAAGTTAGGTGTCGGCGATGTTAGGGAGGGCAGATTAGGGGTTAATACTATTTATGATAGGGTTAGTGAGGCGGGTTAGGGGTTCATAACTTTATTATAGTAGCGCTCAGGTCCGCTCGGCAGATTAGGGGTTAATAAGTGTAGGCAGGTGTCGGCGACGTTGAGGGGGGCAGATTAGGGGTTAATAAATATAATATAGGGGTCGGCGATGTTAGGGGCAGCAGATTAGGGGTACATAGGGATAACGTAGATGGCGGCGCTTTGCGGTCGGCAGATTAGGGGTTAATTATTTTAAGTAGCTGGCGGCGACGTTGTGTGGGGCAAGTTAGGGGTTAATAAATATAATATAGGGGTCGGTGGGGTTAGGGGCAGCAGATTAGGGGTACATAAGGATAACGTAGGTGGCGGTCGGCAGATTAGGGGTTAAAAATTTTAATTGAGTGGCGGCGATGTGGGGGGACCTCGGTTTAGGGGTACATAGGTAGTTTATGGGTGTTAGTGTACTTTAGGGTACAGTAGTTAAGAGCTTTATAAACCGGCGTTAGCCAGAAAGCTCTTAACTCCTGCTATTTTCAGGCGGCTGGAGTTTTGTCGTTAGAGCTCTAACGCTCACTTCAGAAACGACTCTAAATACCGGAGTTAGAAAGATCCCATTGAAAAGATAGGCTACGCAAATGGCGTAGGGGGATCTGCGGTATGGAAAAGTTGTGGCTGAAAAGTGAGCGTTAGACCCTTTAATCACTGACTCCAAATACCGGCGGTAGCCTAAAACCAGCGTTAGGAGCCTCTAACGCTGGTTTTGACGGCTACCGCCGAACTCCAAATCTAGGCCCATATTTGTTAATATGCAAAACTAGGTACAGGTCTGGTGATATAGCTCAGCATTTGTATATATGGGCCTGGTACTGTATCTCCATAAAACACTATATAGCACAATGGTCAAATCACTCGAAAATAGGATATATGATAATATTGCCGAGATTTTGTAAGGAAACCTTAGTCACTAGGATGCTATATGTAAAGGTGGAAATTATGCTGATTGGGGATCGGTCTGAGTTTACCTAGGATAGGGCTATTGTGGTTACAAACTGTTTTATATCTGATCAGTTGGAGAAGAACAATATTCAAAGGGAATATATCATGAGAAGAGAGTAGTCAAAGTATGGTAGCTCTCTGAATTTACCAATTTTCCTATCTATCTCTCCAGATGTCCAACGTTTATACCCTCTTGGAATAATCTGTGAAAAAATAGTGTCTTAGCCAAGGGGGGTCCGTTGTCTCGGCCGCAGACAACCCGCCCACCCCATATATAGGTATTGAGGGCTTATAATATAACATGCACCATAGTATAACACACCAACTGAATACAATGTTTTAAATCATATATAACACAGGATTCACATATGATAGAGTAATTTAGCTCCCTAGGGAAAGACAGCATTTGCAAAAAGAGGTTTGAAGGTCAGCATCATTGAAATAAGGATCACATATGATTGCACATGGGTATTACTCCTATAGAGACATATCAAATCAAAAGTATGGTGCCTAGTATTTAAAGTACAAACAGCTTAATGGAGATTATAAGCATACATTTCACTCATGTATTGACTTCATGGCTATATGTAACAAGTAAATGGGTGCCTTAAGGTATGTAAACAATATAAGCTTAAGTGGGTCATGTCTCTTAAAAAACAAGTCAGTTTCCATATTAACACAACCTAACTAACTAAACAGATAATGAAAGCAACTTCTAATAGTCAAGTACTAACATGTAAAATAGCACACTTCAGAGATACAACATCCGTTAACACTAAGTTAGTTTACACCCAATCAATGTGGAGATGTGAATATTGGGTCAATATATCCTCTTCCTCTGACCACTATTATGTAAGGGCAATTTAATAGCTAATATGTAACTTTGTAAACAAATAAACATAGCTTTTTATATATTAAAAAAAACAACAACAGTGACTCTAAAACAGAAAATGAACTGTGAAAATGTTTTGATGAAGAGAACTTTAACCTAGTCAGCCAACACCAGAGTGTAGAATTGAAAGTCATGTATCAAGACTGAGTTCCATATCATGCAGGATCTCGTTCGTGCAACCAGGGAGGTTGAAAATAGTGACGTTAACACTCGAAAGCCTCCGCAAACATCATCTGTACCATCGGCTGTAATGGACTTAGTTAGGAGTTGAAGTTGTTTAGATCTCTGTGTGTCGCCAGCAGCACACTTTGTGACGTTAAGGTCAGGAGAGTCCTAGTTGGAGCGAGTAGTGTAACTCATATCAATCGGTCCGGTAATAAGCTCAGGGCTGGTGTATGAGGTCTTCTTCCTCCTCTGGGATTCCGATTGTGCAGCATGAGTGTTAGGAGGTGTTGCGAAGTCAGCGTGACTGGCTTGGGAATTTCCTTCATGGTGCGAGGAAGGGCGATGTTCAAAATCATTGCTCTTTATATTGCGGCTGTTATCACTTTCCAATATGGTCCCAGCACTCTTGAGGGTTGTAGGGAAACCCCATACCCTTTGAAATGTGCGAGATAGTAGATCCTCCAATCCCAAATAGTGATTAGATACTAATTTTGTGAGATTCTGTTCCCAGCTATCTACTGCTAGCATGGCAGAGGAAGCTATTATTCAGAGTTTCAAGCTGTCATGTATCGTAGGCTAGGATCACTGTATCTTGTGCAATAAGTCTACAAGTATAGAATATTTAAATATGGCGCCCAAGCATATTGGGAGAAGTATTAGGAGCTCAAATATAGTAAGAGTGAATAAGTATCCGTTGTTAATAGAATTTCTGTAATATCCACAAAATAAAGTAAGAGTAATAAACAGATGGTTTGTGCAGCATCTTTGCGGGATGTTACTGCTCCATAATGACAGAAGCACCTAGGTGCCCTGCTGGGGGTTAGACTGTAGGCCGCAATCCTAGTGATGCTCCGGTAGGCTGAATCTGGATCCAAATCAGACAATGATGATATATTTTAAAAGGGCATTATCTGCTGTGATATATTTAGTGGTCAAAGGTAGTTGATGGAGAGTTAAATAGAAGATTAGATGCAGATTGATATCCAGATGTGGAGCAGCAGACAGTCATGCGACTTATCATGGCCGCCGCCCGGAAGTTCCCCTCACAAGGTACCCGTTTTGTATGTGGGGTACCTTGCATTCCTATTGGCTGAAATATTCAAATCAGCCAATAGGATAAGAGCTGATTTCATCCTATTGGCTGATTTGAAAATGTCGGTCAATAGGCATGCAAGCTACCCCAAATATAAAAGGGGTACCTTGCATTCAATCTTCAGTGTGCTGCGGAGATTGCAGGAAGAGGAGCCTCCATGCCGCAGCAGACCACTGCAGCTGAGGACCGCCGATCCGGATCCGCGCATCGGGGAAGACCGCTCCGCACCTCTGGGAAGAAGATAGAAGTTGGTCCCGCATTGGATGAAGATGGAGCCACCTGGAAGAAGACCTTTGCCGCCGGACCTCAGGAAACGTGAGCACCTATTTCGGGGTTAGACTTTGTTTTTTTTAATGTTTTTGGTGTGTTTTTTTTAGATTAGGGATTTTTTATTTTAATTGGCAGCAAAAGAGCATCTTTAGGGACATTAGGTACCTTAGGTTTGTTTAGAGTTAGGTTTATTTTATTTATTTATTTTGGGGGGTTGGTTGGGTGGGGGGTCTAACTGTTGGGGGTACTTTCTTTTTTCAAAAAAGAGCTGTTTAACTTAGGGCAATGCCCTACAAAAGGCCCTTTTTGGTAGTTTATCGTTGGATTAGGGGGTATTTTTTATTTTGGGGAGCTTTTTTATTTTCATAGGGGTATTAGATTAGGTTTAATTTTTATTATTTTGGATAATTTCGTTTATTATTTTTTGCAATCTTAATTTTTTTTATTTTTCATAATTTTAGTGTTTTATTTTGTAACGTTAGTTTGGGGTTTTTTTCCGTTTATTTTATATTTTTTAAAATAGTTATGTTAGGTTTATTGATAGTTTAATCTTAGTTTTTTTTTATTTCACAGGTAAGTTTTTATTTATTTTAAGATACTTATATTGTAACTTTAATTTAAAGATAGGGGGGTGTTAGGTTTGGGGTTAATAGTTTAATTTAGTGTTGCAATGTAGTGTGCTGGCGGTTTAGGGGTTAATAGTTTTAGTTTAGTAGTAGCAATGTGGGGGGTGGCGGTTTAGGGGTTAATAGCTTTATTATAGTAGTTGCGATGTGGGTTTTGGTGGTTTAGGGGTTAATAGCTTTATTATAGTAGTTGTGATGTGGGGGCAGCAGTTTAGGGGTTAATAGCTTTATTATAGTAGTTGCAATGTGGGGGGGGCGGTTTAGGGGTTAATAGGTTTATTTAGGTGTTAGTGATGCGGGTGTATGGCGGTTTAGAGGTTAATATCTTCATTTAATATCGGCAATGTTGGAGGGCGGTGTATTAGGGGTATTTAGACTAGGGGTTTATGTTAGGGTGTTAGATTTTTAATAACTTTCTTGTCTCCCTAGACATCAATGGGGATTGCGTTATAGCAATCGCCTTTCCGCGATCGCAGGTGTTAGTTTTCTCTCCATTGATGTCTATGGGGGAAAACGTGCACGAGCACATCAAGTCAGGCCTTGGCTTTTGAGCGGTATGGAGCTTAACGCACCATACTGCACAACAAAATAAGATTTTTCTGTAACTTGTAATGGCAGTGCTATGGAAAGGGCATTACCGTTAAATCTTTAGCGTTATTTACTTAACGGGTTTAGCACACAACTTGTAATCTAAGTGGTTGTCATTATTATCACAGCTGGAAAATAGTATAATAGGGTAAAGCTACTAGTCCATTTAAAATAAAAGGTAATTTCTTGCACGTCCCTGACGAAGCCATTCTAAGGTGAAACGATTGTTGACATTATTCAACACAGTCGACTCTTTCTGGCGGTTTTGTGAGGAGGACCCTTCTGAACCTATTCACGCGCAGATAAATCTGTACTCATCTATACCTGTCTTTTGCTTTACACTTCCGCAATTGGTCTGTACACTACAGTCAGTAGAGCTGTATGGAGGATTCCTGCCCTGTGGTTGTTTGGCATTGTGACCGCTAACACCGCTCTCAGTCAGCAATATTTAGGGGAGGGCTCACACTGATGCAGTGTTGTTGGAGCCAGCGGTTGTCAGACGAGGTAAAGTTTGGAAACTCACATAGGATTTCGTGAGCGATTGCTTGACTTCTTCAGCACTTTGATAATCAGTGCAATTGTTTTTCTGGAGCCGCTGAACTACGGAGCAATACCTCGGAGGGGATTTTTTTTCATACTCTCCAAGGATACTGCATCGGCAGTAGAGCAACAGCAATCACATGTGGTTTGGAGCTTCCTTGTTTAATAACCACTTTGTATCCCTTTAAGCTGTTTGTCTTTGATACATTTGGTGACAACAGTATTACAATATTACCAATCCTCTCTTGGACTACCGTCTCTTGAATGTTATTAGCCACAAAGTTGTATGACTTTTTGTTTGTTTAATTTTGTAACTTAATTTTGTTTATTTAATCTTTTGGATTATACACTATTTATATATTTCCCTTTTTGACACTGCTAATAAAACAGTTTATTTGGCATTGAGGTTGAGATTTATTCTATACTTTGGCAAGATCTTAGCAATGTATGTGACAGCTGTCCTTATAACACTGTCACATTAGGTGTTTTTACACCATATATTTATTTGAGGCAAGAGTGCTAATTATAAGTACATTCATTTCTTTTATATTTTTCTATATTTAATTTTACTTAACCTCTTAAGGACATATGACGGAATTTTTCCGTCATAAAACAATTGAGAAAACTGAAAGCTGTGTCCTTAAAGGGTTAAGCACTGGTTTAATTGACTTTTTGCCTAATTTTCATTACTTGTGCCCTATTTATATTTCCTAATTACTTTAATTTCTTGCACGTAATCTTCTCTGTAATTTTTTAATAGCCCATGACTATTGGAAAATTACCTGAATATTATTTATATTATTATTGTTGTTGCTGTTATTATTATTCAGAGTTATTGTCCTTTTTACATCAACTTGGATAATGCTTGTGATCTAGCAGTACAGATTACTAATAGTAAGAAATGCATTTATATAATTTTAGCACTATAATCTGTGAGGTTTTTAAGCAGGATTTATAATATAAACAATCCATTAAGCACAGCACTTGATAAAGTGATGTGTGAGCTTTAGTCTGCTCCTTTTTTAGAAACCATTTCAGCTGTTTTTCCATATTTAAGGCTACAGATGTTCAGTAAGTGCATTATTACTTTTCAGTCATTGCAAAGACCAGGAAATGCACAAATATGAATATAAGCAGCAATAAAGTCAGTGCTGACAGAAAAATAAATATAGCACTTTTGCCTGGGTTAAATGTCAGATGTAAGGAAGTGCAGAGCATCTTTACTTCCTATAGAATGGCTCATCCTTCCTCTGCAAAAACTGCTTTCAAAATACTTTTTATGAACTCTGGGAAAGGATGTGGCAGCAGTTGATGGTAACCATATTGCAGATGGCTGGGCCTGTCCCAGATGCCAGATGTATGAGAGACGTATGTTAAAAACAAAGAGGCTAAACGACTTGGGCACATATGGGATATATATGTCTTATTTTCTCAATATTGAAGGAAATGCATCAGCGCAGATGTTAACTGTCTCACTGTGTTTTGTTGCTACACCATTATTACTATTTGTTAGTATCATTTATTTGTAAAACTTTACCAAATACCATGGAATGTAGATCTGGACACAGCGTGCAAAAGTCTCTCTAACCAGTAAGCAGCTATGTAGTTGATTCTCTAAGGAAAACACATTTCTCAATTCTTTATTGAATCAGCTACATAGAATTATATATAATTGGGGAGACGAGAGACCAGTTCTTGCTTGGTCTTTTTCTTTTTGATACTCCTTTAGAGTAAATAACACATCCTATCCACTGCTTCTATTTTTTAAGGGAGCTCAAGTTTCTTTTTAAGTCTTTGAGTTCTTCTACAGCTACACCTCTTTTCTTTGCTAATTAGCACATTTTGATCTCAATATCATATCTGCACCAATGAAACTCCAAATCTACTTTTGCTTTGTTTTGTCGTCTCCTACTCCTACTTATTCAAGTCAACATCACCAATTTCAAAACCATTATAGCTGGCTACCTGTCACCTCATTATAAAGAAGTTAAAGGGCTATAATAATTAATAAGTCTCTAGAATACATGAAAAAACACTTACCCATGAAATAATAAAGTTAAAAATATGCATTATGTTTACGTTTCCTACAAACACAAAAAGGATTTTTTTTATTTCTAAAACTCCTGCACCAGTATCAGTTGTGACTTCCTTAGTAGTCTTGGTAGCGCACTTGCATTTACCCTTTGTTCAAATCTCTGGCTTAAATTGCAAGTAGAGCGCAAAAATATTAGCGTTATTAAGTGTGAACAAAGCTCAAGTTAAATCAAAAGCGCTCTTAGGGCTAGATTTATCAAAGCCATTCTCCTATAATTCCGTCCAAAATAGCGCATACGAACAGATCGTCAAATTCATCAAAACACTCTGCGCCTATAATTGTGCAAATCTGAAAGTCACTTCTTCGCACTTTGCTTGCATTCGCCTAGGCGCACGGGCGCGCTCCCGTGTGCAACAATATACATTAGTAATAGGTGTAATTTAACAGCCCGACCTACAAATACACCCAGTTTCTTATTTATCACTGCTTTGCACTGATAGGGAACTGAAATTTCGGCTTCAATTGTGTGTTGTATATTTCGCCATACAGACAAAGGCGAACACCATTATAATACATGCTTTTACATCTTGTGATGCAGTACTTTCTTCTTTCAACTAATTTTTCAAAGACTCAGCGCCAAGAAGAGACAGGCACATTTCTTTGAGCTTCTTCAAGAAAGGGTTTTTATCTGGGTTCAAACCCACAACCTTCTGTTTCGGGAGTGGTGGAGCTAACCACTACACCACATCTCCCTTCTATGCAGAACGGAGATGTGGTGTAGTGGTTAGCTCCACCGCTCCTGAAACAGAAGGTTGTGGTTTACAACCCAGATAAAAACCTGTCTTGAAGAAGGCTCAAAGAAAAAGCCGAAACGTTGACTATTCATGTATAAAATTTGATGTTTTGAAAATAAACATTATCAATTGTTGGAATTAATAATTCCTGTGAGTGCCCTTTCTTTTCTACAATTATATATATATATATATATATATATATATATATATATATATATATATATATCTCAAGGAATTTCCAGAAGGAAAGGTAGCAAAAACCAGAGTAAAAAAACTTGTATGCTTGTAATTTATTCAGCAATGTTGCCAAGTATCAGGTGGATAGACAAATGACACCTGGCGCATTTCGCGCATGCGTAAATCCGCTTCCTCAGAGGCTGTGTTATTTATATATATATATATATATATATATATATATTCCATTAAAGATTTGAAACAGAGAGCTGTGATAATAAAAAGAACAGTTTAAGGTGGAGCTACCGTTGTCCTCAATTAGGATTATTATATATCAGAAATAGAGGGTCAATTAAGTGATATACAGAAATACATATTTAAGTGGTGTGTTACCACTTAAAAAAATATATGTCTGTGTATCACTTAATGGGTTTCAATATTCAAAAATAAACTAAACATGTAATATACAGAGCTTAAACCTTGCTTGGATATTAATGATAAAAAAAACTAGCAGAATTTCTGTTTATAGAATGGCCAAAATCATCTGCTTTCTATAAAATACCCAAGGTCCATAAGAATGTAGAATTCAGTATTTACAAACATACAGCTAGATTACAAGTTTTGCGATAGGGTGCGGTACGGCTATACCGCTGAAAAATTGGCCATTGTGCGTGGAATGGTAGGTCTCCTGTCAAGGCTCGGCGGTATAGCTATACCACAAGCGTTTTAGCCTGTAATGCAACAATCCACTTCTGTTTAAACACTTCTTAGTTTAAACAGATTTTAATTAAATTTTAGAACTTTTTATTAAAATCTGTTTTCTAGTCTATAAATATATACACATAAAAATCGCTTTTAGTATATGCACTCTGGTACATATTAAACACATAGGAATTTTAACCCTTAACCAAGTTATTGTATATTAACTATATTATTATACATTCCAGTTCTATAAAAACTATTATTTTGGGCACATAAACTACGTCTTTATATTTAGGACCTTATTATTCATTTGTACAAATTTATATATTATTTAACCTCCTGTGTATACTGTCCTATATCAAATACATATAAATAGCACTTAGCTCCATCGCTATACAAAACATCCTCATATCTCCACCCAATATTACTTATTCAAATAGAATTTTCACCGTAAATATTTTTCACCCGTGCTTTTAGCACTAGACTCTTTTCACACTACTGTCACTACTGTCTTCTTTGAGGAGAACACACCAGTCTAGCAGGGTCCTATTTCCCTTAGCGCTTCTTCTTTTCTTCTAAATTACACATCTACAACCACCAAAAAACACCCATGCTAAATAGCTTCTAAATGTTGTCCTGAGTTTAGAAATACCCAATGTTTACATATTATTTGCTTTTTTTGCAAGTTATAGGTCAATAAGTACAAGTAGCACTATTTCCAAACCATTGGCTAGATTACGAGTTTTGCGGTAAGAGCTGCTCGGTACTAACTTGCACGTTATTGTCACCGCTCACTTTCCTACAGCGCTGGTATTATAGGTTTACAAAAACCCGGCATTAAGAGGCAAGAAGTGAGTATAAAGCAAAATTATGCTCCATAACGCACTCCACTGTTCCAATCAGCCAATAGAATTCAAGCTCAATCCTATTGGCTGATTGGATCGGATCAGCCAATAGGATTTTTTCACCTTTAATTCCGATTGGCTGATAGAATTCTATCAGCCAATCGGAATTCAAGGGACGCCATCTTGGTTGACATCACTTAAAGAAACCTTCATTCCAGAAGAGCCGTCGTAAGAAGAAGATGCTCCTCGTGGATGTCTTGAAGATGGACCCACTCCGCTCCGGATGGATGAAGATAGAAGATGCCGTCTGGATGAAGATAGAAGATGCCGTCTGGATGAAGACTTCTGCCCATCCTGAGGACCACTTCTGCCAGCTTGGATGAAGACTTCTCCCGGCTTCATTGAGGACTTCTTGCCGCATGGATGAAGACTTCTCCCGGCTTCGTTGAGGATGGATGTCCGGTCTTCAAAACTGTAAGTGGATCTTCGGGGGTTAGCGTTAGGTTTCTTTAAGGGTTTATTGGGTGGGTTTTATTTTTAGCTTAGGGTTTGTGCACTTGAAAAATAGCTAAATGCCCTTTTAAGGGCAATGCCCATCCAAATGCCCTTTTCAGGGCAATGGGGAGCTTAGGTTTCTTTAGTTAGGATTTTATTTGGGGGGGTTGGTTGTGTGGGTGGTGGGTTTTACTGTTGGGGGGTTGTTTGTATTTTTTTTTTACAGGTAAAAGAGCTGATTCTTTGGGGCAATGCCCCACAAAAGGCACTTTTAAGGGCTATTGGTAGTTTAGTTTAGTTTGGTAGGTTTTTTTTTATTTTAGGGGGGCTTTTTTATTTTGATAGGGCTATTAGATTAGGTGTAATTAGTTTAAATATCTGATCATTTCTTTTTTTATTTTATGTAATTTAGTGTTTGTTTTTGTAATTTAGGTAATTGTATTTAATTTCCTCTATCTTCTATCTTCATCCATCCGGCGCGGAGCGGCTCCATCTTCAAGACATCCGGCGAAGAGCATCCTCTTCAGTTGAAGTCTTCTTGCAGAATGAAGGTTCCTTTAAGTGACATCATCCAAGATGGCGTCCCTTGAATTCCGATTGGCTAATAGAATTATATCAGCCAATTGGAATTAAAGGTGAAAAAATCCTATTGGCTGATCCAATCAGCCAATAGGATTGAGCTTGCATTCTATTGGCTGTTCTAATCAGCCAATAGAATGTGAGCTCAATCCTATTGGCTGATTGGATCACCCAATAGAATGCAAACTCAATCCTGTTGGCTGATTGGATCAGCCAATAGGATTGAAGCTCAATCCTATTGGCTGATTGCATCAGCCAATAGGATTTTTTCACTTTTAATTTCCGATTGGCTGATAGCCAATCAGAATTCAAGGGACACCATCTTGGATGACGTAATTTAAAGGAACCTTCATTCTGCAAGAAGACGTCAATTAAAGAGGATGCTCCACGCCGGATGTCTTGAAGATGGAGCCGCTCCGTGCCGGATGGATGAAGATAGAAGATGCCGTATGGATGAAGACTTCTGGGGGCTTGGATGAAGACTTCAGCCGCTTGGATGAAGACTTCTGCCGGCTTTGATGAGGACTTCTGCCGCTTCTTGAGAATGGATGTCGGGTCTTCAAAAACTGTAAGTGGATCTTTGGGGGTTAGTGTTAGGCTTTTTTAAGGGTTTATTGGGTGGGTTTTATTTTTAGATTAGGGTTTTTGGGTGGAAAAAGAGCTAAATGCCCTTTTAAGGGCAATGGCCATCCAAATGCCCTTTTCAGGTTTTTTAGTTAGGATTTTTATTTGGGGGGTTTGGTTGTGTGGGTGGTGGGTTTTACTGTTGGGGGGGGTGTTTGTATTTTTATTTACAGGTAAAAGAGCTGATTTCTTTGGGGCAATGCCCAGCAAAAGGCCCTTTTAAGGGCTATTGGTAGTTTAGTTTAGGCTAGGTTTTTTTTTATTTTGGGGGGCTTTTTTATTTTGATAGGGCTATTAGATTAGGTGTAATTAGTTTAAATATCTGATAATTTCTTTTTTTATTTTTTGTAATTTAGTGGGGGTTTTTTTGTAATTTAGGTAATTGTATTTAATTTAGGTAATTTATTTAATTGTAGTGTAAGGTTAGGTGTTAGTGTAAGACAGGTTAGGTTTTATTTTACAGGTAAATTTGTATTTATTTTAGTTAATAACTATTTAGTAACTATTCTGCCTAGTTAAAATAAATACAAACTTGCCTGTGAAATAAAAATAAAACCTAAGCTAGCTACAATGTAACGATCAGTTATATTGTAGCTAGCTTAGGGTTTATTTTACAGGTAAGTATTTAGTTTTAAATAGGAATCATTTAGTTATTAATAGTAGGTTTTATTTATTTTTATTTTTATTATATTAAAGTTAGGGGGTGTTAGGGTTAGATTTAGGGTTAGGTTTAGGGGTTAATATGTTTATTATTGTGGCGGCGATGTCCGGAGGAGCAGATTAGGGGTTAATAAATGTAGGTAGGTGGCAGCGATGTTAGGGGCGGCAGATTAGGGGTTAATAATATTAAATTAGTGTTTGCGATGCGGGAGTGCGGCGGTTTAGGGGTTAATATGTTTATTATAGTGGGGCGATGTCGGGAGCGGCAGATTAGGGGTAAATAATTTTATTTTAGTGTTTGTGATGCGGGAGGGCCTCGGTTTAGGAGTTAATAGGTAGTTTATGGGAGTTAGTGTACTTTTTAACACTTTAGTTATGAGTTTTATGCTACAGCTACTGACTTTAGATTGCGTTACAAATCTTGCACTATAGGCTGTACCGCTCACTTTTTGGCCTTCCAGAAAAAGCTTCTAATATCAGCGCTATGGAAGTCCCATTGATAAAAGACTTTATATAACGCAAAACTCGTAATCTAGCCGAGTGATAGTTACATTGTAACACTGATATCTGTCAGGAATCCCTGAATAACCCTTCACATGAATATATATATATTTTTAGTAGACAACCCAAAGTATTGATCTAGGCCCATTTTGGTATATTTCATGCCACCATTTCTCCGCCAGGTGTGATCAAATAAAAAAAAATTGTTAACTTTTTTTTTCACAAACTATTTCACAAACTTTAGGTTTCTCACTGAAATTATTTACAAACAGCTTGTGCAATTATGGCACAAATGGTTGTAAATGCTTTTCTGGGATAGCAGACATTTATGGCTTTGGCATTACTTTTTGGTAATTAGAAGGCCGCTAAATGACGCTGCGCATTATGTCCAGCAGTGAAGGGGTTAATTAGGTAGCTTGTAGGTAGCTTGTAGGGTTCATTTTAGCTTTAGTGTAGTGTAGAAGACAACCCAAAGTATTGATCTAGGCCCTTTTTGGTATATTTCATGCCACCATTTCACTGCCAAATGCAATTAAATAAAAAAAATTGTGGCACAAATGGTTATAAATGCTTCTCTGGGATCCCCTTTGTTCAGAAATAGCAGACATATTTGGCTTTGGCATTGCTTTTTGGTAACTAGAAGGCCGCTAAATGCCGCTGAGCACCACACTTGTATTAATTAGGTAGCTTGTAGGGTTAATTTTAGATTTTTACCCTCTGATCCCTCCCTGACCCCTCTTAAAACAGCTCTCTTCCTTTCCCCACCTCACAATTGTCACCACCATCTTAAGTACTGGCAGGACGTCTGAAAAATTACTAAAATAAAAGGATTTTTTTTAATATAATTTATTTTTTATTTTTCATATTTTTTTATAATGCAGTGTTGGATCCCCCCTTAGCCCCCATCCTGCCTGATCCCCCCCAAACAGCTCTCTAACCCTCCCCCCTCTACCTATTTGCCACCATCTTGGGTACTGGCAGCTACATTTTGCTAATTTTTTATAAATATACCCCATTTTTCTGTAGTGTAGCTGCCCCCCTCTATACCCTACCCCCTCCCAGATCCCTTTCCCAATACTCATTTCCTTATTTTTCCCCTCCCTCTCCCTCCTTCCCTTACACAGGCTCCAGCAGTCGAGCACTTAATAGCGTGCCGGTATGCGCACCCCCTCATGCGCACTACCCGAACTGATCCGGCGATGGGCCGCTCACCCACCTCCCTCATATCCCTCCCACGCCACCAACGATCGGCACCATCGCTGGCCGATGCAGAGAGGGCCACAGAGTGGCCCTCTCTGCATCGGTTTGCTTAATAAGGGTACTGTACAAAGCCTCAATATTGAGGCATGGGTGCAAAACCCTGAAAGCATCTGGAAGTGATCACAATCGCTTCCAGCGTTTGAAAACACTGAGGACGTGCAGGGTACAACCTTGGTCATTAACTAGCAGTTTTTGTAGGACGTACCCTGCACGTCCTTGGTCATTAAGGGGTTAAGATATGAGAGTTTTCACCACGGTCTATTAAAGAATTCTCTACCCAAAGCCAAATGATGAGGGTTCAAAAAATAGTCACTGAGAATTCACTAGTAGACCATAGATTAAAAGAAATGTCCAAAATATTTGAGGAGAGAGGATATCCAAATAAAATGATAGAGATTGAAATGGAAAGGGTAAGAAGAGAAGATAAGAAGAGTGTGAGCACTGATAAAAAAAGCACATCAACTAATTGTTTCTGTTACCCAATACAATCCATATAGTCAGAATATATCTAAAATCGTCAACAGACACTGGAATGTGCTAAAGGATTGTAATCCGGAGAATTTGAAAATCTCTTTTTGCAGTAACAAAGTCCAAAAGACACTGATGCTTGAATTAAGCAGTAAAGGGTGAGATTGACACAGGTTTGAAGAAGGCTGTCACTGGCAAGGTAGACACAGGTTTTTCAACAGGCACAGGATACCAAGCGGGTACTGTTGATAAGGCTGTCACAAGAGACCAGATTAGGTACAGCAGGCACAGCTGGTTAAAGGATAGCTTTCATTGGTATGGTAGACAGAGGTTTCTCAGCAAGCAAAGGATATCCAGCGGGTACTGTTGGTGAGACTGTCACAGGATACCCGATAGGTACAGCTTCAGGAACAATGTGAGCATGCACCCGTATAAAGTTAATTTGCTTAGCTCTCAGGATCCAGGTGAGCATACGTAGGTGCCAGGTAAGTATAATTGGTCTCTAGAGTATGGTGAGCATATGCTGGTGCAAGGAGTGTATGTTTGGTCTCTGTAGCAAGGTGAGCATACACAGTTATCAGGTAAGTATGCTTGGTCTCAGGAGCAAGGTGAGCACAGACAGGTATCAGGTAAGTATGCTTTGGTGTCAGGAGCAAGGTGAACATGCACAGGTATCAGGTAAGTATGCTTGGTCTCAGGAGCAAGGTGAGCATACACAGGTATCAGGTAGTATACTTTGGTGTCAGGAGCAAGGTGAGCATACACAGGCATCAGGTAAGTGTGATTTGGTTTCAAGAGCAAAGTGAGGACACAGGTATCAGGTAAGTATGCTTTGATCTCAGGAGAAAGTTCAGTATAGACAGGATTCAGGGAAGTATGCTTTGGCCTCAGGAGAGAGGTGAGCAAGGTATGTATGGCAATAACTCAGCCCAGAGTGACGGGGTGGGTGAGGTTTTATAGGAACTCTCCCACCTGAGCCCTCCAGATGGTAGTTACTACAATTGTGACATGGCCCCTTTAAATGTAGGCAGCACGTAACCGCACACAACTAGAGAACTGCAGCCACAACTGAAGACATGCTGGAGTCTCTGTGTCCTATGTGGAGGGTGGCACTCTCAGCGTTCGCCAAGACCGGGTTACCCTCCAGCCAGATAAGCAACCTTACATCCTAATTTAGGAGATATAGTGGTAAAGAATGATATGGGCTCCAAAAGGTGTTTAAACAGACATATATTACCTCTAAGAATACAGGTACCTTCACTTTTTTTGTGAAGATACCTGTATGTTTTGTGAAGGTACACTGACACAAATGCTGATTTTATAATAAGTCTAATTTTGTTATTACATGTTAACATTACTTGCTCTGTGATGATGTATCAAACTGTCATAGATCTCCCATTTTTAAAAAAAATTATGTAGTAAATATATAAGAAAAGATACAATCTCTAAGTATATTGTAACCACGTATAAGTAGTCCTGTAGTAGTCACATTTTATATGTGTTTCTAAAGATGTATCAAAAGACTTTTTTTCACAACTAGTATACACCACCTTAAAAATTAAAGGAAGTACGGAAGCTAACATACTTTCCATTCAAAGGCACACAGCAATGAACGAATAGAAAACAAAGCCTGGTTATAAATGAAGCAAACCTAACAGTCACTAAGTATCTTGATAAAGCCCTTATGAGGGTGAAACGCATAGATTCAACTGACTGACATTGAGGAGCTTCATTTCTGCAGCAAAATTGTCTTGACGGCTCTGGAAATAGAACAAGTTCAGATACAAAGATTGCCTATCACGTTTTGTTCTCCTAGGACTGTCTACAGATACGGTGGAGACAGATTTAAAAATTATCAGATCTGGAGCAGATTGATACAAGAGATTTGTGTTATCCTGGACACCTATACTTCGCTATCCAGCCGATGCCACATATTAATGTTTCCATGGCAACATAGATCGCCACTATATCAGTGCACTGATTATCCTGGATACACTGTAATGGCCAAGTCATTCAAATTGTCAATCACTTGAGTACATCAGCCTATCAGACATCGGAGAACTCCGATCACATGACTCTCTCTGTTTATACGGATCCACATAGGTACATAAACTGTTCAATCTCATATTTGTTTCCTTCCTTAAGGTATTTTACACTGACAATTTTTAACTAATAGGGAGACGTTCCTAATATGTGAATTTGTACTGTTACCCATATTTTATCTCTGTATTTTATTATTGTTTTATAACTATCTGATTAAACCATATCTTTAATTGTATAATACTGTGGTATTACCATTTTATCCATTTTATTATACTTTGTGTGCACTTCCATATTACCCTGTTCCTGTGTTTGGAGCACCAGGTATATATTCTTTTGAACCACATAGCACACCTGATGCTTCACAGCTAGTGATGTCGCGAATAGTTCGCCAGCGAATAGTTGCCGGCAAACATAGCATGTTCGCGTTCGCCACAGCAGGCGAACATATGCGATGTTCGATCCGCCCCCTATTCTTTATCATTGAGTAAACTTTGACCCTCTACCTCACAGTCAGAAGACACATTACAGCCAATCAGCAGCAGACCCTCCCTCCCAGACCCTCCCACCTCCTGGACAGCATCCATTTTAGATTCATTTGGAAGCTGCATTCTTAGTGAGAGGAGGGACAGTGTAGCTGCTGCTGATTTAATAGGGAAATTGATAGCTAGGCTAGTGTATTCAGAAGGACCTGAAGGACTCATCTAATCTCTGCTGTAAGGACAGCACCCCAAAAAGCCCTTTTTAGGGCTAGAACATCAGTCTGCCTAAATGCTCCCTAATTAACCCCTTCACTGCTGGGCATAGAACATGTGTGGTGCGCAGTGGCATTTAGCAGCCTTCTAATTACCAAAAAGCAACGCCAAAACCATATAAGTCTGCTATTTCTGAACAAAGGGGATCACAGAGAAGCATTTACAACCATTTATGCCATAATTGCATAAGTTGTTTGTAAATAATTTCTGTGAGAAACCTAAAGTTTGTGAAAAAGTGAACAATTTTTTTTTTTATTTGATCGCATTTGGCGGTGAAATAGTGGCATTAAATATACCAAAATGGGCATAGATCAATACTTTGGGTTGTCTACTACACTACACTTAAGCTAAAATCAACTCTACAAGCTGCCTACATGCTCCCTAATTAACCCCTTCACTGCTGGGCATAAAACACGTGTGGTGCACAGTGGCATTTAGCAGCCTTCTAATTACCAGAAAGCAACGCCAAAGCCATATAAGTCTGCTATAATGGCATGTCTGGCACACAGTGTTGGGGCAAGGGTCCATCTGACCACTGATACCTGGTCTGCAAAGCATGGTCACAGGGCAGGTATATCACTTACACTGCGCACTGTGAAGCGGGCGTAACCCTTACACTACCTGATCGATACAACATCATACTTGATGTTTTAAAGCACGTTATTCCAAACAATTTAGGAATGTTAAGTGATTTATGCCCTTTATGGATTAAAACCAGACTCTGCATCAACTATGTAATTTTCCATGGGAGTTTTGCCATGGATCCCACTCCGGCATGCCACAGTCCAGGTGTTAGTCCCCTTGAAGCAACTTTTCCATCACTATTGTGGCCAGAAAGAGTCCCTGTGGGTTTTAAAATTCGCCTGCCTATTGAAGTCCCAAATTTTTAGGTTCGCGACATCACTATTCACAGCACCGAGACCAGACCCCGTCCACAACACACACCACCACGCGTTACCCATAGCACGCCCAAATCCAGCACAGTGCACCAATAAATATAAAAGTAACCTGATTCTATCAAC
This sequence comes from Bombina bombina, assembly GCF_027579735.1. NCBI lineage: Eukaryota > Metazoa > Chordata > Amphibia > Anura > Bombinatoridae > Bombina > Bombina bombina. The sequence goes on along the minus strand of NC_069504.1, from coordinate 268,872,815 downwards.
CTACTGGCAGAGGCATCTCCATGAACCAAAAATAGCAGATGCATACAGAGTTTCATATTTAAAAGTAAATGGGCCACTAATGCCTAAAAAGACCTAATAAAATAAAGCATTTGCCTTATATGTGATCATTACCAAATGAAATCATTAAAGGGACACTATACCCAAACATTTTCTTTCATGATTAAGGTAGAGAATATAATTTTAAACAACATTCCAATTTACTTCTATTACCTAATTTGCTTAATTCTTTAGATATACTTTAATGAAGAAATAGCAATGCACACGGTGAACCAATCACAGGAGGCATCTATGTGCAGCTACCAATCAGCAGCTACTAAGCATATCTAGATATGCTTTTCAGCAAAGAATATCAAGAGAATAAAGCAAAATAGATAATAGAAGTAAATTAGAAAGTTGTTTATAATTGTATGCTCATTCTAAATCATGAAATAAAAAATTTGGGTTTCATGTCCCTTTAAGCATTTACCTATGTATAGTTATTTTTTATTATAAGCATAAATATTGTCAGTTTGCAATCAGTGTAAATTAGTACTTCTTATTGAGTTGTCCCAACATGGATTTCATTCAGCTCTAGTCTCCACAACTAAAGTGGTGAGCATCATGACACAATAATATGAAGTTTTATTGTTAATAAATATTTTGAGGTTTCTCTAAGGTCCATCAGGAGAGTAGTAGATACAAGAGAAAAGCTGGCAAACAATTGTTCATATTTTTATTCCTTTGATCCATGAATGCAGTCTGTCATAATATTCTCCTAATTTCCTTAAAGGACCAGTCAACACAGTAGATTTGCATAATCAACAAATGCAAGATAACAAGACAATGTTATTGCACTTAGTCTGAACTTCAAATGAGTAGTAGATTTTTTTCTGACAAGTTTAAAAGTTATGTCTATTTCCACTTCCCCTGTACCATGTGACAGCCATCAGCCAATCACAAATGCATACATGTACCATGTGACAGCCATCAGCCAATCACATACGCATAATTTATTCTTGCACATGCTGAGTAGGAGCTGGTGGCTCAAAAAGTTTGAATATAAAAAGACTGTGCACATTTTGATAATGGAAGTAAATTGGAAAGTTGTTTAAAAGTGAATGCTCTATCTGAATAATGAAAGTTTAATTTTGACTTGAGTGTCCCTTTAGCTGCAACATTTTTGGAAAAGTAAATGTAGAACCATCAAACCAATTTCCCGCCCTTAGGATTTTACTGGAACAGCACTCACAAATAACACTTCTCCATATTTCATATAATCAGCCTCTCAGTTGTTTTTGACACAGTTTACCATAACCTTTTCCAGTAAACCCTTAGCTCAATGAGGACCTGATTATCTAAAGATCTCTGGGTTTGTGAGATTTTCTAATAAATCTCTCCAGTACCATGAAGTCCCTGTCCTAATTCTCTAAAGGCAGTTTTTTACTTGAGGACAGTGTGTCTTGTATAGGGTTGTTATCTGCTTTTAAGTATGTGAAGGCAGTACATACACTATAAAAAAAAAGACACATAAAAAATCGTAATATAAAAAAAATGAATAAAAATACACAGTACAATTGCATTGCTTAATCCCATTAACGATTATAACACAACTGTTCCGCAAAAATTAATGGAAAAAAATAAAATTCATGTTATAATTACGCTGTGAAATTCATATTTCTAATACAAAATTTTACATATTGTTTTCCTTTTTTTAAAAAAAAAAAGTTTCCCAGCCTCTGCTAATGGGTTGAACAGAGGTGTTCCATGAACATAGCTGAAATTTCTCCTCTAGGTCTAGTGTAATTATCTAAACAGTTTCTTAAGATCTCAGTTTTTTTTTTCTTGCAAACTAAAAGGTGGCATGATTGTGTCAAAACACGCAAAACCCTTATCACCCTGTTAGAAAAACAAATGTATACAAAAATTAGACTAGTGCGCGATCGGAAAAATTAGGTTTGCTTCGTTTATTTTCGATTCGGGTCATAAAAAAATTTGGTTCGAGACATTCATAATAATTCAGTATGTGTCGGTTATTCGGTTTCAGAATTTATTTGTGTCGTTCCGAATTCTGAATATCAGTAATAATATTGATATTATTAATGTCGGACCGAATCTTTATTACGGACCAAATCATTATTTCTAAATTCTAACTAATGTTCCCGGCGATTACCGAAACAAAATTATGTTAAGCCGCCGCCACTAAATAAAGCTATTAACCCCTAAATTGCCGCCCCCCCACATCACTAACACTACCTAAACCTATTAATCCCTAAACCGCCGCCCCCCACATCGCCGACACTAACTAAATAACGAAATTAAGTTATTAACCCTGAAACCGCAGTTCCCCAACATTGCCGACACAAACTAAACCTATTAACCCCTAAACCGCACCCCCCCAAAGATCACCAACACTACCTAAACCTATTAACCCCTAAATCACCGTTCCCAAACATCGCCAACACTAAATAAATCACTAAAGTATTAACCCCTAAATTGCCATTCCCCAATATCGCTGACACTAACTAAAACTATTAACCCCTAAACCGCACACCCCCACATCGCCAACTCTATCTAACCCTATTAACCTCTAAAGCGCCGTTCCCAAACATCGCCAACACTAACTAAACCTATTAATCCCTAAACCACACACCCCTACACACTTTGCCAACACTAACTAAACCAATTAATTAACCTCTTAACCAATAGGAATGAGAGCTGATTAAATCCTATTGGCTGATTTGAACAGCCAATAGGATGTAAGTAGCTCTTATTCCTATTGGCTGATTCAAATTTTTCAGCCAATTTCAATCCTCAGTGTGCGGCGGACGATCGCTTGAAGAGGACCTCCGCCTAGACCTCCTCCCAGACTTCGGCCTGGACCTACACTTCTGCGCATCACCGCTCCACCTCCGCAGGGATAGATGAAGATGGAGCTGCCTGGATGAAGATGCCGTCTGGATGAAGATGGAGCCACCGGAATGAAGATTGTTCAAGCGGGACTTCAACAACTGTGAGTACCTAAAGAGGGGTGAGAGTTAGAGTTTTTTAAATTTTTTTGGGGGTGGATTTTTTTTAGATTAGGGTGGGCACTCTTAAAAGAGCTGAATGCCCTTATAAGGGCAGTAAAAGAGCTGAATGCCCTTTTCAGGGCAATGCCCATACAAATGCCCTTTTCAGGGCAATGGGTAGATTAGGTTTTTTTTAGATAGTTATTTTTTATTTTGTGGGTTTGGGGGGGTGGGGGTTCTTAATGTTAGTGGGTCTTTGTATTTTTGTTTAGAAAAAGAGCTGATTATTTTAGGGCAATGCCCTACAAAAGGCCCTTTTAAGGGCTATTGGTAGTTTATTATAGATTAGAGATTTTTTTTATTTTGGGGTGTGTTTTTTTGTTTGTTTTTTAAAAAGGGGTATTAGAATTGGAATATTTTTTATTCTTTTGGATAATTTCGTTTGTTATTTTTTGTAATGGTAGGTTTTTTTATTTTGTAATGGTAGTTTTTTTATTTTGTAATGTTATCTTTTAGTGTAAGGCAGCTTAAGTTTGTAATTATTTTCATTAGGTAGATAGTAAAAAAATAGTTATTAACTAGTCTACCTAGATAAAATAAATAACTTACCTGTGAAATAAAAATAAAACCTAAGCTAGCTAGAATTTAATTATTAGTTATATTATAGCTAGCTTAGGTTTTATTTCACAGGTAAGTTACTTTCGCCTAGATTTAGAGATTGGCATTAGCCGTCAAAAGCAGCGTTAAGGGGTCCTAACGCTGCTTTTTACCGCCCGCTGGTATTTAGAGTCAGCCAGGAAAGGGTCTAACGCTCACTTCCCTACCGCGATTCCAGGCTACCGCAGATCCCCTTACGCCAATTGCGTATCCTATCTTTTCAATGGGATCTGCCTAACACCGGTATTTGGAGTCTTGTGAGAAGTGAGCGGTAGAGCCTCTACCGACAAGACTCCTACCGCCAAAAAAAGTCATTAGTTAAGAGCTTTATGGGCTAACACCGGAATATAACGCTCTTAACTACTGTGCTCTAAAGTACACTAACACCCATAAACTACCTATGTACCCCTAAACCGAGGCCCCCCACATCGCCGCCACTATAATAAAAAAATTTAACCCCTAATCTGCCGACCGGACACCGCCGCCACCTACATTATACCTATGAACCCCTAATCTGCTGCCCCTAACATCGCCGACCCGTATATTATATTTATTAACCCCTAATCTGCTGCCCCCAACATCGCCGCTACCTAACTACACTTATTAACCCCTAATCTGCCGACCGGACCTCACCGCCACTATAATAAATGTATTAACCCCAAAACCGCCGCATTCCCGCCTCGCAAACACTATAATACATTTTATTAACCACTAATCTGCCCTCCCTAACATCGCCAACAGCTACCTACAATTATTAACCCCTAATCTCCCGCCCGCACCGTCGCCGCTACTATAATAAAGTTATTAACCCCTAAATCTAACTCTAACCCTAACCCTAACACCCCCCTAACATCAATATAATTTAAATTAAACGAAATAATATTCCTAAAATTAACTAAATTATTCCTATTTAAAACTAAATACTTACCTATAAAATAAACCCTAATATAGCTACAATATAACTAATAATTACATTATAGATATTTTAGGATTTATATTTATTTTACAGGCAACTTTGTATTTATTTTAACTAGGTACAATAGCTATTAAATAGTTAATAACTATTTAATAGCTACCTAGTTAAAATAAATACAAAATTACCTGTAAAATAAATCCTAACCTAAGTTCCAATTAAACCTAACACTACACTATCATTAAATTAATTAAATAAATTACCTACAATTACCTAAAATAAAATAAACTATTCTATAATACAAAAAAAACCCAACACTAAATTACAAAAAATAAAAAGAATTACAAGCAGTTTAAACTAATTACACCTAATCTAAGCCCCCTAATAAAATAAAAAAGCCCCCCAAAATAAAAAATTCCTTACCCTATTCTAAAATACAAAAGTAATCAGCTCTTTTACCAGCCCTTAAAAGGGCCTTTTGCTGGGCATTGCTCCAAATTAATCGGCTCTTTTACCTGAAAATAAAAATGCAATACCCCCCCAACATTACAACCCACCACCCACATACCCCTACTCTAACCCACCCAAACCCCCCTTAAATAAACCTATCGCTAACCCCCTGAAGATCTCCCTACCTTGAGTCGTCTTCACTCAGCTGAGCCAAATTCTTCATCCAAGGTGCGCAGAGGAGGTCCTTCATCCGGTAGAAGTCTTCATCCAAGCGGGGCAAGAAGAGGTCCTCCATCCGGTAGAAGTGTTCATCCAGGCGGCGTCTTCAATCTTCATCCATCGGGAGCGGAACCATCTTCAAAGGAGCCGACGCTGAGCCATCCTCTTCTACCGGCGGACTAACGACGAATGAAGGTTCCTTTAAGGGACGTCATCCAAGATGGCGTCCCTTCAATTCCGATTGGCTGATAGAATTCTATCAGCCAATCGGAATTAAGGTAGAAAAAATCTGATTGGCTGATGCAATCAGCCAATCAGATTGAAGTTCAATCCGATTGGCTGATCCAATCAGCCAATCGTATTGAACTCGCATTCTATTGGCTGTTCCGATCAGTTAGGTTTAATTGTAACTTAGGTTAGGATTTATTTTACATGTAATTTTGTATTTATTTTAACTAGGTAGCTATTAAATAGTTATTAACTATTTAATAGCTATTGTACCTAGTTAAAATAAATACAAAGTTGCCTGTAAAATAAATATAAATCCTAAAATAGCTACAGTTTAATTATTAGTTATATTGTAGCTATATTAGGGTTTATTTTATAGGTAAGTATTTAGTTTTAAATAGGAATAATTTAGTTAATTTTAGGAATATTATTTCGTTTAATTTAAATTATATTGATGTTAGGGGGGGTTAGGGTTAGAGTTAGGTTTAGGGGTTAATAACTTTATTATAGTAGCGGCGACAGTGCGGGCGGGAGATTAGGGGTTAATAATTGTAGGTAGGTGGCGGCGATGTTAGGGAGGGCATATTAGGGGTTACTAAAATTTATTATAGTGTTTGCGAGGTGGGAATGCGGCGGTTTAGGGGTTAATACATTTATTATAGTGGTGGCCTTTGCGTTGTCTCAGACCTATTTGTGAGAGTTCCTGTGTATTACCTGGCTGTCTGACGTCCTTCCTGGTTCCTGATTCCTGGCTTGTTCCTGACTCTGCTGTTTTCCTTGTTTCTGTTTCCGGCTCATCTGACTATTCGCTTTGGCTCCTGACTCGGCTCGTTTGACTACCAGCTCTGGTTTTGACTCCTGGCTTGTTATTTGACTTGTGGACTTTTTATTTTTTTTGTTATTAATAAAGGTGTGATTATTTTTGCACTTCTCGTCTCAGTCTGATTCCTGGCACCCTGACGGTGTGCAGGTTTTTTTAGCACATTATCCCTTTCACAGACTGATATGCTACAGGATATTTTTTCTCTAACTCTGATTAGGGGTAAATAAATATAATATAGGGGTCGGCTGTGTTAGGGGCAGCAGATTAGGGGTTCATAGGGATAATGTAGGTTGCGGCGGTGTACGGAGCGGCAGATTCGGGGTTAATAGTATAATGCTGGTGTCAGCGATAGCGGGGGCGGCAGATTAGAGGTTAATCAGTGTAAGGTTAGTGGTGTTTAGACTCGGGGTTCATGTTAGGGTGTTAGGTGTAGACTTAGAGAGTGTTTCCCCATTGGAAACAATTGGGCTGCGTTAGAAGCTGAACACTGCATTTTTGCAGGTGTTAGGTTTTTTTTCAGCCCAAAATGCCCCATTGTTTCCTATGGGGATATCGTGCACAAGCACGTTTTCCCAGCTTACCGCTACCGTAAGCAACTCTGGTATTGAAGGTTGAAGTGGAGCTAAGTTAGGCTCAACGCACCCTTTTTTGAGCCTTACGCAGCCCCTCAGACAACTCTAAATACCAGCGTTGTTGGAAGGGTGCGTTGGCAAAATAAGCAGCGTTAGCTACACGGCTTTTTACCGACAAAACTCTAAATCTAGGCCTTTGTATTTAGATTTAAATAGGTATTATTTAGTTAATAATTGTAACTTTAATTTAGTTATATTTTAATTGTGTTAAAGTTAGTGGGTGTTAGGTTTAGGGTTATGGTTAGGGTTATGGTTAGGGTTAGGTTTAAAGTTAGGGGGTGTTAGCTTTAGGGGTTAATATAGTTTAATTTAGGTTGTTGCGATGTGGGGGCCGGCGGTTTAGGGGTTAATAGGTTTAGTTAGTATTGGCGATGTTTGGGAATGACGGTTTAGGAGTTGATAGCTTTAGTTAGTGTCAGCGATTATTTTTGGAATGGCGGTTTAGGGGTTAAAAGTTTAGTTAGTGTTGGCGAGTTGGGGGGTGCAGTTTAGTGGTTAATAGCATTATTTAGTGGTGGTGATGTGGGGGGGCTGCGGTTTAGGGGTAATAGGTTAAGTTTGAGTCGGCAATGTTTTGGAACGGCGGTTTAGGGGTTAATAGGTTTAGTTAGTGTTGGCAAAGTGGGGGGGGGTGCGGTTTAGGGGTTAATAGGTTTAGTTCATGTTGGCAATGTGGGGAGTGCGGTTTAGGAGTTAAAAGGTTTAGTTCATGTTGGCGATGTGGGGGGGTGCGGTTTAGGGGTTAATCGGTTTAGTTTGTGTCAGCGATGTTTTGGGATGGCGGTTTAGGGGTTAATAGGTTTTGTTAGTGTTGGCGATGTGAGGGCGTGCGGTTTAGGGGTAAATAGGTTTAGTTCGTGTTGGCGATGTGGGGGGTGCGGTTTAGGGGTTAATAGGTTTAGATTGTGTCGGCGATGTTTTGGGAAGGCGGTTTAGGGGTTAGTAGGTTTAGTTTGTGTCGGCGATAATGGGGAACGGTGGTTTAGGGTTTAATACCTTAATTATAGTCTTAGAGTTAGTGTTGAGGAACTGCGGTTTAGGAACAATGAAAAATTCCAAATATGAATAATGGATCCGAATATTCAGAAACTTATTTATTCATTTTCGGAATTTTTCGGGATGTGCCGATTCGGAAATTCGGATGCTGTATTTTGGCCAAAATTTGGCCGAATTCCGAATTTGTCTGAAACAAAACGCACATGTCTAGTAAAAATAGAGGTGATTATGATGTACTATACACTTAGAGCAGAGTAATCTGATCTTTATTAGTTGCAGGATTTTATTTTGAAAGTGAAACTCTGTTCCCTGCTAAATTCGCTCACTTGAACAGGTTTCTCAGCTCCCTCTCTATCAGTAGCTCAATTTATGTTAGAGGGGATACTCAAAAATGTTATCATTAATATAGCAGAGTAGCATCTAAACATGAGCAAGAAGTACAATTCAGCCAATCCGAATAAATACCTATCAGCCAATCAGAATTAGTACCTATCAGTCAGTAAGAGTTAGTAGGAAAGAAGCAACTGTTACTGATGTATTTTATTTTTTATATTTAAAATTAATCAGATTTTACGAAATATTTAGATAAACTAACAATTACAGTATGTCTAAAACACTGCTCTTTCATACAATATTAGAATATTAACAAGAAAATAGAGATGCACTTAACTGAGACAGAACAAAAGCTAGAAAAACTTCCATGCTTGTCCACTAGGCCAGTGCCACTCAGTGTTGTCAGGGTTTTTTCCTTGTTTTTTTTTGCCATGTGCTGCTGGCAGCCATTTTACTCACCTCTCTTGCTGACTATGGTGCATTGTGGTGATGCTGCTCATTTCCTGCACTTCCTTTTATGGCCAGACTGGTGTGCATCATCTGTGTGAGACAGGATGCAGTCTCAGAATTGTGATGTCATCACTTATTATTCAAAGGGCCTCTGTTCAGTATGCTTTGCCTTTGCGTTGTCTCAGACCGGTTTGTGAGAGTTCCTATGTATTACATGGCTGTCTGACGTCCTTCCTGGTTCCTGATTCCTGGCTTGTTCCTGACTCTGCTGTTTTCCTTGTTCCTGTTTCCGGCTCATCTGACTATTCGCTTTGGCTCCTGACTCGGCTCGTTTGACTACCAGCTCTGGTTTTGACTCCTGGCTTGTTATTTGACTTGTGGACTTTTTATTTATTTTTTGTTATTAATAAAGGTGTGATTATTTTTGCACTTCTCGTCTCAGTCTGATTCCTGGCACCCTGACAGTGTGCAGGTTTTTTTAGCACATTATCCCTTTCACAGACTGATATGCTACAGGATATTTTTTCTCTAACTCTTCCCAATGACAGTCTAGCACCAAAATACCAGGCAATTCTTCTCTGAACAAGAGAAAACAACAAACCCCAGACATACGTTTCAGCCTCTCTTGGGCCTCGTCAGTAAGGTGCAGTTGCATCTCTCTAGGGCATATGTGCAAGAAGTCCACATCTGGTTTCCCTTTTTTACTCATAGGGAGACCTAAGAGTAATTTGCATAAAAACAAGAAAATAGAGAGACGCACTAAACTGAGACAGAACAAAAGCTATTAAAACTTCCATGTTTATCCACAAGGCCAGTGCCACTCAGTGCGTAGTCTCTTTTTAGAACATTATGCCGCTCACTTTAACAGGTTTCTCAGCTCCCTCTCCATCAGTAGCTCAATGTATGTTAGTTAGAGGGGATACTCAAAAATCTTATCATTAATATAGCAGAGTAGCATCTAAACATGAGCAAGTACAATTCAGCCAATCAGAATAAGTACCTATCAGCCAATCATAATTAGTACCTATCAGCCAGTAAGAGTTAGTAGGAAAAAAGCAACTGTTACTGATGTATTTTATTTTTTATATTTAAAATTAATCAGATTTTTACTAAATATTTAGATAAACTAACAATTTCAATATGTCTAAATACCGCTCTTTTATACAATATTAGAATATTGTTTAATACAATGTCTCTTTAATTATGCATTTACTTTACTGTGTATGTGTGTGTCTTCTACTGTTTTCCAGCATCTTAGACTTTCAACATTCGATGTAGGGGTCCCCTGACCTCTTGAGAGGCTGGTCTATTTTATTATTATTATTATTTATTATTATTATTATTATTATTATTTAAAGGGCCATTATAGTATTCTTTAGAGCATATATATGTTAGGGGTAAAATCAGATATTAGGTAATCCTAGGATTACACGGGTAAAATGGACATTACCCAAGCGGCTGTGGGTAATGCCCGATGTAAGATCATAAGATCATCAAATCACTGCATCAAACATATATACGATGCACTTTAATTCTTCCATCTTTACTATGTTTCTTGCTTCTGCCTGGGGGGGGGTTGAAGGCAAAGCCCCCATTGTAAACCTCATTCCCCCAGGTTTACTTGGGGTGGATGACAGATGATTGGCGCGGTACCTACCTTGAACCCCCCAGGCGTAGGCAAAAGAAAAATAGTGTAGATGAGGGAATTACAGTACATCAGGTTTTACCCACAGCCGCTTGGGTAATGTCTGTTTTACCCGGGTAATCCTTGGATTACACGGATATCTGACTTTACCCGTAACATATATACAGTATATATATTTATATATTTCCAATCTACAAAGATAAGCGCACAAAGAATCTTCTCATAGCATAGTCTGTTTAATAAAGATTATACATATAAAAAACAAATTCAAAAACTCCTTAGGGTGGGTACTCACACAGGAGACCTCAATCAGTATGAGGTAAGGTATACACATATCCACCACAATGGGTGTAACAGGATGTTTCACTGTGAAGGCAAAAGATTTCCCAAAACAAACTGTAAATCTGTAACTACAACTCAGAAGATATCCGCTGTGGGTTACTCTCCCATGTATGTTTTCGCAATAACCGTCAAATGGAAAATATATATAAAAAGCTGATACAAGATTGCTACCATGTAGCGTGTATCCAGAACAGCGTTTTGCACCATGGCGTAAGGTGGGCGTGGCCTAATGCATTTCACAGAGTGATTCTGCTTTGTCAGAAACTTTTGTATATATATAAACACTATTTATAACCAGCACTCGTGATTTAATAAATACACTTTTTTAATATTTATTACAAATATTTTATCAAGTCTTATGTGTGATACTTCTAAATAGTGTTTATTTACATATATGTCATGCAATCAGAAAGCAGAAGCTTCCTCCATTTCCTACTTATTGATGTAAATCAGTCCAGCAGCATTGTTCAGTCTTTCCTCACTTGCTTCTTGTTTGTGACACTCCTTATTACAAATCTGCCAGTGTCACTTCTGACTTCTAACTAAATCAACCTGGCCTATCACTACCACAAACACTCCACACCATACCACAATGCACCATGCCACACATGTCTTCCTGGTCCCACAATGCTCTGGAACAATGATGCACAGGCAGCCTATAGAAGCTCAATTAATATTTAGCTCTAGGACTATTAGCCTATCACAAGGCTGAGGGGAGCTTCTTTCTGCCTGTAGGCATGTGTGTGTTCTGATCACTGATCCTGTCTATCATTTTATGACAGGGTAACTGAGCACTGCACAGGCTTGGTAGAGTAATTATAGTCTTGCCAGCTGCTAAGCGGAGCATAACCAGGGGGACCTGAAAGCTGGGATTGGTTCCATGTGAGCCTTGTAATATTTGCAGAGGTGCACAGAGCCTGCCCCATCTTATGGCTACTCATAAAATAGAGAAGAAAGAGGTGCACACACACATGAAAGCTTTGCAGAAGATTGTGTCCTTTTATAATTCCGGACAGCATACAATTCCTTAGGGGGGATGGCAATTGCCCCCACTTGCCCCCCCCCCTTGGGACCAATATGCTAGTACCCCAAAAGTGTGAGAATTTAACAATGGTTTTGCACACTGAGAATACCCCCACGTCATATTGAATAACATCAACTGATACAAACACTTCTTGCCTGATCAATAACTTTTACAAAAATAAAAAATAAGCACTTTACAATAATAAAAATAAGTGAAATCCATAACCCAACCATATTCCCACTATACTGATAATGCTGCTTGAAAAGAGAGACATGCACACATATCTCTAAGCTTTTAGTGCACCACAGGTTAATTTCCCCTATTAGTATTACTACACACTATTAAAAGGGCTCAATCAACATACAGGCACTTCAACCGGCAATATAATCCCTAAAGCCCCTGAATTTGTCATTTTGTTTGACCTTAATATTGTGCAAACCTAATGCAGATAACCATTATGTGTTATTTTCTTCAAGTAGCAATTATGCTCTTCAGAGGTGTTAATGGTTAAAGCATATTGGGATTGTGATACCTGACAATACCAGCTGCAGTTCAGAAATCATTATCTGCTGAAAACAAGAGCAAGATTATGATCAACACTGTACATTTTACATTCACTTATTTGGATAAGATGGTTAATAGAAGAGTAAAAATAAAGTAACAGTCTACTCCAAAATTGTTTATTGTTTAAAAAGTTAGATAACACGTTTATTACCCATTCCCCAGTTTTGCACAACCAACATTGTTATATTAATATACTTTATAATATTTAAACATATCTGCATGTTTTTAAGCCCCTGCAGGCCACCTTTATCTAAGTGCATGGTATTAGCTTTTCACAGCAACACTTTTGTTATTTGCCTTATACTTCCTGTTTCCTGTTCCTACCTCTGACCAGCTTTAAGTGTCTTCATTTCTATACATGAAACATGGTGTCAGAAGTGGGATCTATGCATATTCTTAGCTTATCAGGCTTCTTTACAATCACCATGTTACTTACCAGTCAGTTGGTTCAGTCACTGTTGCTAAATTTCCATCAGCTTCATACTGTTTGAGCTGCACCTTAATGGATTGTTTTATGGCCACTGTCACATTGCGTGGTGTGCATTGAACTGAAGGGACACTCACATCGAGGTCGAAATGAACTTCCCCTGGTACAGATTCTACTGGCCCAGTAAAAACATCACTAAATTCCTTTATAGCAGATGTTTTGTCAAGGGCCCTTTGAATTGATTGTCGATAACATTGAGCTCTGAGGGGATAGAGAAATGCATTAGCCCTAGAGGCTCACAGGTTGAGCCAGATAACAGTGGCTTTTGTCAGGCTTCCACAATTTCAAACTCTAGCTTGTGTTTCCTTCCATGTATGACACATTCTGTCCTGAAGAGTCCTATAGATTTCATAAGCTCACCTGAATATAACTTTAGTCTGGTGTCACTTGGAAGTAGACGTGCTTCTGGTACAAACATAATTTTATCTCTCAAGCACATTACATCACATGTTGCTCCTGAATCAAGCTGGCAGGATTGGGGCTTAAAGTGACAAACCATTTCTTTCCTCTGGCTTGCACAGTGCCGATCAATTCCCTGATGTATATCACTTCAGCGGTGTGTGGCTCTTCCTCATATGCAGATGTGTTCTTCATGGTGTCTAACTTTCCTATTGATGGCTGTCTTTTACTTGACAAACAAACATTAGCAAAATTAATTGTTTTTCCACAAGACCTACATGATTTCCCATAAGCTGGACATTGCTCTTGAACTCTTTAATGCACATTCCCACAATATTTGCATGCTGTAGGGTTTGCAGCATTTGTGCTAAACAGGAAGCGTTGTTGCTATGGTTTGCTTATGTGTTGTCGCCAGGGCCAGTGCAAGCATTTTTGTCTACACAGGCGAAAGTGCATTTTGACGCCCCCCCCCCCCCCATCCTCACGACACCATAAAAAAAAACCGACAAACACATATACACACACATACTGTGTGTATATATATATATATATATATATATATATATATATATATATATATATATAAACTTAGCCACAGACAATAAGGCTTATGTCAAGAGAGGTCAAGAGAGGTCAAGATTCAGCAATCCCATTAGACAAATATTGCAAATCAACATGCAATCTTCTCCCCTGTCAACTCAGGCTGGGTCCACCTTAATTTAAAATTACAGCCATATGCCAGCCCTCCGAAAACGTTTATGAGCCACGAATGCTGATGCAAGTGACAGTTACACATCATTACCATGCAGACAATGATGACAGGCAGGACATCTACACTTTAAATATTGCTTTCTTTCCTTGCATTGCACAACCTCCCTCCACAAATTAAACAATCATTATAAAATATAAAGTACCAAAAGAATGCGGACTTAAACAATTTGGCGCAAAAAAACTACTGCATTCAATGTGATACAATCTTAACACAGTGCAAGAATGATCCAAATCAAAAGAATTCTTACAAGACCATTAAATAAATATTCTAGAAATACAACTTGCATATTCCACAATATAACGTATAAACATGTACCATTGGTAAAATAATAATAGTAATACTAATACAGGTATGTCAAATAATAACAACACAGAGATGGGCAGGGGTAAATCACGTAGTAAATGTGTTTATAAGAAATGGAATAATCACAGACCTGATAGAAGCTGCAGAGCAGAGGGTTTCTTGTGCCTTATAGAGAATCCCCTGTCTGTGCCTTTCTCACACACACATACAGGCTCTCCCTCAGCTGCTCATTGCTGAATGCAGTTCTCAGGAAATGAATGGGGGCACACAGAGAACTGTTGTACTTGCAAAGGACTTACCGGGATAACATGATCTGCTAAATCTAGGCTGGGCCAGTCGGTGGAGGCTGTCATAAACAAGAGAGGACAATATACTGGGAGCCTTACTAGCATGCATCGAGTTACACAGGCACCCCCAGCAAGGAGGTTTCGGACGGGCCTTGGAGCTGTGTATATATTGCACACTGGTGGCTCAGCCTCAATTTAAAAAAATGTGTGTGACAACAACAGTCACAAGGAAAGGCGCCACTTCATCCTCATTTTCCCTCTCACATCTCTATTGCCTGCCCGCCTGTGCGCCGTCTCCAGCTGTGACATCACTCACTGACTGACAGACAATCTCTAGTTGTCTCAGTCAGTGAGTCATATAGGGGGCCCGGCGGCGGCCGTAATATGATGCGCAGCAGCACAAGTCATTCAAGTGAGCGAGCTGCTCAGACTGAACTGCGGCTGCCCACACAGACACTGCCAGTGGCCCGGGCCAGGGTGCCCAAACCCACACACTTCGCCACCCTGTCACTCTCCCCCTGAAGTGTGTGGGACTGTCACTCACTTACTGGACAGGGACATTAAAATATTTCAATACTCAAGCAAGTAGCAACTGAGTTGATGCCGGCAGCCAGGCAGATCCGGCGCCCCACTGCTGGGGGCACCCTAAGGCGGGTGCCTATGCTGCCTATACACAAACGCCGGCCCTGGTTGTCGCTGCATTGCAATGTTCCTACCTCTGACCTGGATGTAGTTTTACATGATTCAAGTTCAACATGATTCCTCAAAGTAACAGCTTGTAGTGTCTTCATTTGTATACATGAAACAACAGTGCTAGTTCATATGTGTATATATAACACTGTACTCACACCTCTGAAGTTACAAATGAGTAGACCTTATTGGCTAAAATTCAAGTCTTTAAATAGCACTGAGATAAGGGCGCAGTCTGCAGAGGCTTAGAGACAAGGGAGCATATTTATCAAGTTCCGTATAGAGCTTGATGCCCTGTGTTTCCGGTGAGCCTTCAGGCTCACCGGAAACAGAAGTTATGAAGCTGTGGTCTAAAGACTGCTGCTCCATAATCTGTCCTCCGGCTCTGAGGCAGCAGACAGAAATCTACCCTATTGAATACGATCGGGTTGATAGACACCCCCTGCTATTGGCTGCAAATCTGCAGGGGGCGGCATTGCACCAGCAGTTCACAAGAACTGCTGGTGCAATGATAAATGCCAAACGCGTATGCTGTCAGCATTTATCGATGTGCAGCAGACATGATCCTCTATATCGGATCATGTCTGCTCACACCATAATAAATATTTCCCCAAGGTAATCACAGAGGTAAACATATTCGGCTAGATTTAGAGTTCTGCGGCCAAAGGGGTGCGTTAGCTACGTGTGTTTTTTCCCCCCCGCACCTTTTAAATACCGCTGGTATTTAGAGTTCACAGAAGGGCTGCGTTAGGCTCCAAAAAGGGAGTGTAGAGCATAATTTACCGCCACTGCAACTCTCAATACCAGCGGTGCTTACGGACGCGGCCAGCTTCAAAAACGTGCTTGTGCATGATTTCCCCATAGGAAACAATGGGGCCGTTTGAGCTGGAAAAAAACCTAACACCTGCAAAATAGCAGCGTTCCGCTCCTAACACAGCCCCATTGTTTCTAAGTCTACACCTAACACCCTAACATGTACCCCGAGTCTAAACACTCCTAACCTTACACTTATTAACCCCTAATCTGCCACCCCCGCTATCGCTGACCCCTGCATTTTATTATTAACCCCTAATCTGCCGCTCTGTACACCGCCGCAACCTACGTTATCCCTATGTACCCCTAATCTGCTGCCCCTAACACCGCCGACCCCTGTATTATATTTATTAACCCCTAATCTGCCGACCCGACCTCACCGCTACTATAATAAATGTATTAACCCCTAATCCGCCTCACTCCCGCCTCAAAAACCCTATAATAAATAGTATTAACCCCTAATCTGTCCTCCCTAACATCACTGACACCTAACTTCAAGTATTAACCCCTAATCTGCCAACCGGACCTCGCCGCTACTCTAATAAATGTA
The DNA here is from genome assembly GCF_027579735.1 of Bombina bombina. Taxonomy (NCBI): domain Eukaryota; kingdom Metazoa; phylum Chordata; class Amphibia; order Anura; family Bombinatoridae; genus Bombina; species Bombina bombina. The sequence continues at coordinate 268,856,230 of NC_069504.1, read as the reverse complement.
TTAACCCCTAAAGCTAAGTCTAACCCTAACCCTAACACCCCCCTAAGTTAAATATAATTTTTATCTAACGAAATAAAATAAATCTTATTAAATAATTTATTCCTATTTAAAGCTAAATACTTACCTGTAAAATAAACCCTTATATAGCTACAATATAAATAATAATAATATTGTAGCTATTTTAGGATTAATATTTATTTTACAGGCAACTTTGTATTTATTTTAACCAGGTACAATAGCTATTAAATAGTTAATAACTATTTAATAGCTACCTAGTTAAAATAATTACAAAATTACATGTAAAATAAATCCTAACCTAAGTTACAATTAAACCTAACACTACACTATCAATAAATTAATTACATACAAATACCTACAAATAAATACAATTAAATAAACTAACTAAAGTACAAAAAATAAAAAAAGAACTGTTACAAAAAATAAAAATAATTTACAAACATTATAAAAATATTACAACAATTTTAAGCTAATTACACCTACTCTAAGCCCCCTAATAAAATAACAAAGCCCCCCAAAATAAAAAAATGCCCTACCCTATTCTAAAATAAAAATTGAAAAGCTCTTTTACCTTACCAGCCCTTAAAAGGGCTTTTTGCGGGGCATGCCCCAAAGAATTCTGCTCTTTTGCCTGTAAAAAAAACATACAATACCCCCCCAACATTACAACCCACCACCCACATACCCCTAATCTAACCCAAACCCCCCTTAAATAAACCTAACACTAAGCCCCTGAAGATCTTCCTACCTTATCTTCACCACGCCGGGTATCACAGATCCGTCCAGAAGAGGGTCCGAAGTCTTCCTCCTATCCGACTGAAGTCTTCATCCAAGCGGGGGCTGAAGAGGTCCATCATCCGGCTGAAGTCTTCATCCAAGCGGGGGCTGAAGAGGTCCATCATACGGCTGAAGTCTTCTATCAAGCGGCATCTTCAATCTTCTTTCTTCCGGCTCCATCTTCATCCCGCCGACGCGGAACATCCATCCTGGCCGACGACTTCCCAACGAATGACGGTTTCTTTAAGGGACGTCATCCAAGATGGCATCCCACGTATTCTGATTGGCTGATAGGATTCTATCAGCCAATCGGAATTAAGGTAGGAAAATTCTGATTGGTTAATGGAATCAGCCAATCAGATTCCAGTTCAATCCGATTGGCTGATTGGATCAGCCAATCAGATTGAACTCGCATTCTATTGTCCTGATCAGCCAATAGAATGCGAGCTCAATCTGATTGGCTGATCCAATCAGCCAATTGGATTGAACTTGAATCTGATTGGCTGATTCCATCAGCCAATCAGAATTTTCCTACCTTAATTCCGATTGGCTGATAGAATCCTATCAGCCAATTGGAATTCGAGGGACGCCATCTTGGATGACGTCCCTTAAAGTAACCGTCATTCGTCGGGAAGTCGTCGGCCAGGATGGATGTTCCGCGTCGGCGGGATGAAGATGGAGCCGGAAGAAAGATTGAAGATGCCGCTTGATAGAAGACTTCAGCCGGATGATGGACCTCTTCAGCCCCCGCTTGGATGAAGACTTCAGCCGGATGATGGACCTCTTCAGCCCCCGCTTGGATGAAGACATCGCCCGGATAGGAGGAAGACTTCGGACCCTCTTCTGGACGGATCGGTGATACCCGGCGTGGTGAAGATAAGGTAGGAAGATCTTCAGGGGCTTAGTGTTAGGTTTATTTAAGGGGGGTTTGGGTTAGATTAGGGGTATGTGGGTGGTGGGTTGTAATGTTGGGGGGGTATTATATGTTTTTTTTACAGGCAAAAGAGCAGAATTCTTTGGGGCATGCCCCGCAAAAAGCCCTTTTAAGGGCTGGTAAGGTAAAAGAGCTTTTCAATTTTTATTTTAGAATAGGGTAGGGCATTTTTTTATTTTGGGGGGCTTTGTTATTGTATTAGGGGGCTTAGAGTAGGTGTAATTAGCTTAAAATTGTTGTAATATTTTTATAATGTTTGTAAATTATATTTTTATTTTTTGTAACTTAGTTCTTTTTTTATTTTTTGTACTTTAGTTAGTTTATTTAATTGTATTTATTTGTAGGTATTTGTATGTAATTAATTTATTGATGGTGTAGTGTTAGGTTTAATTGTAACTTAGGTTAGGATTTATTTTACAGGTAATTTTGTAATTTTTTTAACTAGGTAACTATTAAATAGTTATTAACTATTTAATAGCTATTGTACCTGGTTAAAATAAATACAAAGTTGCCTGTAAAATAAATATTAATCCTAAAATAGCTACAATATAATTATAATTTATATTGTAGCTATATTAGGGTTTATTTTACAGGTAAGTATTTAGCTTTAAATAGGAATAATTATAAGATTTATTTTATTTCGTTAGATTAAAATTATATTTAATTTAGGGCGTGTTAGGGTTAGGGTTAGAGTTAGCTTTAGGGGTTAATACATTTATTAGAGTAGCGGTGAGGTCCGGTCGGCAGATTAGGGGTTAATAATTGTAGGTAAGGTAGCGGCGACGTTGGGGGGGGGCAGATTAGGGGTTAATAAATATTATGTAGGGTTCGGCGGTGTTAGGGGCAGCAGATTAGAAGTACATAGGGATAATGTAGATTGCGGTGGTGTGCGGTCGGCAGATTAGGGGTTAAAACATTTTATTAGAGTGGCGGCGATGTGGGGGGCCTCGGTTTAGGGGTACATAGGTAGTTTATGGGTGTTAGTGTACTTTAGAGCACAGTTGTTAAGAGCTTTATGAACCGGCATTAGCCCAGAAAGCTCTTAACTCCTGGCTTTTCTCTGTGGCTGGAGTCTTGTCATTAGATTTCTAACGCTCACTTCAGCCAAGACTCTAAATACCGGCGTTAGAAAGATCCCATTGAAAAGATAGGCTACGCAATTGGCGTAGGGGGATCTGCGGTATGGAAAAGTTGCGGCTGGAAAGTGAGCGTTAGACCCTTTCCTGACTGACTCTAAATACCAGCGGGCAGCCAAAACCAGCGTTAGGACCCCCTAACGCTGGTTTTGACGGCTAACGCAGAACTCTAAATCTAGGCGTATATTAGTATAACAGTGTTGGTTATGCAAAACTGGGGCATGGGTAATAAAGGGATTGTCTATCTTTTTAAACAATAACATTTCTGGAGTAGACTGTCCCTTCAACTCCCTTTTCTAAATACCCTCTTTGAAATGTCATGGAGATCACTTTATAACTTTAATCCCATTTGATAAATAATATACTTTGCCTTTAGAGAGAAGCCAATTTGCTTTTAAACACTTATCTTATTGTGGGAGCTCATGTTTACTGCCAAACTGGCTGCAGAAATGCAATAGCAAGCTCCAGTCAGTAACGTCAATCGCCCTTCACATTATTAATTGCCTGAGAAATGCAGAAAGAAATTCGGCTTTTAAAAGAGGCAATATTACCCCTGTTTAAATAAATAGAGCAGTTGTAGGGTGTAATTAGGGCATTATTCTGTTGTTTCTTAAAAGGACAGTCTACACCAGAATTGTTATTATTTAAAAATATAGATAATCCCTTTATTACCCATTCCCCAGTTTTGCATAACCAACACAGTTATATTAATATATGTTTTACCTCTGTGATTACCTTGTATCTAAGCCTCTGCAGACTGCCCCCTTATCTCAGTGCTTTTGACAGACATACAGTTTAGCCAATCAGTGCAGACTCCTAAATAACTCCACGGGAGTGAGCACAGTGTTATCTATATAACACACATGAACTAGTACTGTCTAACTGTGAAAAACTTTCAAATGCTCTGAGCTAAGAGGCGGTTTTCAACTGTTTGGAAATCAGTTTGTGCCTACCTAGGTTTAGCTTTTCAAAAATACCACCAAGGGAACAAAGTAAATTTGATGATAAAAGTAAATTGGAAAGATGTTTTAAAATTCCATGCCCTATCTGAATCCTGAAAGTTTAATTTTTTACTAGACTGTCCCTTTAAGTGTTTATGGAAATATGAAGTTAATCCAAAATAATGTCAATTTTGCATGTCTTTAATGAACACATTGACAAATGGTACTGTAATATTATATGCATAAAAAGTGAGCGTACCTACACTTTGTTTTTCACTCAGCCTTAGCTCTGACCCCTTCTATACTTGTTATCTCTCAGTGTTGCATGACACAAGAAAATCACATGTTCTGTAACATTCTATGGAAATTGCTTATTAGTACACCAAGACCTGGAAGTGTATATAATGATTTTAACCCACAAATTATTGGTTGTTTTGTATCTAACCAGACACCTAACATTGGACTGCTAAACAATATCTATTCCTATCACTCCAAGAATGCTTAAAGGGACATTCTAGTCAAAATGATTGATTCAGATAGGGCACACAATTTCAAACAATTTACCAATTTACTTTTATCATAGAATGTGCTTTGTTTTCTTGGTATTCTTTGTTAAATGCTAAACCAAGGTAGGCTCATATGCTAATGTCTAAGCCCTTGAAGGCCACTTCTTATCTCACTGCATTTAGACAGATTTTCACAGCTTGACAGCGTTAGTTAATGTGTGCCTCTTAGATAACATTGTGCTCACTCCCATGGAGTTATTTGTGGAGTCAGCTCTGACTGGCTAAAATGCAAGTCTGTCAAAAGAACTGAGATAAGGCCGCAGTCTGCAGAGGCTTAGATACAAGGAAATCACAAAGGTAAAAAAAATATTAATATAACCATGTTGGCTGTGCAAAACAGCGGAATGGGTAATAAAGGGATTATCTATCTTTTAAAATAACGAAAATTCTGGAGTAGACTGTCTCTTTAAAGAACTGTTTTTGGACAAATAATTGCACATTTCTGTAATAGATTTTCATAAATATAAAAATATATTTCAAGCTAGAGTAACAAATTAAAAATATGGTACCATCAATTTCAGATATGGATAGTGGTAAATACGTAACAAAATGTCACAAATATTTGTAAAAAGTTGATGAGGTTGATACATCCAAAAGCCTCTATTTTATAACATATATTGCAAAATTCTAACAATAAACAATATCCCAGCCACACTAACTAACCAGCATATTAAACGGTTGTGCTCAAGCGCAAACAGAAGCTGCGTGACTGGAAACCAAGCATAACTGTAAGGGTTAAAATATTGTCAAATTACATTCAAAACATATTAAGATAACTATTACACATATATAAATATAAATAAACTGATCCCGCAAAGTAAGGTCAGTCCAGCCCCAAAATACCAGGCAACTCTCCTTTGAACAAGGAACATGATAACCCCAGATGATCATTTCAGCCTTCTGTGGGCCTCTTCAGTGAGGTTCCCGCCATATTCCTCTAAGCACACTGGGCAAGGAGTCCACGTCTGGTTTCCCCCATCAGACCTCCTCAGGGTCATAATACAAATGCATACAAAGAGAGAAGCGCTCTACTAGGAACGAACAGCTTAGTAGCTTGTTCTACGGCGAGTTACCACCTATGAGCAGCCTCTTTTAGCCCAACTGTGCTTTTCACAGAGAAAAACTTTCCTGAATTATATCAGTCTGATCCCGCCAAGTAAGGTCAGTCCAGCCCCGAAATATGAGGCAATTCTCTTTTGAACAAATAACATAACAACCCCAGATGATCAAAAGCTCAGTAGCTTGTTCTATAATGAGTTACCACCTAGGAGCAGCCTCTTTTAGCCCAGTTGTGCTTTTCACAGAGAAAAACTTTCCTAAAGTATGTCAGTCTGATCCTGCCAAGTAAAGTCATTCCAGCACCAAAATACCAGGCGATTCTCCTTTGAACAAGGATAAGAACTCCAGATGATCATTCTATGTTCAAAGGAGAATTGCCTGGTATTTTGGGGCTATACTGACTTTATTCGGCTGGAGTAAATATACAGGGCTGGAAAAATATCACTATATATATATATATATATATATATATATATATATATATATATATATATATATATATATATATATTAAAAGAACATTTTCTTATATGTGAAGAACATTGGAATGTTAAGTATTCATAACTACCTTTGGGTTTAGCACAGTTGGTCTAATGTGATGTCGGGTTAGCGCGCAAGTAATAACTGTTAGGTTTTTTAAAAGCGCTCCCTATAAAAGTCTATGGGGAGAAGAAGTTAACGTGGTTACGAAATCCGAAGGCCTGAAGTTAGTGCTCAAAGGTTTTTTTATAAGTAGCATCTTTACATACTTCATTTTAGATGACATTTGTCAAAAATAAAGCAAGAACATCATGTACTTTTATCTTGAAGTCCGTGGAAGACTGCTCTGTAGACATTAGGCACATATAACTGCACATTAAACAGTAATAATATCATTGTGTATAGTGGTGGGGAACTCTCAAAGTGAAGAGCAAAACATCCAGAGAAAATTCTAAACAATAAGGGTCTGATGATTAAAACCTCACCAGCATGAAGAGAAACCCCATTTTAGGGAGCCTTTTTGTAGCATTATACTGTATTATAGGTGTCTCTCCTTTATATCCAGGCATAGCTAAATAAACAGCTTTCAAGCAAAAATTTGCTCTTTTCAAAAAAAATTGTTTAGGGACTTCACAATACTGACAATAATTCTAATATACTTTCTCTACAGGGGAGAGCTTTAGATCATCGGGTCCAAAGTGAATATGGATGAATAGTGTCTGAAATAAATCTAGCAACTTTGTAGTTTTTGAAGGAAAATTGACACTTTTGTTAAAGTCAGCAAGAAACCTTTTTGTGCATGCGGCCTTTAACTGTGATCATCTCTTTGAGACAGGTTAGGAGTGTAGGTTTGAGAGCTTAAAGGGACAGTCTACACAAAACATGTTATTGTTTAAAAAGATGGATAATGCCTTTACTATCCATTCCCCAGCTTTGCACAACCAACATTGTTAGATTAATATACTTTATAACCAGGGATGGACTGAGACCATTTGGGGCCCTGGGCAAAAATTAGGGAAGGGCCCCCACTGACCCAAATTTATGCAAATAAATATGGTAGCACCCCTGCCCTCACCAGGCTCCCCAACCTCCATTGCCAGGACCCCCAAAGTCAAGGGCCATAGACAGGTCCCCAAACCTCCAGGGCCAAACCCCACACTCCATAGCCCTCACAGTGACAGTCCCCCATCAGGACCCCAACACTCTAGTATCCCCTGAGCAACCAATCCCACATCCAGGCACAAGGCCCCAATCTACGGCCAGGGCCATCACTAAACCCACACTTAACTGCTTAGTTACTATTAGTGCAGTTGTCAACCCCAGCTTAAGCAGCACAACAGGAGCCATGGTGATGTCATTTGTGGGGCCCCCTACTTGCCGGGCCCTCGGTCCAGGTCCTATTTGCCCGCCTGATCAGTCCGCCCCTGTTTATAACATTTAAACCTCTAAATTTCTGCCTGTTTCAAAGGCTCTATTGACAGCCTCTTAATCACATGATTTTGTATTTGCTTTTCACAACAAGAGACTAATAGTTCATGTGGGCCATATAGATAAAATTGTGTTCACGCCCAAGAAGTCATTTAAGATTTAGCAAAACACAATACTAAATGCAAGTCAATAGATGATAAATAGTCACAGTCATCTGATCACGGGGCTGTCAAATATAACCGTGTTAGTTATGCAAAACTGGGGAATGGGTAATAAAGGGATTATCTATCTTTTAAAACAATAAAAATTCTATTGTAGACTGTCCCTTTAACTAAAAAGTGGCCACTATGTAAATACAAGCTTGACATGTATATATATGTTTACTTGAAAAACATATACATTCATTACTTATTTATTTATCTTTTGTAAATATAAAGAAAAATACTGTTTATGTTCATTTCTGTTATCTATTTACTTTTATGGATAATATTTTAACTCCTTCACGCCATTAGAATGCATGCCATCCGAACAGCGATGGGCTTTAACGTTTTTAGGACGGCATTGAACGTCCTACCATATACAGCATCCTGCAGCTTCCCTCTTTGATGTAGGCAAGGACTGGCCTGGGGGGCATGCCTAGCAGCAAAGGCACTAGTCCCCGATGATCCGATCCCGGCCTTGAAGTCACATGATCGCATTGACAATCTTGTGATTTCATTTTTACTAACAGTGTTTACATTGAAACTATGTTCCAATGTGAACACTATTGTACCGGCACAAAGGGGTTAATTAATGTAATGTTAAAAAATATATTTAAACTGTACTTTAAAGTCTGACATTTCAGAAGTTCGATTACTTTTTATTCTGCAATATTTTTTAATATAACACGCTTGTGTGCCATTTTTGTGCTTCACCGTCTACTTGTGTAAGATGTCATTTTTTGTCAAAGTTCGGCAACTGTTAAAGGATTATTTGTGCAGTGTAATCATATTATTGTCTAGCGACCCTATTGATGTCAATAAGTCCAGCTAATATTAAACAGCTGCCAATTTAGGTAAACTGCCGATATACTTGAACCGTTAAACTGCACTTTCATTCATTAATTCATAAATTCATTATTGGCAACTATGTAAACATATCCCAAATTTACACAAAGAAATGTATACAGCTTTTATATACATTCTGCAAACATTATCCTAACCAGGCATAATAATTTAATACTGTTAAAAGAGTTGTATTTTTTTTTCCATGTCAAATTCATAAGATAAGATTTGGGCATTGAAACCCATTACAACTATGTAACACTAATAAATATAAAAGAACAAAATAAAATGATTTTGTTCTCCACAATAGCAACAAGCCTCGGGCAATTCACTGCATAGTATATGATTTAATATGGTAAAATATTTGTAGAGATTTGGTATAGTTTACTGCTCCTATCAAAATGAAATGACTCATAGGTATACTAAATGCAAACCATATGGGTACAAACATAAAGCACGAAAAAATTGTATATTCAAAGGTCACTGCAGGTCTTCATAAACCTAAAGACCTTGTCCTTGACCTGTTATTGCAAACAAGCCTGTTTTGTAGCTCAAGAAGGAAGCAAATAAATGTATTGGTATTTTATTTATATTATGTTTTTCATTTAGCATTCACAAAACTTTAAATGTCATACTTGTCTAAACCAGCAAAATTAGTATTATTTTACTTATTCCTTGGACAACTGCAGCAAGCATTAAAATACATATTTTACATGTTCATGCAGCACTTGCAAAATGGAAGTGATTAATTAATGTTAAATAGGTTTTTTTAAAAAAAAAATTCTATCAGAATCCATTAATCCAGAAATGAATAAATTCATATCAAACATAGGAGTCAGGCAGAAAACGTAGGAGTCAGCTAGGCAATTGTCTTTATATGTAGCAATTGAAAGCCAATGGACCCTGCTGTAGTTTTAAGTTGGTGGAGCATAATATTCTTCCATTTCTACAACCTTAATAAGTTGTTTTTCACTGTTTTAATGCAGGAATCAGACATTTATTTAGTCATTAATATCCATTTACTACAGAAATTAGCTAAAACATAGTTTACATCATATACATACTGTGTGTGTGTATATATATATATATATATATATATATTGTATATATAAATACAGTGGGGCCTAGTTATCAAGCCGTCAACCTCAAATACGCTGGAATTCCGCAGCGTATTTGTGGCGAGGCTGATTCGCCTTAGTTATCAAAGGCTAGAGACCGGCAAAAGTAGAATTTTGTGATGTAAGCTTCGATCCGCCGGACTCAGTCCGACACAGATCGATTCTTACGTCACTCCAGATGTTCCGCACACAAGTGCGGCACAATCTGACTACTTTTGCTAGTTATCAAAAAACTAGCAGGTACGCTTGGCACTTTTCCGGCCCAGCGTACCTGGTTTTCAATCCGCCGCCCTGGAGGCGGCGGATCCCATAGGAATCAATGGAAGTCTGACCATAGCGAAAGTTCATGTTCGCTGCTGCCAGACATTCCATTGATTTCTATGGGAGCTGTCTACACCTAACACCCTAACATGTACCCCGAGTCTAAACACCCCTAAGCTGTCCCCCCTACACCGCCGCAACTAAATACATTTATTACCCCCTAAACCGCCGCTCCCGGAGCCCACCGCAAGCTGCTCTATACATATTAACCCCTAAACCGCCGCTCCCTGACCCCGCCGCAACTATAATAAATGTATTAACCCCTAAACCGCCCCAACCTACATTATAAAGTACAAAAAATAAAAAAAAGCTAAGATCGGATCAGCCAATAGAATGCGAGCTCAATCTGATCACTGCAGTGCATGCAGTGATCAAGTGCGCAGGCACGAAACATGTTTGCAAATGTTCCTATTCACATTGTGATGTGATAAGTATTTTGTATTTCTTTTATATACCGTGCTACGGTTATTCTGTTTTTAACTTGGCATATTAAACTTTGACATATTTTACTATTTGCGGCTTAAAGGTGCCTATTTTTGCGCTATTTTCACGCTTCCTTTCTACATATTTTTATGGTGTTCAGCAATACCTGTGAATAGCTGCATTAGCACCGTCCGCAACTAACTCACTCTCCATTGTGCCGTACAGAGGAAGGTCAGGGGTCATAACGGATCACGCCGACTACTACAGGTGAGAGGAGGATATTGGCGCTTTCATTTAGACTCTGTTTCTATATATATATATATATATATACACACACAAACAATATATATATATATACACACAGTGTGTGTATTGTGTGTATGTATGTATGTATGTGTGTGTGTGTGTGTATATATATATATATATATATATAAATATATATATATATATATATATATATATATATATAATAAAACAACCTTGGGGACAAATAGGAGATGTTTTGAAACATGTAAATAATAAACATAAGGCTATTTCACTCATTGTCCCACAGCTACATTTGAAGTGTGTGTATGTGAGCACCTATAATCTGACACACATTTTACACTGATCACTGCAGATAAAGCAGGCACAATGCACACTTGTTTTGTGTGACCTGCAGTGGGGAAACCAAGGAATTCCCAATTTGCTTCTTTATCTGTGGCTGCCAGGATATAAAGCACAATAGGGAAGGGATACTACTCTCACACACACATTGGTTATACGGCTGTGTTTTCACAAAATTACTTCTGCCTTCCCTCTCACTGACTGTTAGCTTCTCCCAGCACTTCCTGCAGAGGTTTGATGATGTCATCATCTCACTTCAACTCTGTAGTAAGTGGGCTAGCAGGAGGAGGGGCATTGCAAGCCCTAGGTTAACTGTGAGAGCACCAGCAGGGAAATGCAACTTTATTTGTTATCTGGTTGTAAATAGAGAAGAGAAAAGAGATTAGCTGGGCCCTCCTAAGTGGCGGATCTCCAGGGTCCAGTGGCCGCAAATGGTTTATGCGACATTTAGGACCCTGGGGGACCCGTCACTTTTAAAATTAAAAAAAAATTAAATCACTTTTTTTTTTTGCCCTGGGGGGCACAGCATATAATTTGGGTGGGCATTGCCCCCCAATGCCCCCCCCCCCCCCTTGGAGCCGACCCTGCGGGAGAGCATTCTGCTCAGGTAGGGTGGGAGCTTCCCAGAAAGGCTCTTAAACACAAGGCAGGAAAGATGGAGGGTGCATCTGGATTCCAGCGACAGCCAGTTTAGTTCTTTTAGCATGTCACATTGTAGCACAAAGCGGCAGAACGAGTTATACAATGTATTAAGTTTATTAAGGTGAGTTTGCGGTGCAGGTGCATATACTACATCCCCATAATCAATGATTGGCATCAGCATTTGCTGTACAATCGTTTCCTTTACTGTAGGACTTAGCCAGGATTTGTTTCTGTACAGGGTACCTAGTTTTGGATAGAGTTTAGATGCAAGTTTTTCTATGTGGAGGCCAAAAGATAGATTGGGGTCTAACAACATACCCAAGTATTTGAAAGAGTGGACTGCGGTCAGTGTGCAATTTAATTTTGATTTGATGCGTATATGGGAATTTTGTAGTTTGTGTAATTTAGGTACCATTCCAAAGATCAATGTGACAGTTTTGTCAGTGTTTAGAAAGAGTTTGTTTTTGAGATCCACTTTTCTACCTCTGTGAACTGGTCTTGGAGCACTGCCTCAAGCTGCGGTAGATCGCATTTGCTTGCATAGATTACCGTGTCATCTGCGTACATGTGTACAGTTGAGGATTTCCAGACATTTGGCAGATCATTTATAAATAATGTGAATAGTAGGGGGCCGAGAATGGATCCTTAGGGAACACCACACATAACTTGGAGAGGGAGGGAGTCACTGTCAGAAATGGAGACATATTGCGATCTATCCGATACATATGATCGAAACCAGGTTAGCGGACAATCATCAATACCTGAGTTTTTTAGTTTGAGCAATAGTATGCCGTGGCCTACTGTGTCAAATGCCTTTGCAAAATCAAGGAAAATAGCTCCAGTTAGGTCTCCTTGTTCCATGCCAGTTTGGATGTCGTTGCAAACTTTTAGGAGGGCAGTTGTAGTGGAGTGGTTCGGGCGAAAACCTGATTGATCAGAGTTCAGATAGTTAGATTCTTGGTAATACTCACATAGTTGCGTATGGACGCATTTTTCTATGATTTTTGACAATACTGGAAGCAATGATATTGGGCGATAGTTAGAAACCAATGTTATCTCACCACTTTTATGGATAGGCACTACTCTTGCAGTCTTCTAAAGTTTCGGTATGTATCCAGACACCAAATATTCGTTAATTAGGGTTGTGACAGATTTAGCAATTGCTGGCACACTGAGCTTCCACAGCATTGCTGGGATTTGATCAGGTCCAGACTGGTTTTTCATTTTTAGATTATTAAGGTGTTTCTTAATGACATTGATGGGTACAGGTCTAAAATTGAACTTCTCTACAGTGGGGCAAAAAAGTATTTAGTCAGACACCAATTGTGCAAGTTCTCCCACTTAAGAAGATGAGAGAGGCCTGTAATTTTCATCATAGGTATACCTCAACTATGAGAGACAAAATGTGGACACAAATCCAGACAATCACATTGTCTGATTTGGAAAGAATTTATTTGCAAATTATGGTGGAAAATAAGTATTTGGTCAATATCAAAAGTTCAATACTTTGTTATATATCCTTTGTTGGCAATGACAGAGGTCAAACGTTTTCTGTAAGTCTTCACAAGGTTGTCACACACTGTTGCTGGTATGTTGGCCTATTCCTGCATGCAGATTTCCTCTAGAGCAGTGATGTTTTGGGGCTGTCACTGGGAAACACACGGCTAGATTTAGAGTTTTGTCGGTAAGGACCCGCGTAGCTAACGCTGGCTTTTTTCTGGCCGCACCATAAAAATAACTCTGGTATTGAGAGTCCACATAAAGCCTGCGTTAGGCTCCAAAAAAGGAGCGTAGAGCATATTTAACGCAACTTCAACTCTCGATACCAGAGTTGCTTACGGACGCGGCCAGCCTCAAAAACGTGCTCGTGCACGATTCCCACATAGGAAACAATGGGGCTGTTTGAGCTGGAAAAAAAAACCTAACACCTGCAAAAAAGCCGCGTTCAGCTCCTAACGCAACACCATTGTTTCCTATGGGGAAACACTTCCTACGTCTGCACCTAACACTCTAACATGTACCCCGAGTCTAAACACCCCTAACCTTACACTTATTAACCCCTATTCTGCCGCCCCCGCTATTGCTGACCCCTGCATATTATTATTAACCCCTAATCTGCCGCTCCGTAAACCGCTGCTACTTACATTATCCCTATGTACCCCTAATCTGCTGCCCCTAACACTGCCGACCCCTATATTATATTTATTAACCCCTAATCTGCCCCCCTCAACGTCGCCTCCACCTGCCTACACTTATTAACCCCTAATCTGCCAACCGGACCTGAGCGCTACTATAATAAAGTTATTAACCCCTAATCCGCCTCACTAACCCTATAATAAATAGTATTAACCCCTAATCTGCCCTCCCTAACATCGCAGACACCTAACTTCAATTATTAACCCCTAATCTGCCGACTGGAGCTCACCGCTATTCTAATAAATGTATTAACCCCTAAAGATAAGTCTAACCGTAACACTAACACCCCCCTAAATTAAATATAATTTTAATCTAACGAAATTAATTATCTCTTATTAAATAAATTATTTCTATTTAAAGCTAAATACTTACCTGTAAAATAAATCCTAATATAGCTACAATATAAATTATAATTATATTATAGCTATTTTAGGATTAAGATTTATTTTACAGGTAACTTTGTAATTATTTTAACCAGGTACAATAGCTATTAAATAGTTAATAACTATTTAATAGTTACCTAGTTAAAATAATAACACAATTACCTGTAAAATAAATCCTAACCTAAGTTACAATTAAACCTAACACTACACTATCATTAAATTAATTAAATAAAATATCTACAATTACCTACAATTAAACCTAACACTACACTATCAATACATTAATTAAATACAATATCTACAAATAACTACAATGAAATAAACTAACTAAAGTACAAAAAAATAAAAAAGAACTAAGTTACAAACAATAAAAAAGAACTAAGTTACAAAAAATAAAAAAATATTTACAAACATAAGGAAAATCTTACAACAATTTTAAACTAATTACACCTACTCTAAGCCCCCTAATAAAATAACAAAGCTCCCCAAAATAAAAAATGCCCTACCCTATTCTAAATTATTAAAGTTCAAAGCTCTTTTACCTTACCAGCCCTGAACAGGGCCCTTTGCAGGGCATGCCCCAAAGCTCTTTTGCCTGTAAAAAAAAAACATACAATACCCCCCCCCAACATTACAACCCACCACCCACATACCCCTAATCTAACCCAAACCCCCCTTAAATAAACCTAACACTAAGCCCCTGAAGATCTTCCTACCTTGTCTTCACCTCACCGGGTATCACACCGATCCGTCCTGGCTCCGATATCTTTATCCAACCCAAGAGGGGGCTAGACATCCATCATCCGATGGCTGAAGAAGTCCAGAAGAGGGTCCAAAGTCTTCATCCTATCCGGGAAGAAGAGTAGATCCGGACCGGCAACCATCTTCTTCCAAGCGGCATCTTCTATCTTCATCCGATGAGGACCGGCTCCATCCTGAAGACCTCCACCGCGGACCCATCTTCATCCGGCGACGTCCAACTGAAGAATGACGGTTCCTTTAAGGGACGTCATCCAAGATGGCGTCCCTCGAATTCCGATTGGCTGATAGGATTCTATCAGCCAATCGGAATTAAGGTAGGAATATTCTGATTGGCTGATGGAATCAGCCAATCAGAATCAAGTTCAATCCGATTGGCTGATCCAATCAGCCAATCAGATTGAGCTCGCATTCTATTGGCTGTTCCGATCAGCCAATAGAATGTGAGCTCAATCTGATTGGCTGATTGGATCAGCCAATCGGATTGATCTTGATTCTGATTGGCTGATTCCATCAGCCAATCAGAATATTCCTACCTTAATTCCGATTGGCTGATAGAATCCTATCAGCCAATCGGAATTCAAGGGACGCCATCTTGGATGACGTCCCTTAAAGGAACCGTCATTCTTCAGTTGGACGTCGCCGGATGAAGATGGGTCCGCGGTGGAGGTCTTCAGGATGGAGCCGGTCCTCATCGGATGAAGATAGAAGATGCCGCTTGGAAGAAGATGGTTGCCGGTCCGGATCTACTCTTCTTCCCGGATAGGATGAAGACTTTGGACCCTCTTCTGGACTTCTTCAGCCATCGGATGATGGATGTCTAGCCCCCTCTTGGGTTGGATAAAGATATCGGAGCCAGGACGGATCGGTGTGATACCCGGTGAGGTGAAGACAAGGTAGGAAGATCTTCAGGGGCTTAGTGTTAGGTTTATTTAAGGGGGGGTTGGGTTAGATTAGGGGTATGTGGGTGGTGGGTTGTAATGTTGGGGGGGGGGGGTATTGTATGTTTTTTTTACAGGCAAAAGAGCTGAATTCTTTGGGGCATGCCCCGCAAAGGGCCCTGTTCAGGGCTGGTAAGGTAAAAGAGCTTTGAACTTTAGTAATTTAGAATAGGGTAGGGCATTTTTTATTTTGGGGGGCTTTGTTATTTTATTAGGGGGCTTAGAGTAGGTGTAATTAGTTTAAAATTGTTGTAAGATTTTTCTTGTTTGTAAATATTTTTTTATTTTTTGTAACTTAGTTCTTTTTTATTTTTTATACTTTAGTTAGTTTATTTCATTGTAGTTATTTTTAGGTATTGTATTTAATTAATGTATTGATAGTGTAGTGTTAGGTTTAATTGTAGGTAATTGTAGGTATTTTATTTAATTAATTTAATGATAGTATAGTGTTAGGTTTAATTGTAACTTAGGTTAGGATTTATTTTACAGGTAATTTTGTAATTATTTTAACTATTTTAGCTATTAAATAGTTCTTAACTATTTAATAGCTATTGTACCTGGTTAAAATAAATACAAAGTTACCTGTAAAATAAATATTAATCCTAAAATAGCTATAATATAATTAAAATTTATATTGTAGCTATATTAGGATTTATTTTACAGGTAAGTATTTAGCTTTAAATAGGAATAATTTATTTAATAAGAGTTAATTTATTTCGTTAGATTTAAATTATATTTAAGTTAGGGGGGTGTTAGTGTTAGGGTTAGACTTAGCTTTAGAGGTTAATACATTTATTAGAATAGCGGTGAGCTCCAGTCGGCAGATTAGGGGTTAATGTTTGAAGTTAGGTGTCAGCGATGTTAGGGAGGGCAGATTAGGGGTTAATACTATTTATTATAGGGTTAGTGAGGTGGATTAGGGGTTAATAACTTTATTATGATAGCGGTGCGGTCCGCTCGGCAGATTAGGGGTTAATAAGTGTAGGCAGGTGGAGGCGACGTTGTGGGGGGCAGATTAGGGGTTAATAAATATAATATAGGGGTCGGCGGTGTTAGGGGCAGCAGATTAGGGGTACATAAGTATAACGTAGGTGGCGGTCGGCAGATTAGGGGTTAAAAAAATTTAATCGAGTGGCGGCGATGTGGGGGGACCTCGGTTTAGGGGTACATAGGTAGTTTATGGGTGTTAGTGTACTTTAGAGTACAGTAGTTAAGAGCTTTATGAACCGGCGTTAGCCCAGAAAGCTCTTAACTACTGACTTTTTTCTGCGGCTGGAGTTTTGTCGTTAGATTTCTAACGCTCACTTCAGCCACGACTCTAAATACCGGAGTTAGAAAAATCCCATTGAAAAGATAGGATACGCAATTGACGTAAGGGGATCTGTGGTATGGAAAAGTCGCGGCTGAAAAGTGAGCGTTAGACCCTTTTTTGAGTGACTCCAAATACCGGAGGTAGCCTAAAACCAGCGTTAGGAGCCTCTAACGCTGGTTTTCACGGCTACCGCCAAACTCCAAATCTAGGCCATTGACTTTCAACTCCCTCCAAAGGTTTTCTATGGGGTTGAGATCTGGAGACTGACTAGGCCACTCCAGGACCTTGAAATGCTTCTTACGAAGCCACTCCTTTGTTGCCCGGGCGGTGTGTTTGGGATCATTGTCATGCTGAAAGACCCAGCCACGTTTCATCTTCAATGCCCTTGCTGATGGAAGGAGGTTTGCACTCAAAATCTCACGATACATGGCCCCATTCATTCTTTCATGTACATGGATCAGTCGGCCTGTTCCCTTTGCAGAGAAACAGTCCCAAAGCATGATGTGGCCACCCCCATGCTTCACAGTAAGTATGGTGTTCTTTGGTTGCAACTCAGCATTCTCTCTCCTCCAAACACGACAAGTTGTGTTTCTACCAAACAGTTCTACTTTGGTTACATCTGACCATATGACATTCTCCCAATCCGCTTCTGGATCATCCAAATGCTTTCTTGCATACTTCAGACGGGCCCGGACATGTACTGGCACTGCAGGATCTGAGTCCCTGGCGGCGTAGTGTGTTACTGATGGTAGCCTTTGTTACGTTGGTCACAGCTCTCTGCAGGACATTCACTAGGTCCCCCCATGTGGTTCTGGGATGTTTGCTCACCGTTCTTGTGATCATTTTGACCCCACGGGGTGAGATCTTGCGTGGAGCCCCAGATCGAGGGAGATTATCAGTGGTCTTTTATGTCTTCCATTTTCTAATTATTGCTCCAACAGTTGATTTCTTCACAACAAGCTGCTTGCCTATTGCAGATTCAGTCTTCCCAGCCTGGTGCAGGTCTATAATTTTGTTTCTGGTGTCCTTCGACAGCTCTTTGGTCTTCACCATAGTGGAGTTTGGAGTGTGACTGTTTGAGGTCGTGGACAGGTGTCTTTTATACTGATAACAAGTTCAAACAAGTGCCATTAATACAGGTAATGAGTGGAGGACAGAGAAGCCTCTTAAAGAAGAAGATACAGGTCTGTGAGAGCCAGAAATCTTGCTTGTTTGTAGGTGACCAAATACTTATTTTCCACCATAATATGCAAATAAATTCTTTCCAAATCAGACAATGTGATTGTCTGGATTTGTTTACACATTTTTTCTCTCATAGTTGAGGTATACCTATGATGAAAATTACAGGCCTCTCTCATCTTCTTAAGTGGGAGAACTTGCACAATTGTTGTCTGACTAAATACTTTTTTGCCCCACTATATATTGGGTCTTTGCATATTTAGTGGGGCCTGATCCACATTTGTAGTTTCAGGATGTGTGTCATTTATTAGTTTGTCAATCAGGGTGGTGGAGCATCTGACAAAATAATTGTTAAAGGCATTTGCTACTTCTAAGGGAACTTGCAGGGCTTGGTTGTCCACTTTGACAGTGGAGGGTTGGGAGTGGATTGGGGGAGTGTGTAAGTTATTTATGACTTTCCAAAACTTTCTAGGGTTTGATATGTTATTGTTCAGATTCTTACAGAAATATTGGGCCTTGGCCAATTTTGTTTTTTTAGTGCATATATTTTGCCATTGTCTATATACACAGTGAACGTTCATAGAGCCAGTATGCTTGAACTACAACCACAATGAATCAGGAAACTGGTACATTTGAATGAGGTCAGCTGTGATCCATTTCATATGTGCTCCTTTCACTCTCACCTTACACAGCGGGGCATGCAAATTCCAAACTTGTAGGAGTTCGGACTGAAAGAATTCAACTGTCTATATCTGGGATTAGGTTTAATTTGTGCCAGGGGAGGTTCTTGATGTCATTTAGAAATGATTGAAGATTACATTTTTTGAAGGACCTGGTGATTTTAACCTTGGGAAAGAATTTAGCAGCCTTTATTTTGTGCACGCAGTACACTAAGCAGTGGTCACTGAAACTGTTAGGGAGAATACCTGCCTCCTGGATCCAGTCAGGAGAAGTGGAGAGAATTCAATCGAGCAGGGTGTGGTTATGGCTTTTAATGTTTATGCGAGTTGGGGAGGAGATTAATTGTGTTAGCTGCAAAGTCTTAAACAGCGAGCTAGAACTATTATTTTTAGGATTCAGCCAATCAATATTAAAATCTCCAAAGACCAAAATTTCACTTTTTGGGTTTTGAGCTATGGTTTGAGCTAAGGAGATGGGCTATGTCAGAAAGGGAATGCACAGGGGAGCTAGGTGGGCAGTAAATTCCTGCAACAATGATTGATTTACTGCAAAGGATCTAAATTGTGCCAGAAAGGAAATCAAAGGTGGCAGGAGAGCTAAATTTTTGTAAGGGGTGTACTTTATGGAATTTTCAACATAAATTACAATGCTGCCTCCTCTTTTTGCTCTGTCATTTCTATGGCATGAATACCCATGTATTGCAATGGCAGAGTCAGATATTTTTGTGGTTAGCCACGAGATCACAATGATTTTGGACTTGTAATATGAACACCATGCTTGCAGTGCATCGATTTTTGGTAGTTTGGTAGTAAGCTGCGGATATTACAGTGCACAAAGGAGAGGCCTTTTTTAGCTGGAAGGCTAGGAATGGAATTTGTTGGGGGACCAGGGTTAGACTCTACATAATTTGCAAGAGCAAGTAACATGAGGAATAGGAATTTGAACATCATTTTTGTTTGGCCATATAGTGAATGGGATACTTTATAATTTTGTGAGGTGGGGGTAGAAAGACTATTTTTTATAACTCTCCACCAGCACTCAGCAGATAAGTTACAGCAACAGAGCAGGCCATGGTGTATGATAATTTGTTTTCCAGTTTGAGGTGTGTGCTTATGGTGGTAGTGATGTGAACAAAATTGGAGTGAGAAAAGGGTTAGCACTAATAACAGTATGGTCATATTTAGATTCATGTTTGTGGTATGAGGTGTGTAGATGAAAATTAAACACCTTCCGTTTAAGGATGCCCCACAGAAGCTCAATAGGGTTTAGGTCTGGAGACATGCTTGGCCAGTCCATCACTGTTACCCTCAGCTTCTTTAGCAAGGTAGTGGTCGTCTTGGAGGTGGGTTTGGGGTCGTTATCATGTTGGAATACTGCCCTGCGGCCCAGTATCTGAAGGGAGGGGATCATGCTCTGCTTCAGTATGTCACAGTACATGTTGGCATTCATGGTTTCCTCAATGAAATGTAGCTCCCCAGTTCCGGCAGCACTCATGCAGGCCCAGACCATGGCACTCCCACCACCATGCTTGACTGCAGGCTAGACAAACTTGTCTTTGTACTCCTCACCTGGTTGCCGCCACACACGCTTGACACCATCTGAACCAAATAAGTTTATCTTGGTCTCATCGGACCTCAGAGAGTTCTTTGCCAATAAGTGCCATGTTGAACTTCAAGTATGAAAGAGTGTGAGAGTGATAACACCAAATTTAACACACCTGCTCCCCATTCACACCTGAGACCTTGTAACACTAATGACTCACATGACACCGGGGAAGGAAAATGGCTAATTGGGCCCAATTTGGACATTTTCACTTAGGGGTGTACTCACTTTTGTTGCCAATGGTTTAGACATTAATGGCTGTGTGTTGAGTTATTTTGAGGGGACAGCAAATCTACACTGTTATACAGGCTGTACACTCACTACTTTACATTGTAGCAAAGTGTAATTTCTTCAGTGTAAATAATAAAATATTTACAAAATTTGTGAGGGGTGTACTCACTTTTGTGAGATATTATATCCGGAGGTTTTCTTTGGGAAATAGACGTATGAGTGCTGCCAGCATTGCTGCAGAGGTTGAAGGGGTATTTAAAATGTTTTGATAATATAGAAGTGGATGTGCGGTAATATACTATTTTGCGTAAATATTTGGTTGTTTGCCTGCACCCCTAAGTAATATTAATAAAATAATTTTGTAAGGTGTGCAGAAACATTTGTATTTGTATTTAAATCAAGACTAACCACCTTCATGATTTCTAGCACCCCCCCCCCCATTTGCTCAGGTGCTCTCATTATAGGACATTGGAAGTGTGTATAAAGCCAGGGAGGCTCATTCTTAGATGCATAGTTGAATCAGGAATGTTATAGCCCAGAAAGGCTTCACATTGCAGTGTTAGGACCAGTCAACATTGGGACACCTTGTAAATTGGTGACTGGCTTAAGCAAAATATGGCACTATTTAAAATGTTTTGATAATATAGAAGTGGATGTGTGGCAACATTCTATTTTGTGTGTGTGTGTGTGTGTGTATATATATATATATATATATATATATATATATATATATATATATATATATATATATAAATATACACAGACATGAAACAAAACACTGATATGGGGCAGGATAAAACAATCCAGAGGGCTCTTAGCATTAGCAAATTACAGTAGCACTGTCCAGTGTAGTGTATGTGTGTACACCAATGTTTGGGTATGCGAGAGTCACTGAGGTTAGTGAGATTATTATTCTTTATTTATAAAGTGCCAAGAGATTCCGCAGTGCTGCCCATGAGTACAAGGATAAAAGTACAACGGAGAAACAATACAATAGAAGACAACATTTTACAGACAAATACAGGGGGAATTGAGGGCTCTATTCCCGTGGGAACTTACAATCTAGATGGGTAGGAGGATGGGAAACAGTTGGTGGGGACTGCAAAGTTGAGAATGATATTAGTGATGAGATAGATGAGGGCAACTGTTAGTTAAGTGATATTGAGTCAGGTGATAAGCTTTCCTGAACAAAAAGGTCTTTAGGGAATGTTTAAAGGAGGAGAGGGGAGAGTCTGAGAGCTCAAGGAAGTGCGTTCCAGAGGGTTGGTGCCGCACGAGAGAAGTCCTGTAGTCTAGCATTAGAGGAGGTGTAGGTAGAGGATGCAAGTAGCAGGTAATTGTTGGATCTTAGGGGGCGGGCTGGAGTATATTTGTTGATGAGTGAGGACAAGTAGAGTGGGGCAGCATTGGTGAGGGTTTTGTAGGCAAGGGTAAGAATTTTGAATTTAATTCTGCTGTGAATGGGGAGCCAGTGAAGGGACTCTCAGAGAGGTAAAGCAGAAATGGAGTGTCGAGAGAGGTGGATTAGCCTGGCAGATGCATTTAGGATGGATTGAAGGGGGGAGAGGCAGGAGAGAGGGAGCCCAGTTAATAATTTATTATTATTATTTATTATTATTATTATTATTTATTAATTCAGGAAATTACCAGGGAGTGGATTAGCAGTTTCATCACTCAGAATCGGATGAATTTTGGAGATATTGCGCAGGTGGTTGTGGTAGGATGAAGAGAGCAATTGGATGTGGGGAATGAAGGACAGATTTGAGTCAAGTATGACTCTGAGGCAGCGGACTTGGGGTGATGGGGTGATAGTGGTGCCGCCAACAGTGATGGAAAAATTAGAAACTGTAGTAGAGTTAGAGGGGGGAATTAGAAGTAGTTCGGTCTTGTACATGTTTATTTTTAGGTGGTGAGAGGCTATCCAGGAGGAAATGCCAGATAAGCAGTCACTGATGTGAGAATTGACAGAAGGAGAGAGTGCAGGGGTGGAAAGGTAGATCTGGGTATCATCAGCATAGAGGTGGTAGTTGAAGCCATAGCTATTGATAAGTTTACCCAGTGAAGCAATGTAAGTAGAGAAGAGTAGAGGACCCAGGACAGAGCCTTGAGGTACTCCAACAGACAGAGGCAATGGAGAGGAGGAGTCACCAGCAAAAGAGACGGAAAAGGATCTTTTAGAGAGATAAGAGTGATTTCAGGAGAGGGCAGTGTCACAGAGCCCAAGAGAGCTGAGAGTCCGTAGGTGAAGGGGTTGGTCAACAGTGTCAAAGGCAGCAGAGAGGTCAAGTAAGATGAGTATAGAGTAGTAGCCTTTGTTTTTAGCAGAAAAGAGATCATTAGTAACCTTAGTGAGGGCAGTCTCAGTTGAGTGTTGGGGACGGAAGCCAAATTGCAGGGGGTCGAGCAGTGAGTTGGAGGACAGGAAATGGGTTAGGCGATTGAAAACTAGTTTTTCAAGGATTTTTTAAGATAGCAGAAGCAGTGATATGGGGCGGTAGTTTGCAGGAGAGTTAGGGTCAAGGGAGGGTTTTTTGAGGATGGGGTGACCTTTGCATGTTTGAAGGAGGCAGGGAATGAGCTGGTAGAAAGGGATAGGTTGAATATGTGGGTAAGAGCTGGAGTGAGGGTGGGAGACAGAGAAGATATTAGATGTGAAGGAATAGTGTCAAGTGGGCAGATAGTGATGTGTGAGAAAGACAATAGGGAAGCCACTTCACTCTCAGTGGTTGGGAGGAGGGTGCAGAGAGTGACAGAGGGGGTGACTGGGAGCAAAGTTGGGAGATTGCAGGCTTGTGTTGGGATGTTTCTTTGGATGGTAAGTGTTTTATTGAAAAAGTAGTCAGCCAGGTCTTGAGCACTGAACGCAGATGAGGGGGGTGGTGCAGGTGGGTAGAGGAGAGAAAATGAAGAAGAGTATTTTAGGGTTTGAGGAGTGAGTGGATTTAAGAGAAGAGAAGTAGGTTTGCTTAGCTAAGTGAAGGGCAGAGGTGTAAGAGTAAAGGATGAACTTATAGTGCATGAAATCAGGTTTAGAGCAGGATTTCCTCCAGGCACGTTCAGCAGTGTGGGAGCATTTTTTGTAGGTGGCGTGTTTGCTGGGAGTGCCAGGGTTGGAGCTGACGACATGGGGCTTTGCAATGTTGGGGCGGGGCGAGAGTGTCAAGTGCAGAGAAGAGAGTATTGTTATAGTGGGTTATAGCAAAGTCAGGGCAGGATATCGTGGAAGTGTGGGGGAGGCATATTTGAATAAGGTTGGAGAGGGTCTACAGTGTGCAGATTTCTACAGGTGCAAGGGCAAGGATGGGAAGTAGGTTTAGCCTATATATTAAGATTAAAGGTGAGCAGATGGTGGTCTGAGATGGGAAATGGGCGACAGGCATCATCAGGGAGAGAGCAGAGATAGTAGAATACCAGATCAATAGAGTGTCCATCGAGGGGGGTATGGAATAGTGTGGATTGTGGGAGGCCGAAGGAGTTAGTGAGCGAGAGAAGTTTAGAGGCAGCAGGGGCAGATGAGTTGTCAATGGGAAAGTTAAAGTCCCCCAGAATTAGAGTAGGTGTATTTGTAGAGAGAAAGTAAGGAAGCCAGGAAG
Source organism: Bombina bombina (assembly GCF_027579735.1). Lineage (NCBI taxonomy): Eukaryota > Metazoa > Chordata > Amphibia > Anura > Bombinatoridae > Bombina > Bombina bombina. The sequence goes on along the minus strand of NC_069504.1, from coordinate 268,831,862 downwards.
CAAAGTTGTCAAGGTATTGGGAGGTTGTTCCAGGGGGCGATAGATAACTTCCAGTCTGAGAGAGAGGGGGAGAACAGGCGAATGCAGTGGACTTCAAAGGAAGAAAAGGAAAGAGATGGAAATGGAGATAGGTATTGATAGGAACAGGAGGAGGAGAGTAAGATGCCAACACCACCACCAAATCTCTCACCTGGCCTAGGTGTGTGGCTAAAGGGAAGACAATCATGTGTGAGAGCAGCAATGGAAGCAGTGTCAGAGGAAGATAGCCAGGTTTTGGTAATTGCTAAAAGGTTGGAAGCATTGGAAACAAACAGGTCGTGAACAGTTGTAAGTTTGTTAGACAGAGCGAGCATTCCAGAGGGCACAAGAAAAGGGAGGGAATAAGTGCTGTGGGTTAATGGAGATTGTTGGTATTGTGTGACCTAGAGTTTTTGCAGTGGGAGACAGAGGGAGAGTGTAAAAGTGTCGTGATTGCTGCAGGGCCAGGGTTAGGAGAGACATCACCAGCAGCAAGCAGTAGTAGCAGTGAGAGTGACAGAAGGTGAGAGTGAGATTTGTAGGAGCGCGTATGACTAGACACAGGAGAGTTAGAGGGGGAAGTGTTTCTAAGGAGACAAAGTAGTTGATGAGAGGACATCGTAGGGGATGAGAGAAGGGAGGGTGAGATATGGATAGTGTGGGGATTGTTGTTATAGGGACATGAAATTAGTTCTAGGAGAAGGGCAGACAGAGAGAGCAGAAATGACCTAGAGAGCATTGTGTAAGTATATAGTTATTAAGTTTACCTGTTAGTGGGACTGCAGTTTCCACCTCCAGTTTCTAATTCCAGGGAGTAACTCTGCCACTTCAAACAGAGCCACGGCTCAAATGGGCCTTAGGCCTGCTGTATGAAGCAGTGAGAGTAATGAACAGATGCCCCAATCCACGTTTAGTCAGAACAAGTGAAATTCTCTGTACCTTATGTTATGTCCCACCAGTCAACACATGCGGCAGCCCTTGTGACAAAACCTAACGTGGCCATTCGGCCTCTGCACTCACCGCTACCAGCTTCTCTGGGACCACTCTGGTATTCTTTTGCAATTTGTGAGCCTCTGGCGTCCTGTGTCTGAAACAGCCTCCCCTGTGTAACGCCCCACGATGTGGAAGGGGTACCACGTGACCTCTGCTGATCCAATCCTGTCCCTGAATTTCCAAGTTGACGATCAGCACACAGTTCAAAAGCGCAGTGATGCTTTAAAATACAAATTCTTTATTCGATACTTCTTTAAAAAACATCCATGGGGTGCACAGAGATGCCCCTATGCTGTCCTCTCATCAACTACTTTGTCTACTTAGAAACACTTCCCCCTCTAACTCTCCTGTGTCTAGTCATACGTGCTCCTACATGTTTCGGCTATTCAGCCGTAATCATAGCTGTGGATCAAACATCTGTCTGCTAATTTAAACACAAAGGTAAAACATAATTGGCTAAAAACAATGCTAACAATTAACCCTCCTTATTAATTTATGTTTGATTATTTAAAAATACATACAATCACTATCTAATGAATATAGCTAGGCTGTATTAAGGTAGTCACAGAAGGCATATTTAAATAACATATAAAATGTAGGTATTATAACCTCCAGGTTTGACCTTCCAATTTTAAGTTTCAACTTTTAACTTTTAAGAGACAAGGAAATAAGAAGAAAATGTGCAACATACAATAGTGACACAATCTACAATACTTAATACATCCAAGTGTGCCTATTAGCCTATCATAAATATTGCAGCTGTGTAAACATATATATATAGCAAGCAATAATAATAGTAACACAAAATCTCTGTTTGGATATATAAACAAAGAGAAATGAGAATGGAATGTAAAATATTGAGAAATGAATGTAAAATATTGCAATGACAGTGGTAGTTGTAAGATTACAAAGATATATATAAATGATATTAATTATATTATATTGTGTTGTATGCATGTGGTATAGAATACAATATAATACCATGCAATAGATATAGGGAGTATATAAATAAATGCTACAATAAATGGACAAATAAACAAATGTGTTAAAGATGCAGAACTGCATAAGTTACAGACTAGCTGGATGACACTTCCAGATGCATAAAAGTATATGTGTAGCAGCTCTAAGAGCAACCTTCAAAGAGTCAATAAGGAATAATTAAAGGAATAAGGATGATAATAGTAGTAACAATAACGATAACTGGGATTAAGTAGCGAATGGATGATAGGATAATAATAAAATGAAGTTAAACCACATAAGTAATATGAGCAGACAATTAAATAAACATATATAAATATATGTATAAGTGTGAGGTTTAGTAAACTGGACAGGTAACTAAATGCTCTGTTTATGTGTACCCCACTTATTCTCACAAATCCCATCCATTCCCTAGTAACACTAGTCATATAGACAAAATGACTATCAGCTAGATTACGAGTTTTGCGCTATAGAGTGTGCAAAACAAAAGTTGCGTTATTTCACCCCCTCCCATAGTGCTGCCATTACAATTTTCTTAAAAGCCTCTTTGTGCTTGCGATATGGTGGCAAAAAGCTCCATACCACACAAAATCCAAGGGCTGAGAATACATGCTAGTGCACGCTTTCCCCATAGACATCAATGGGGAGAGAGTGTTAGAAATAAAACTAACACCTGAAGCGCGGAATGAAAAGCTCCGTAACTCAACCCCATTGATGTCTATGGGGAAAAAAAGTTACATTTAAACCTAACACCCTAACATAAACCCCAAGTCTAGTCATCCCTAATCTGCCACCCCCGACATCACCGACACCTAAGTAAAGTTATTAACCCTTATTCCCCCACACCCTAACATAGCTGACACTATAATAAATATATTAACTCCTAATCCGCTGCTCCACGACATCGCCGCCACTAAATAAAGTTATAAACCCCTAAACCTCTGGCCTCCCACATCACCGCCACTAACTAATCCTATTAACCCCTAAACCAGCAGCCCCCCACATCGCCATTAATAAAATAAACTATTAACCCCTAAACCTATCACCCCCTAACTTAAAATTACAATATCCCTATCTTAAAATAAATAAAAACCTGTTATATTAAAAAAACCTGTTTAAACTAACAATTAACCTAACATAACTATTATACTAAACTATTATTCTAAAATTAAAATAACTACCAATTAAAAAAAAACTAAATTACACATTAAATAAAACCTACTACTAAAAATATTTAAGTCTAAAATTACAAAAAATAAAAAATACTAAATTACAAAAAATAACAAACACTAAATTACGAAAAATAGCAAACAAAATTATCAAAAATAAAAACAATTACACCTAATCTTCTATCTTCATCCCGGCGGTGGAGTGGGTCCATCCTTGAAGACATCCGGCACGGAGCGTCCTCTTCATATGGTCGCTGCCACACACTGAATCTTCAATGCAAGGGAGCCGTTTCAAAATGGCATCCCTTGCATTCCTATTGGCTGATTTAATTCTTGAAATTCAAATCAGCCAATAGGATGAGAGCTACTGAAATCCTATTGGCTGTTCAAATCAGCCAATAGGATAAGAGTGTCAGGGTGCCAGGAATCAGACTGAGACGAGAAGTGCAAAAATAATCACACCTTTATTAATAGCAAAAAATAATAAAAAGTCCACAAGTCAAATAACAAGCCAGGAGTCAAAACCAGAGCTGGTAGTCAGACGAGCTGAGTCAGGAGCCAAAGCGAATAGTCAGACAAGCCGGAATCAGGAACAAGGAAAACAGCAGAGTCAGGAACAAGCCAGGGATCAGGAACCAGGAAGGACGTTGGGCAGCTAGGTAATCCACAGGAACTTTCACAAACAGGTCTCAGACAACGCAAAGGCAAGCATACTGAACAGAGGCCCTTTAAATAATAAGTGATGACATCACAATTCTGAGACTGCATCCTATCTCACACGGATGATGCACACCAGTCTGGCCATAAAAGGAAGTGCAAGAAATGAGCAGCATCCCCCACAATGCACCATAGTCAGCAAGAAAGGTGAGTAAAATGGTTGCCAGCAGCACATGGCAAACAAAACAGGGAAAAACCCCTGACAGTACCCTCCCCTCAACGACACAGCGGGAGGACAAAAGGCTTATTGGAGAAACTGGTGTGGAAGGCACGGAGGAGGGCAGGAGCATGAACATCAGAGGAGGGAACCCAAGAATGCTCCTCCGGACCGTAGCCCCTCCAGTGAACCAAATACTGTACACGGCCCCTGGACATACGAGAGTCAATAATGCTGCTGACCTCATACTCCTCATGGTTGTCAACAAAGATAGGATGGGGACGAGGCAACACAGTTGTAAACCAATTACAAACCAATGGTTTCAAGATGGAGACATGAAAAACATTGGAGATGCGCATAGCAGGAGGAAGGTCAAGAGCGTAGGCCACAGGATTAACCCATTGGAGTATTCGAAAAGGACCAACATAACGGGCAGCCAATTTATTGGAATGCACATGAAGGTTCAAGTTGCCGGAGGACAGCCAAACTTTCTAACCAACCTGATAGGAAGGTGCGGGCAGACGCCTACAATCAGCCTGGAACTTTTGGTGCTGCATAGAACGATGAAGGCAATCCTGAATCTGCACCCACGTGGAACGGAGTTGCCAGAGATGCTCGTCCAAAGCCGGAATACCCTGAAACATGAGTGAATCAGGCAACAAGGATGGTTGAAACCCATAATTCGCCATGAATGGGGATAACTTGGAGGAAGCATTAATAGCACTATTACGAGCAAACTCTGCCCAAGGTAACAGTTCAGACCAATTATTGTGGTGATCTGAGACATAGCAACTGAGGAACTGTTCCAGAGCTTGATTAGACTGTTCCGCAGCCCCATTGGATTGAGGGTGACATGCCGAGGAGAAGAAAAGCTGGATTCCCATTTGAGCACAAAAGGAACGCCAAAATCTGGAGACAAACTGGCTTCCCCGGTCCGACACTATTTCCTTGGGTAACCCATGTAAACGGAAGACCTCCCGGGCAAAAATTGAAGCAAGCTCCTGAGCGCTAGGCAGCTTCATCAAGGGAATGCAATGTGACATTTTAGAAAAATGGTCAACCACCATAAGGATAACAGTATTGCCATTGGAAACAGGGAGCTTGACAATGAAGTCCATGGAAAAATGTGTCCAAGGATGCTCACCATTAGCAATAGGTTGCAGAAGACCCACAGGAAGACGTTGAGGAGTTTTATTCTGTGCACAAACTGAGCAGGAGGCAACATACGCAGCAATATCAGAACGAAGACCTGGCCACCAGAATTGTCAAGTGACAGACCAAATCATTTGGTTCTTGCCTGGGTGACCTGCGGCTTTAGGATAGTGGTAAGTGTGCAAAAGTTTAGTTAGAAGATTCTCAGGAACAAAACACTTACCACTAGGTTTCTCAGGAGGTGCATTGGTTTGTGTAGCCAGGATATCCTCCCCCAAGGTCAAATTAGTATGAATGGTAGTCAAAATATGGTCAGGAGGTATAATAGGAGTAGGTACAGACTCCTCCTTGGACAGAGGCGAAAATTGTCGAGAGAGGGAATCAGCCCTAACATTCTTACTACCAGGCAGGTAGGAGACCACATAATTAAACCGAGACAAAAATAGCGCCCATCTGGCCTGTCGGAGTGACAAACGTTTTGCTTTAGATAGATAAGTTAAATTCCTTTGGTCAGTAAAATAAGCACTGGCACGCTAGTACCCTCGAGAAGATGCCTCCATTCCTTGAGTGCCAAAATTATGGCCAGTAATTCCCTGTCACAAATTTCATAATTGCACTCTGCTGGAGACAATTTCTTAGAGAAGAAACCACACGGATGCAAGGAACCGTCAGGCATAGGACGTTGAGACAAGAGGGCAACTACTCTAGTCTCAGACGCATCGACCTCAAGAACGAAAGGCGGGATAGGGTTAGGATGAGCCAGAACTGGAGTGGCAGCAAAGGCAGACTTAAGACTATCAAAGGCCTTAATGGCAGTAGGTGACCAATGGAGTGGATCATTCTCTTTACGGGTCATGTCTGTGATAGGTTTGACCAAGGAAGAAAAGTTTTTAATAAACTGTCTATAGTAATTGGCGAACCCCAAAAAATGTTGAATAGACCGAAGACCAACTGGGTGAGGCCACTGCAGAACTGCAGATAACTTGTCAGGATCCATGGAGAACCCTGCAACGGAGATAACATAACCTAGGAAGGTTACTTGAGTCTGATGGAACTCACATTTCTCGAGTTTACAAAACAGGCTGTTCTCACGTAGTCTCTGAAAAACCCGTGTAACATCAGAACGATGAGCCTCAAGTGTGGGTGAGTGTATCAGGATGTCGTCTAAGTACACTACACTGTTGCAACATATCTTGTAGGACATTATTAATAAATTCCTGAAAAACAGCAGAAGCATTACATAGGCCAAAGGGCATTACAAGATACTCATAATGCCCGCTCCTGGTGTTAAATGCTGTTTTCCATTTGTGCCCCTCCTTAATCCTAACGAGATTGCACGCTCCTCTCAAATCAAGTTTAGTAACGACCGTAGCTCCCTTGAGGCGGTCAAAGTGTTCCGTAATGAGCGGAATAGGGTAAGCATTCTTAATGGTAAGACGATAAAGACCCCTATAATCAATGCATGGTCTTAACGCGCCACCCTTTTTCTTCACAAAGAAGAAGCCAGCCCCTGCAGGAGAGCAGGATTTGCGGATGATCCCCCATGACAGAGCATCGGCAACATACTCCTCCATAGCACAATTCTCTGCAACAGACAGAGGGCACACCTGGCCCTGAGGAGGAATGGCTCCGGGTTGCAAGTCTATGGCTCAATCGTAAGACCGGTGAGGAGACAATGTACCGGCACGCACCTTCTAAAAAATGTCTAGGAACTCTCGGTACTCCTCTGGCAATTAAGATACTGAAGAAGTGCACAAGACTTTAACTGGTTTCCGAAGACAAGTGGAAATACATTGCAGGGACCACGACAAAATTTCGGACCTGCGCAAGTCAAGACTGGGATTGTGCTTTTGGAGCCAGGGATAACCCAGAACAACTGGAAAATGCAGAGAGTTTATCACCTGGAACTTGAGGGTTTCAAAATGGAGAGCCCCAACAGCCATGGACAACGGAGCAGTTTCATGAGTAACGAGTGCGGGCTGAAGGGGCCTGCCATCAATGGCCTCAATAGCAAGCGGAACGGACCGAGGCAAAACAGGAATGGAGTGCTTTGATACAAAAGCACTGTCAATGAATCGCCCGCAGCACCGGAGTCAACAAGAGCCTGAGTGACTATGGAGGAGTCCACCCAGGAAAGGACAACCGTGACCAAAGGTTTCTCCCTTAAGCGGTTCCGGGGACGAGGATAAACCACCCAAGGTCTGCCCCTGACAGGACCTTAGGTGTGAGCGTTTCCCGGCCGTGTAGGACAAGACTTCAAAAGGTGGCCCTGTAACCCACAATAGAGGAAGAGCCCCTCCCTCCTCCTAAAGGCCCTCTCCACCGTGGAGAGACACGTGAATCCCAACTGCATCGGCTCAGCAGTACCTGGTGACTCTGGACCAGGAGGCATGGTTGGGAAAGAAAACGTAGGAGACAACGGAACAGGAGGTTTCCGCAAGCGCTCCATGAAAGAAGGCCTCTCTCTGAGTCTGATGTCAATTAGGATCAAAAAAGACACCAATGCCTCGAGATCCTCTGGTAAATCTCTGGCAGCAACTTCGTCTTTAATCACATCAGAGAGCCCATGAAAGAAGGCGGCAACAAGGGCTTCATTGTTCCAACCTACCTCTGCGGCAAGCTCAATAACATACTGAGCAACAGATCTTGTACCTTGCTGAATGGACATGAGTTGTTTAGCAGCAGAGGAGGAGTGAGCCGGAACATCAAATACCTTTTGAAAGGAGGCCACACATTCAGGGTAATTTGAAATCACATGTTTATTAGTCTCCCACAAGGGATTAGCCCAGGCAAGCGCTGTGTCAGAGAGTAACGAGATGAGAAATCCCACCTTAGCTCTGTCAGAGGGAAATGCCTGAGGTAACATCTTAAAGTAAATGCCCACCTGGTTCAAAAACTCTCTGAACTCAATAGGATCACCTCCATATCGCTGAGGTAGAGGTGCAGAACCGTACATGCTCCTGGTAGGCATAGGTGCAGCAGCGGAAACAGGAGCAGCCATAACTTGCTGGACACTTTGGTCCAAATGTGCAGTGCGAGTCAGCAGGGTTTGCAGGGCTAGTGCAAATTGATCCAAGCGGTGATCCTGTACATCCATCCTGGAAATGATGGCAGGTAAAGGTGGATTATTGGCACCATCAGGATTCATGGCCTTTGCGTAATGTCAGGGTGCCAGGAATCAGACTGAGACGAGAAGTGCAAAAATAATTACACCTTTATTAATAGCAAAAAATAATAAAAAAAGTCCACAAGTCAAATAACAAGCCAGGAGTCAAAACCAGAGCTGGTAGTCAGACGAGCCGAGTCTGGAGCCAAAGCAAATAGTCAGACGAGCCGGAATCAGGAACAAGGAAAACAGCAGAGTCAGGAACAAGCCAGGGATCAGGAACCAGGAAGGACGTCAGGCAGCCAAGTAATACACAGTAACTCTCACAAACAGGTCTGAGACAACGCAACGGCAAAGCATACTGAACAGAGGCCCTTTAAATAATAAGTGATGACATCACAATTCTGAGACTGCATCCTGTCTCACACGGATGATGCACACCAGTCTGGCCATAAAAGGAAGTGCAGGAAATGACCAGCATCCCCCACAATGCACCATAGTCAGCAAGAGAGGTGAGTAAAATGGCTGCCAGCAGCACATGACAAACAAAACAGGGAAAAAACCCTGACAGAGAGCTACTGAAATTCTATTGGCTATTCAAATCAGTCAATAGAATTGCTGTATTTTTTAAGGTAAAAGAGCTGATTTCTTTACAAAAGGCAATTTTCAGGACTATTGGTAGTTTATTGTAGGCTAGGGGTGTTTTTATTTTGGCAGGGGCTTTTTTATTTTTATAGGGCTATTAGATTAGATGTAATTGTTTTTATTTTTGATAATTTCATTTGATATTTTTTGTAATTTAGTGTATGTTATTTTTTGTAATTTAGTTTTCTTTATTTTTTTTATTTAAGACTTACATTTTTTTAGTAGTGTTTGGTTTTTTTAATGTGTAATTTAGTTTTTTTTAATTGGAAGTTATTTTAATGTTAGTATAATAGTTTAGTATAATAGTTATGTTAAGTTAATTATTAGTTTAAACTTAGTTTTTTTTTTAATTTTACAGGTAAGTTTTTATGTATTTTAAGATAGGGATATTGTAATTTTAATATAAAATTAGGGGGTATTAGGTTTAGGGGTTAATAGTTTAATTTATTACTGGTGATGTGGGGGGGCTGGCGGTTTAGGGGTTAATAGGTTTATTTAGTAGTGGTGATGTGAGGGGCTGGCGGTTTAGGGGTTGATAGGTTTAGTTAGTGGCGGTGATGTGGGAGGCCAGAGGTTTAGGGGTTAAAAACTTTATTTAGTGGCGGCGATGTCGGGGAGCGGCTGAATAGAGGTTAATAGCTTTATTATAGTGGCGGGGTTGTGGGCGGGTGGTAGATTAGGGGTTAATAGGTTTTAAATAGTGTTTGCAATGTGGGAGGGACTCAGTTTAAAGGTTAATAGGTAGTTTATGGGTGTTTGTGTACTGTAACACTTTAGTTATGAGTTTTGTAAAACATTTTTTGTTACACAAAATCCATAACTACTGCTCTCAGATTGCGGAATGAATCGTGTCGGTATAGGCTGTAACGCAAGCATTTTAGCCTCACCGCACAACTTGTAATACTGACGCTATGGAAATCCCATGAGTGCGGGATTGACGTTGTGTTACAGGCTATAATGCTTGCGGTATAGCTATACCGACACGACTTGTAATGGCTACGTTAGTTTTTACGCTGAAATGGCCATTTTTTCAGCATTAAAACCGTAACGCACAACTCGTTATCTAGCCGAAAATTATTGCTTATTTATTTCCAATAATTTATAAGGTCGTATTCGGAGTTAAGATCATTCGGAACTCTTGTCTAAAGCTTAAATATCCAAAACATTTTGCTTTTGCCTAGAAGTTTTTTCTGTCCCATCTCCCCCCCCCCCCTCCCGAGGACACACAACTTTTTCTATGGCTTGCCACCTAAGGCTTGCTAAGTTTTTCTGATGGTATTTAGCAAAATCTTGTACCAGGGGTGTGGGTGCTTCCCCTGCTTTTATGGTAGATAGATGGTTCCTGATCCTGGTTTTTATATAATTTGTTGTTAACCCTACGTACTGTATGTGGCACTTTATACATGTCAGTACATATATAACAAAAGATGATGTGCAATTTGAACAGCTATTATTGGAAAAAGTTTCCCCCTCTGATCTGAACTGGTCACCTACAGTAATGAATTCACATGCTCTGCATTTTCTGCCACATTTTGTCAGGGTATTGCTGAGGGGCATTGAATAAACTATTTATGTGTCACATAAATTAATATTTCATTTTAGCTAATATTTCCTTTAATAGGAATTGATTTGGCTGTAGTCACAGCAGAGCATCTGTAAATGACTAGGATGGCACCACCCCCTTACTGATTAGCATATATTTCAGGATGCCTGAGGTGACCAAATACACATCTCAGAGTTCATTGCAGACAAGATGTCCCAAAGCTACAAAGAGAACATTTGTCCCCAACTAGAAAGTAGAAGCTTCAAAAGATTATTTACCTCATTGCTTAATGAGATTAGATATTTTCAAACGAGATAAACCTGTTACCTAGATCACAGGAACTCCTGTGGACAGCAGGTCTGGACTCATGTTTGAAGCTCAGAATCTTCAGGAAAGGAGTTAATTTACACTATGTATGTATAAACAAGACACTGTTGTTCCTGCAACTCTTGAATATGCAATCCTTGATTAGAAAGGTGATAGCTCAGATGCCACCATATGGGAGGCTAAGTCTCATATGAAATGACTTGTGCTGTATTGGTGAATTTAAAATATTTGACTGTATTTCAGAAAAAAACAGCATTTTCCTTATTCCAGGAATCTAATAAACCACTGAGAGGAAATGAATACATATTAAATAATTTGATGAATATAGTCATAGATATGAGTCCATACTCTTAAACATTATCAAGACATGTGAAATTACTTCAAATAAAATATATATATTATATAGTCAATAATAATGAAGTAAAAAATATATATATATATATATATATATATATATATATATATATATATATATATATATATAATGATATTGGTTCCAACAGAATTCTAAGTGCAGGTACGTATGGAATATGGAAACATGACTCTTAAATACATCTCTTAAGTAACCTATGAGAAGGGTGTATTAAGATTCTATGGAATGATTGGAGAATGAAGGAGTGGTCTATAACTGATATAAGCTTTCACACTATGCAAGAGGTGACAGACTAACTTTGGTAGAACAGAGATACACACTGTTTGGAGCCTATTTTCTCTGAATCCTGACTGGAAAACTCTCTTTGGGCAAGAGAGATACTTTGTGACCTGTACCCTTGCAAAAATAGTGATACCTTCATGTATGACCATAAGAAATATCTGGAGTATTGAACTCTCAAATTAGTTTATTGGTAATGTATTAAGCGGTTTGATGTTATATTTTTAATGTTTTGAAGCAAAGCTATACTTTATTGCTGCAATTTAATTGAAGCTGGTATTTATAGAGGTGCTTTGTAGATGCAAAGCTAGTATTAAATAGACCAGTGTATTTCATATATTAAATACTAGTGCTAAGTCAATTATTATTGTAAAAGGGTCAGGCATTAATATTTATAAATTCGAGTTACTGTGAGATATTTTAAAAATTGCATTTATTATTGTGGTTAAATCTCTGGTTGATTATTTGAAGTATTATAAGACTATTTTGGGCCAAATAGTTTAATTATATTTTTCTGGAAGTTCTATTAGATTTATTGAGATTTGGTAAGATTTGTGTTAAAATATTTTGTTATATTGTTAACTAAGCATTGTTAACTTAGTAGTTCATATATGGCATTGGACTAAGTGTTGCTGGTTAAATACAAATTGTTCTTGTAAAATTCACGTGGGATGTTTGTTAAGTGATTAATTTTGAGTTAAGGTTAATTTATAGAAATATTGTGTCCATACATGGGATAATAGACAATATCTATTGAATAGTAATTAATTTAAATATCTCTATAGCCTGCTTTATATTTTAATATTGTATTGATACATTGATAGATATAACTGGTCATAAGTGATATTCTGCTACTACATAAATATAATCAATGTGTATATAAAGATTAACTGATAAGAATTTAGGAAATTAAATATTAATTTTTAATAATAATATTGCTGTCAAATTTATAGATATCTCAATAGTGATATTTTGGGATACACTACAGAGATTTAACATCTTACTGGAGTGTATTTACAAAATTCTGCTATATTCATTGTAGATATCACTGACAATAATTGTATAATTGATTATTAATATTCATAATTCCATTAATTAAAAATATTGTTACGTAAATATATAACACATTGAAGGTTACTGATGCGATATAAATAAATAATATTGTAACCTAGGATATATAACAATTTGTATACTCCTTTGTGGGACAACCATGAGCTTGTAGGCTTATTCAGATCAGGTAAGGCAGGGCCAATTTGTAAGGGTCAAGAAAAACTGTACCCAAATTAAACACATACAAGGAACAAGCAAGAGATTTGAAAATGAGACTCAGACAAAGGGGATATAAGAACTCAGTAATTGAAAGAGCAGAGAGACAGGTGAATAAAACCAACAGGAATATTCTGCTATACAAACAGAAAGGGGAGATGAGTGGTAAGAATGATCCATTTAAGGGGGTAATTTTAGTAACAGACTTCAGCACTCAATATTCTCATATATGTAACATACGGCTAGATTACGAGTTTTGCGGTATGAGTGAAAAAGCATCGTTATGGCTCTTTTTCACTACAGCTGGTATTATGAGTCTTGTAGCTTTAGCTGCACCACACACTTTTTTGGCCATAACGCAACGTAACTACCGCAGCTTTCCAAAAGTCCTTTTCAATGGGACTTCCATAGTGGCGGTATTACGAGTTTGCCTGTCTGGCCAAAAAGTGAGCGGTACACCCTATACCATCAAGATCCATACCGTAAACTGAAAGTCAGTAGTTATGGGTTTTATGCTACAAAGCCGTAACATAAAACTCATAACTAAAGTGCTAAAAAGTTAACTAACACCCATAAACTACCTATTAACCCCTAAACTGAGGCCCTCCCACATTGCAAACACTAAAATAAAATTATTAACCCCTAATCTGCCGCTCCGGACATTGCTGTAACTATAATAAACATATTAACCCCTAAACCGCCGCACTCCTGCATCGTAAACACTAGTTAAATATTATTAACCCCTAATCTGCTGTACCTAACATCTCCGCAACCTACATTACTGTTATTAACCCCTAATCTGCTGTCCCTAACATAAAGAGCTGTTTTCTTTGGGGCATGCCCCGCAAAAGGCCCTTTTAAGGGCTGGTAAGGTAATAGAGCTGTTAACTTTTTAATGTAGAATAGGGTAGGGCATTTTTTATTTTGGGGGGCTTTGTTGTTTTATTAGGGGGCTTAGATTAGGTGTAAGTAGCTTAAAATTGTTGTAATATTTTTGAAATGTTTGTAACTTATTTTTTTATTTTTTGTAACTTAGTTTTTTTATTTTTTGTACTTTAGTTAGTTTATTTAATTGTATTTAATTGTAGTTATTTGTAGCTAATTTATTCAATTTATTTAATGATAGTGTAGTGTTAGGTTTAATTGTAACTTAGGTTAGGATTTATTTTACAGGTAATTTTGTATTTCTTTTAGCTAGGTAGTTATTAACTAGTTAATAACTATTTAATAACTATTCTAACTAGCTAAAATAAATACAAAGTTTATTTATTATAGTGGCGGCGGTGTAGGGGGGGCAGGATAGGGGTTAATAAATGTATTATAGGTGGCGGCGGTGTAGGGGGGGCAGGATAGGAGTTAATAAATTTATTATAGTGGCGGCGGTGTGGGGGGGCAGGATAGGGGTTAATAGGTATTATGTAGGAGGCGGTGGGGTCCGGGAGCGGCGGTTTAGGGGGTAATACATTTATTTAGTTGCGGCGGTGTAGGGGGGGACAAATTAGGGGTGTTTAGACTCGGGGTACATGTTAGGGTGTTAGGTGTAGACAGCTCCCATAGGAATCAATGGGATGTCGGGCAGCAGCGAACATGAACTTTCGCTATGGTCAGACTCCCATTGATTCCTATGGGATCCGCCACCTCCAGGGCGGCGGATTGAAAACCAGGTACGCTGGGCCGGAAAAGTGCCGAGCGTACCTGCTAGTTTTTTGATAACTAGCAAAAGTAGTCAGATTGTGCCGAACTTGTGTGCGGAACATCTGGAGTGACGTAAGAATCGACCTGTGTCGGACTGAGTCCGGCGGATCGAAGCTTACGTCACTAAATTCTACTTTTGCCGGTGTGTAGGGCTTGATAACTTAGGTGAATCAGCCTCGCCACAAATACGCTGCGGAATTCCAGCGTATTTGAGGTTGACGGCTTGATAACTAGAGGCCATTACATCAAATATTCATAGCATATCTGACTAGGCTGGTACAATAATAATTATAGTGCTAACTTTTTAGTCCCCTAAATAAGTGATATAGGTCTCTCTTGGACCATACATATTATTATGGTTTGAGTCCAGGGGTTATCTTAGAAGAAAAGATAAAGTGAAAACATAAAGAAATATTTGCATCCAATAAAGAATATAACAATTGAGCAGTCAGTAATATGATAGATGCATAAACCGAAACTGGGTGCACACACAACATGAAATTCACAGCGTTGAACATCTGAAGCTTGTCATTTTGCTAAAGAAACATGATCATTCTATAGAAAACCCATAATGTTATACTCAAATTATAGATATAGGAGTGATAGGATGCAGTTCTCGCTAATACTTAGAAATATAATTTTAGTTGGAATCCCGCCCGCGACCTCGGCCGTTGGCCACAAAAAGGACCCCTACATTGCTACCTCCTCATATTTTTTTTGTGTTAAAAAGCCCCTAATCTTTGCTCAAGATATTAAATATTTCTTTAGAGGCCCCCCACTAACCTCCGCAGAAAATATTCTAATGTATTTAAGGGCATTTAAGAGAGAGGAAACTGAGGGAGGTGGATAAGTAAATAAAAATAATAACTTTGTCTATTATATGCTGCTAATAAAGGTGTATTATTGGCATTCACATAATCTTTTCATGGTAATACTGGAAATAAGACCATAATCCAGTGTCACAGTGTGCAAACGCTAATTATAACATTGAATTAAACATACAGTTTTTAAGTATTCAAACATGTAGAGAGAAACAGGTTGAATCAAAATAAGTTTACCAAACAGAGCAGGACATAGCCTGGCTTTTCTAACTTATTGCTAAAACCGCATCCAGATATCCAAGCGGTTCCAGTTTGTCAACTGTCTGTCAGAGTCCCTTTTGTTAAGATAGAGAGCTATGTTCCTCCTCGCGGAGAAAGCAGCTATCATTCCGTATGATGGCTTATTTGCCAGCAGATTGTGACTCAAAAGAGTGTTTGTGGCAGTCCGGGAGTCCCTTCCAAACTCGCATCGCAGCTCCCAAAATTAATGTTGCCTTGTCTATCGGCTCAACCCCACAGGTTAGATCAATAGGTTTTACAGGTGGACACACAGCTGCAAACTTACCTGTTGTACCAGGAGATCGATGTTTAGATGTTAAGTAAGTACTGAGAGATAAAGTAGTATTGGCATTTTTTTGTTTTGACTTCATCAGAGGTGAGCCAGTAGTCTGCTCCATGTGAAGCGGCGTAAGTGCAGCGAGTAATGTTAGCTCTTTGGGTGAAGTTCTCTGCTGTTGGAGAGGTGCCACGGGAGTGCTCATTGCCGCGGCCCCATCTCCCAGAGATGCTGTATCAGGGGCTCCTTCCATGGTCACTAAATTACAAGTTGCCATCTGTTTGTCTCTTAGATAGTCCCATGGGGCTCTCTGACGTAGGTCCATTAGGTGGGTCCCCAGTCTCATCAGGAAGCAATCTATACAAGTTAGCAGGCCATATTCTTTCTCGGTCGCCATGTGTTTTTTTTCCCTGTGACTTTTCTATTTAGTTGATGTTTTCTGTTCAACGGCTCAGTGAGAGTATAGAGGGTTGCTGTTTTATTATGTCACAACCAGTCTCGACCAAATACCTCGGTACTCTGAGGGGGTAGCACTGCCTGTAACGAGCTGCCACTCCAGGCCTTATTTGCCCAATCTTGCACTCCGGTGTCAGAAATACAGTGAATTGCTTAATCTCAGTGATACTAGCTGTTTGGTCGATATATTCACTGTAAAGAGTACCCTGTATTGGTGGATTTGGGATCTTCAGCCGAGATATACGACCACTCTCTCTATTATTTATTTTACCATCTCTGCTGTGACTAGTTAGAAACTGATCAAAAATGCCTCTGTATAATATGTAGCAGGGTTATGCTTTTGAATCCTAGAGTAGATAATTTGTAAAGTATTTTTTACTATGCATTAACATTTTGGCCTAGATTACAAGAAGAGTATAACAATAGTAGCGAAATACATAGCGCCCCCATTTTTACTTTCATATTAAAAGTCTGGAGGTCAGATAATGCAGCTGCAATAAATCCCTCACCTATGGGGTGCACTGCAAAACTCAGGTCTGGCTAACCCGAAGCTGGGCTAAGCCG
This sequence comes from Bombina bombina, assembly GCF_027579735.1. Classification (NCBI taxonomy): domain Eukaryota; kingdom Metazoa; phylum Chordata; class Amphibia; order Anura; family Bombinatoridae; genus Bombina; species Bombina bombina. The sequence goes on along the minus strand of NC_069504.1, from coordinate 268,815,047 downwards.
AAGGTGTGCTACAAAGCAGGAGAAATAGTGCAGTTCTTCACACTGTCTAAGATTATATTAAAATATATATATATATATATATATATATATAAGCCAAAGTTCAAAAGGAATATGCACTCTCACCACCGTCCTACATCTGCCAGGGTGCTCTGAAGGAATAGCAGCAAAGTAGAAAAATAGAAGCACTCACTGGACTTCAGCGTATTGTGAACAAAAATATCTTTATTTGTGACATTTCAGGACCTCAAACGTCCCTTCTTCTGACAACCTGAAACTCCAAACAAACAGACCAATAAAGGCCTGTATAACTCTCCCCCAGTGTAGCTACCAATCAATGGAGACCATGTGCAAAAGTATCAGGGTCTGTATCATCAGACAGCCCAAATGCAAAAATTACCACTTTAGTGAAAATGTGTTAATAGCACAAATTAATCAACTTATGCTTAGTTACTACTGTATACAAGACATATTAGTGAAATAACTCAGTGTATAATACAAATGTGAGTAGGGATCCCACTTCCAAGTCACTTGCATACTCAGAACACCCCCCGTTCAGCCCTTCAACTGGAATGGAACTGTCCATGAACATCCCTATAGGATCGCGTTATCCGCCTCAATGGGCGTTATCATAGCCACATCAAAACATAAGCCAAAAATCGGGTATTATCCGAACCTCCATAACGATCACAGTATCTATGAGCCCCCAGCGTCAGCAGCACCAGCACTAGCTGACCACCAGCCAGCCTCTCAAGCTGCAAACCGATGTAACGCTAGTCCGATGCCCAAGTATACTCATCATTAATTACTTACATAAACAAAGACCAGGGACACTCCCCCTAATACACCAAAAGTTAAAACCAGGCACACCTCCACTATGATAGGCTGGGAGGGTCGAAGTCATCCTAGTATAAACAGCTACACTGTCAAATCAAAGTAGGAATCTAAGGTGAACATAACTCCCGCTCTGTGGTAATTACATAAAACCCTAATCATGTACCATGCGATGTGACACCGATCAGCTATCATGGCATTACCATCGCTGTTTACAATGCAAGGCATAGTTCAAGGACACTCCCACTGGAATGCCATAGGTCCAGCTCCGGCACACCTCCTGTCTCTGTTAGACTGGGCTGATGTGGTTCTCACTGATCACTACGCTGACAGTCACCCGATCAAGAAGCCCATGAAAAGAACAAAACATTGCCCTCAAGCTACCTTATTGCACAACATAGTGGGTGCATGTCAGAACTATTTCAAATTTCAGATGTCATTTAAAACCTCAGAGTACATAGAGGAATCAAAAGTATCTCCCACTGTATCATGAAAGAATTTCGCTGAACACACCCCCCTTGTTTCTTTTAAAGAAAGGTAGGATGTAACCATTCCTAAAATATCGAACTGTTCATATCATAAAAGTAAAAATTAAAAAACAATTTTTTTTATAAAAAACGATTAATAAAAAAGGAAGAGGGCGACCCCTCATGCCATCCTCATCAAACAAATAGCCAAGTGTAACATGTATATAATATTAAAAAACTCTATGTGAAAATTCTAAATAAATTCCAAAGAAAAAACAAACTGTGAGCAATAATTCATGACTATAAGGACTGTAGAACAGCCCCAAGTCGTACCAACAAGTATCCCCAGACAATTGACAAAGTATGTCAAAAGGCACAAAATATCTCACCCTCAACAACCAATAATGTGTACTGATAGTCCTTCATCACCAACCTGACATGCAACCCCGCACCAAGAGAGTAAATACTAAGAAAAACAATTGTTAACAGATTCTTTTATTGTAAAAAATAAAAAATAAGCAATAAGCAGAGCACCAACATCGCCAGCTGTGAACCAACCAATGACTAACTGTAACAAATACAATAAAAATTATTCAGTTATATTCACACTATCAGACCCAGGGCCCCATAAAGGGATGAACCATTCCACCGCACATTCCCTATGACCCATATCAAATGCCATAATTGAATACATAAATCACTAAACCATTCCTGTAGGTAGAACAGAGAGCAACCCGGATCAGGGAGCGAAGAAAAGGGATCCCATGCACACTAAACAAGTGAATCAGTGAATCTACAATACATTTTAGAGATTAAAATTGAGACCTCTAAAGGAGCCAAATAAAAACAATTAGTCCTATTCAACACCTATTAACACCAATACATGCGACCAATTATTGGATCACACTTTATTACAATATGGAGGTTTAAAAATATGGTGAAAGAATACAACACTAAATATCCATGAGAGATTACTCATCGGAGTAATAAAGGGTAAATCAAACAATTTGGTAGGGAGGATAAGCCAACCCTACAGAAAACATAAAAAAATGAAAATGTGGAAACTAGTTTATACTAAATCCTAAACAGAATACTATGTAATGGAATCATGTACTCTCATCTTATAATGGAATCGCAGACTCCCCCAAAGGTCAGGAAGGTTATCCTGATGAGAAGCCTCCTCACAAGAATGCTTGCCACCCAGATTGTACATTAAGGCCTCTGGGAGCTAGGGTACCAAGTTCATGTATCCATCTATCTTCTTTCTGTAGTAGGATCTTCGCTCTGTTGACACCTCTGTTTAGTACTGGAACATGATCTATTATCCTGAACCTCAAGTCTGCAACTGTATGCCTGTTCTCCAAAAAGTGTTGGGCTACTGGTTGCTCCGTTTTTCCATTCTTCAGGGCAGCCCTGATGCCTGATCGATGGTTTGCCATCCGAGTCCGGGCATCATCAATGGTTTTCCCAACATAAAAAAATCCACAAGGACAATTAAGGAGGTAGATGATATGAGTCGTGCATGTAAGGAAATGGGTGATCTTGTATTTCTTCTTCTTGTCAGGGTGTTGGAACATTGTCCCTGTGTGCATACTGTTGCATATCACACAGCCAAAACATTTAAAGCAACCACACTTCCGTTTCAACCACGTCTGTTTATGAGTTAGTGTTGAGAAATCCGTTTTCATTAGATGGTCCTTCAAGCTCTTGCCCCTCTTGTAGGCAAGTCGGGGAGCCCCCCAATCAGAAAAGGGTAATGAGGGATCTGACTGAATCAGTTTCCATTCTTCCTTGATGACTTTTGTGATTTGGTGTTGGTCAGAAGTATATGTCGTCACAAATGTAAGTTGTGGAACATTATCTGATGCATGTTTGTATTCCGTCGCTCCCTTAATTACTTGATCACACATAGCTTGTAATTGTGGTTTCTTATAACCTCGCTGTGTGAATCTCTCCACCATTTCACTCAGTTGCGTTTCTTCCTGCAATGGATTGGTGTTGTTTCGAATCACCCTTTGAAACTGAGCCTTGGGGATATTACGGATCAAGGCTGGTTGGTGACAGCTGTTCGCATGGAGTATAGAATTGCGGTCCGTCTTCTTTCTAAACAGAGTGGTTCCCAGTGACCCATTGGTTTTAAAAACTCTCACATCCAGGTAATCCACAGAGTTCTTGTCCGCCACATGCTGAAATCTAATAGTGCTCTCCATTGTATTCAACGACTCAATCCAGGTCTCTAATAACTCCATATCATCCTGCCAGATCAAAAACAAGTCGTCAATGTATCTGCGGTAGAACTTTATAGCCGAGTTTTCATACACCTTCATCTGAAGTGTTTGACATAAAGAGATTCACCAGTGATGGGGCCACATTGGACCCCATCGCTGTGCCTGCTATCTGAAGGTAGAACTTATTCTCAAAGCGGAAAAAAAAATTCTCTAGGCAGATTGTCAAAAGTTCCATCAAGACCTCTTGATCTGTCTGTGTGTGAATTTGTATGTGGGTGTATATATATATATATATATATATATTTATGCAAGCAGGGGTTGGTACACTATGAAGAAACACAAATCAGCAGCTGCCGGGGTGCTCCGTGCAAGTAACATACACACTTCAATAAAAATAGGCAAAGGCACTCACCGTATAAACAAGAATGTCAATTTAATAATATGACGTTTCGGGGTGATGCCCCTTCATCAGACAGACAATACATAACAAACGGCTAGATTACGAGTTTTGCGGTATGAGTGAAAAAGCAGCGTTAAGGCTCATAACGCCGCTTTTTAACCACCGCTGGTATTACGAGTCTTGCAGGTTTAGTGGCACCGCACACTTTTTTGGCCTTAACGCAAATTAACTTACTCTATTTGCGTAAAGTCTTTTTTCAATGGGACTTCCATAGCGCAGATATTACAAGCTTTTTCCGGGAGGCCAAAAAGTGACCAGTGCAGCCTATCCCGCAAGATTCGTAACGCAATCTAAAATCAGGAGTTTTAAACTACAAAGCTGTAGCATAAAACTCATAACTAGAGTGCTAAAAAGTACACTAACACCCATAAACTACCTATTAACCCCTAAAACGATGCCCTCCCACATCGCAAACACTAAAATAAAATTATTAATCCCTAATCTGCCGCTCCCGACATCGCCACCAATATAATAAACATATTAACCCCTAAACCGCCGCACTCCCGCCTCGCAAACAATAGTTAAATATTATTAACTCCTAATCTGCTGTCCCTAACATCACCGCAACCTGCATTACAGTTATTAACCCCTAATCTGCCGCCCCCCCCCATGTCACCGCCACTATAATAAAGTTATTAACCACTAAACCTAAGTCTAACCCTAACACCCCCTTACTTAAATATAATTAAAAGAAATCTAAATAAAAATTACTATCATTACCTAAATAATTCCTATTTAAAACTAAATATTTACCTATAAAATAAACCCTAAGCTAGCAACAATATAACTAATAGTTACTTTGTATCTAGCTTAGGGTTTATTTTTATTTTACAGCTAAATTTGTATTTATTTTAACTAAGTAGACTAGTTACTAAATAGTTATTAACTATTTACTAACTACCTAGCTAAAATAAATACAAATTTACCTGTAAAATAAAACCTAACCTGAGTTACACTAACACCTAACCTTACACTACAATTAAATAAATTGCCTAAATTAAATACGATTACCTAAATTACAACAACAAAAACCCCACTAAATTACACAAAATAAAAAAAGAAATTATCAGATATTTACACTAATTACACCTAATCTAATAGCCCTATCAAAATAAAAAAGCCCCCCTAAATAAAAAAAAAAACCCTAGCCTACAATGAACAACCAATAGCCCTTAAAAGGGCCTTTTGCGGGGCATTGCCCCAAAGAAATCAGCTCTTTTACCTGTAAAAAAAATACAAACACCCCCCCAACAGTAAAACTATACACCCACACAACCAACTCCCCCCAAATAAAATCCTAACTAAAAAAAACTAAGCTCCCCATTGCCGATGGGCATTGTCCTTAAAAGGGCATTTAGCTCTTTTTCAATTGCCCAACCCCTAATCTAAAACTAAAACCCACCCAATAAGCCCTTAAAAAAACCTAACACTAACCCCCGAAGATCCACTTACAGTTTTGAAGACCGGACATCCATCCTTGTCAGACTCAGATACGATAGCTAGTAATGAGATTTATATAATGAGTTGTGTGAACCACAGCTGCTGAGAATCATACTTGTACTAAAAAATATGAATGATTGTAGCAGAATTAAATATTGCTATGTGACATAAACTATCATGAGTGATAGTGTCAAACAGCACATTTAACAGTCAGCAAGGTTGATATTAGGGGAATAGGTGAGAAAACACTATTGCTATCACATGTGTTTGGTATTAACACTGGTTTTATATAGCAGTGTCTCTCACTGTGAATCCCAAATAAAAAAAAAGAACAAACTTACAAAGTACTTGTGAAAAATAAATATCATAAAGCACAGCTATGCAGCAGATAAATGTTGATCAACTTATTTATATATATATATATATATATATATATATATATATGGTATTTTGAGAGGATAAGAGTAATGTGCACAACAAAAGAAAAACTGACAGGTTGCTCTTTAGGGTGAACTGAAAATACAGGCTCAGTGAATAACGGTAGCAGTAAGAACAAACTTGTAACAACTGAACTTTTAAAAGTACCTGAGTGGAAGTTAATACCCTAGAGAGTGAGGTCTGGAATCCGGTATAGAGAACCCCAGTGGGGAGTAAGCTGGTCCGGTGTAGAGAGCTTGATCAGGGCTCAGGTAGTTCTGTTGATGGCGTGTGATTCAAAGTAGATCCGGTACTCAGAGAGAGGTTGTGCAGGCAAGGTTCAGAGAGGAGCAGGGAAACAGGCAAGGCTCAGGATAATACCGTTTAGCTACCACTGGGTGGCAGACGGTCAATAACAAGCAATGTAGGATAGTAGATTAGAGGTTTTATAGAGAAAGTTGTTAATCAGAGTTTATTATTTAAAGGGACAGGTACATCGATATGCCTTGCAGCAGTGAGCCTGACAGTATCCCCCCTTCTAGGAGCAGCTCAGGATGCGGCGATCCGGGTTCCTCCTATGGAAAAGTGACACCAGTCGAGGTGCAGAGATGTTACTAGCAGGTTCCCAGGAATCGTGCTCTGAAGAATACCCTTTCCAACTGATAAGATATTGCAACACCCCTCGGAACAACCGGGAATCAAGAATTGCTCGAACTTCATATTCGGTAGTAGGGTCTATTGAGATCTGAGGGACAGAATCCGAAGGAACGTTTCTTAAAGCCTTGTAGGGCTTTAGAAGGGACACATGGAAGGTAGGGTGTACCTTCATGCTGTCCGGTAGTTTCAGGGTGACAGCATTCACGTTGAGTATTCGGGTGATAGGATAGGGTCCCAGGAATAAAGGAGAGAATTTCTTTGAAGGAGTGTTGAGCTTCAGGTTTTTTGTGGATAACCAGACGAGGTCACCTACAGCATACGGGGGCGGTTTTCTTCTTTTCCTATCGTAAAACTTTTTCTGTGTTTCCTTTGCTGATTCAATAGCATTCTGTGTAGCAGAGAAGCTGGCAGAGATGGCATCGGAGAGTTCAGATAAACCTGGGAATGTGGTACGGTTATCGGGGTGTAGATGAAACCTGGGGTGAAAACCGTATTTCGCGAAGAATGGTGTAGTCCCAGTGGAGGTATTGATAGTGTTATTAAATGAAAATTCAGCATATGGTAAATGTTGGGACCATGTGTTTTGTTGATCAGAGCAGTACAGCCGTATATATTGTTCGATCCATTGGTTACATCGCTCTGTCTGTCCGTTGCTTTGAGGATGATATGCAGTAGTGAGTCTCTTGTCAATCATAAATAATTCGCAAAACTTCGTCCATAACCTGCTAGAGAATTGACTGCCTCTGTCGCTCAAGATAGTAGTAGGAAGGCCATGGTGTTTGATGAAGACATGTTTTATGAGTAATTGGATGGTTTCCATGGTGGTAGGCAATTTGTAATATGAAATTAAATGTGCCATTTTACTGAATAGGTCTACTACTACTAAAATGGTATTAAAGTTGTTCGATACAGGTAGGTCTACTATGAAATCAAGTGCTATTTCTGACCATGGGATTGATGGAGTAGGTAAGGGCAGTAGAAATCCATAGGGTGCTTGTTTTGTTGATTTGGAAACGGTACATTTGTGACAGGATGTTACATATTGGTTTATTTCACTGGCCATGTTAGGCCACCAGTAGGATCTCTTTGCGAGTTCTAGTGTCTTTTTCATTCCCGGGTGTCCAGCGAGCGAAGAATCGTGGACGGTTTGAAGAACCATTTGTCTATCAGTTGGAGGAATGTACAACTGATCTTGGTGGTAGTATAATTTATCCTTTCTCTTGTGCAGGAGCAATAATGGTTTTGTTTGATCCTCCATTTGTTCATGTAGTAGCTGTGGTTTGAAGTCACAGATAAAAGAAACAAACCTGTCTTTAGGGATTAGGCTGGTATCAGGTATAGGCTTCCGTACATAACAGGGTAACCTGGAGAGGGCGTCTGCTTTATGGTTCTGACTTGCTGGTCGATATACTATCTGATAATTAAATCTGGTGAGGAATAAATTCCACCTTACTTGCCTGGAGGAGAGGGTCCTAGTGCTTTTCAAGTTCTGTAAATTTCTATGGTCCGTATAGATCAGTATTGGAACACTTGTACCCTCGAGTAGGTGCCTCCAATGCTCGAGTGATAGTTTAATGGCTAACATTTCTTTTTCCCCAATGGGGTAGTTCTGTTCAGCAGAATTCAGTGATCGAGAGAAAAAAGCAACAGGATGGAGAGGTTGTTTTAAGCCTTTTCTTTGTGAAAGAACAGCACCCACAGCAACGTCCGAGGCATCGACCTCCAGTATAAATTGATACTCTGGATTAGGAAACCTAAGGATAGGAGCGGTAGTGAACTTTAGTTTTAACAGCTCAAAAGCTTCCTGTGCTGCGGGGTTCCATCTAAAAGGTATCCTAGTTCTTGTTAGCATTGTTAATGGTTTAGTGAGGGCAGAGAAATTTTTTATGAATTTGCGATAAAAATTTGCAAAGCCCAGGAAACCTTGGACTTCTTTTCTAGACTTAGGGACAGGCCAATCTTTAATGATTTGTATTTTTGATTCCTCCATATGTATACCTGAGGAACTGATGATATACCCAAGAAAAGCTATGGTCTGAGAATTGAATATACACTTCTCTGGTTTGACATACAGGTGGTTTTCCCTTAAACGAGATAGGACTTGTCTAACGTGTAGAACGTGTTCAGAGAGTGTTTTAGAGTATATTAATATATTGTCTAGATATATGACTATATAAACATCTAAGATATCTCTGAAGAGATAATTTATTAAATACTGGAAAGTGGCCGGGGCATTACAGAGCCCGAACGGCATGACTGTGTATTCATAGTGGCCGTATCGGGTCCTGAACGCCGTTAACCACTCGTCGCCACTTCGCACTCTGATTAAATTATACGCCCCCCGAAGGTCCAATTTCGTAAAGAACTTGGCCCCTTCTAACCTCTCGATTAACTCTGGGATTAGGGGCAAAGGGTATCTGTTTAAAAATCGGTAGAGAGAGAACAGCACTCCATGAGATAGAACAGAAGCTGGAATAACTCCCATGCATGTTCATTTTTATTGAATTCCTCAGGGTGCCAGTTCTTTTTGCACACTATGCCCCTTCACAGAGAAAAAATATCCTGAAGCATATCAGTCTGACCCTGCCCAATGACAGTCCAGCGCCGAAATACCAGGCAATTCTTCTCTGAACAAGGGAAGCAACAACCCCAGACGATCGTTTCGGCCTTCTATGGGCCTCGTCAGTGAGGTGCAGTTGTATCTCTCTAAGGGCAAGTGTGCATGGAGTCCACGTCTGGTTTCCCCATTACTCTTAGGGTGACCCAAGAGAAATTTGCATAAAAATCGGTAGAGAGAGAACAGCACTCCATGAGATAGAACAGAAGCTGGAATAACTCCCATGCATGTTCATTTGTATTGAATTCCTCAGGGTGCCAGTTCTTTTTGCACATTATGCCCCTTCACAGAGAAAAAATATCCTGAAGCATATCAGTCTGACCCTGCCCAATGACAGTCCAGCGCCGAAATACCAGGCAATTCTTCTCTGAACAAGGGAAGCAACAACCCCAGACGATCGTTTCGGCCTTCTATGGGCCTCGTCAGTGAGGTGCAGTTGTATCTCTCTAAGGGCAAGTGTGCATGGAGTCCACGTCTGGTTTCCCCATTACTCTTAGGGTGACCCAAGAGAAATTTGCATAAAAATCGGTAGAGAGAGAACAGCACTCCATGAGATAGAACAGAAGCTGGAATAACTCCCATGCATGTTCATTTTTATTGAATTCCTCAGGGTGCCAGTTCTTTTTGCACACTATGCCCCTTCACAGAGAAAATATATCCTGAAGCATATCAGTCTGACCCTGCCCAATGACAGTCCAGCGCCGAAATACCAGGCAATTCTTCTCTGAACAAGGGAAGCAACAACCCCAGACGATCGTTTCGGCCTTCTATGGGCCTCGTCAGTGAGGTGCAGTTGTATCTCTCTAAGGGCAAGTGTGCATGGAGTCCACGTCTGGTTTCCCCATTACTCTTAGGGTGACCCAAGAGAAATTTGCATAAAAATCGGTAGAGAGAGAACAGCACTCCATGAGATAGAACAGAAGCTGGAATAACTCCCATGCATGTTCATTTTTATTGAATTCCTCAGGGTGCCAGTTCTTTTTGCACACTATGCCCCTTCACAGAGAAAAAATATCCTGAAGCATATCAGTCTGACCCTGCCCAATGACAGTCCAGCGCCGAAATACCAGGCAATTCTTCTCTGAACAAGGGAAGCAACAACCCCAGACGATCGTTTCGGCCTTCTATGGGCCTCGTCAGTGAGGTGCAGTTGTATCTCTCTAAGGGCAAGTGTGCATGGAGTCCACGTCTGGTTTCCCCATTACTCTTAGGGTGACCCAAGAGAAATTTGCATAAAAATCGGTAGAGAGAGAACAGCACTCCATGAGATAGAACAGAAGCTGGAATAACTCCCATGCATGTTCATTTTTATTGAATTCCTCAGGGTGCCAGTTCTTTTTGCACACTATGCCCCTTCACAGAGAAAAAATATCCTGAAGCATATCAGTCTGACCCTGCCCAATGACAGTCCAGCGCCGAAATACCAGGCAATTCTTCTCTGAACAAGGGAAGCAACAACCCCAGACGATCGTTTCGGCCTTCTATGGGCCTCGTCAGTGAGGTGCAGTTGTATCTCTCTAAGGGCAAGTGTGCATGGAGTCCACGTCTGGTTTCCCCATTACTCTTAGGGTGACCCAAGAGAAATTTGCATAAAAATCGGTAGAGAGAGAACAGCACTCCATGAGATAGAACAGAAGCTGGAATAACTCCCATGCATGTTCATTTTTATTGAATTCCTCAGGGTGCCAGTTCTTTTTGCACACTATGCCCCTTCACAGAGAAAAAATATCCTGAAGCATATCAGTCTGACCCTGCCCAATGACAGTCCAGCGCCGAAATACCAGGCAATTCTTCTCTGAACAAGGGAAGCAACAACCCCAGACGATCGTTTCGGCCTTCTATGGGCCTCGTCAGTGAGGTGCAGTTGTATCTCTCTAAGGGCAAGTGTGCATGGAGTCCACGTCTGGTTTCCCCATTACTCTTAGGGTGACCCAAGAGAAATTTGCATAAAAATCGGTAGAGAGAGAACAGCACTCCATGAGATAGAACAGAAGCTGGAATAACTCCCATGCATGTTCATTTTTATTGAATTCCTCAGGGTGCCAGTTCTTTTTGCACACTATGCCCCTTCACAGAGAAAAAATATCCTGAAGCATATCAGTCTGACCCTGCCCAATGACAGTCCAGCGCCTAAATACCAGGCAATTCTTCTCTGAACAAGGGAAGCAACAACCCCAGACGATCGTTTCGGCCTTCTATGGGCCTCGTCAGTGAGGTGCAGTTGTATCTCTCTAAGGGCAAGTGTGCATGGAGTCCACGTCTGGTTTCCCCATTACTCTTAGGGTGACCCAAGAGAAATTTGCATAAAAATCGGTAGAGAGAGAACAGCACTCCATGAGATAGAACAGAAGCTGGAATAACTCCCATGCATGTTCATTTTTATTGAATTCCTCAGGGTGCCAGTTGTTTTTGCACACTATGCCCCTTCACAGAGAAAAAATATCCTGAAGCATATCAGTCTGACCCTGCCCAATGACAGTCCAGCGCCGAAATACCAGGCAATTCTTCTCTGAACAAGGGAAGCAACAACCCCAGACGATCGTTTCGGCCTTCTATGGGCCTCGTCAGTGAGATGCAGTTGTATCTCTCTAAGGGCAAGTGTGCATGGAGTCCACGTCTGGTTTCCCCATTACTCTTAGGGTGACCCAAGAGAAATTTGCATAAAAATCGGTAGAGAGAGAACAGCACTCCATGCTTCTGTTCTATCTCATGGAGTGCTGTTCTCTCTCTTTGACTTTTTATGCAAATTATTCTTGGGTCACCCTAAGAGTAATGGGGAAACCAGACGTGGACTCCATGCACACTTGCCCTTAGAGAGATACAACTGCACCTCACTGACGAGGCCCATAGAAGGCCGAAACGATCGTCTGGGGTTGTTGCTTCCCTTGTTCAGAGAAGAATTGCCTGGTATTTTGGCGCTGGACTGTCATTGGGCAGGGTCAGACTGATATGCTTCAGGATATTTTTTCTCTGTGAAGGGGCGTAGTGTGCAGAAAGAACTGGCACCCTGAGGAATTCAATAAAAATGAACATGCATGGAAGTTATTCCAGCTTCTGTTCTATCTCATGGAGTGCTGTTCTCTCTCTTTGACTTTTTATGCAAATTATTCTTGGGTCACCCTAAGAGTAATGGGGAAACCAGACGTGGACTCCATGCACACTTGCCCTTAGAGAGATACAACTGCACCTCACTGACGAGGCCCATAGAAGGCCGAAACGATCGTCTGGGGTTGTTGCTTCCCTTGTTCAGAGAAGAATTGCCTGGTATTTTGGCGCTGGACTGTCATTGGGCAGGGTCAGACTGATATGCTTCAGGATATTTTTTCTCTGTGAAGGGGCGTAGTGTGCAAAAAGAACTGGCACCCTGAGGAATTCAATAAAAATGAACATGCATGGAAGTTATTCCAGCTTCTGTTCTATCTCATGGAGTGCTGTTCTCTCTCTTTGACTTTTTATGCAAATTATTCTTGGGTCACCCTAAGAGTAATGGGGAAACCAGACGTGGACTCCATGCACACTTGCCCTTAGAGAGATACAACTGCACCTCACTGACGAGGCCCATAGAAGGCCGAAACGATCGTCTGGGGTTGTTGCTTCCCTTGTTCAGAGAAGAATTGCCTGGTATTTTGGCGCTGGACTGTCATTGGGCAGGGTCAGACTGATATGCTTCAGGATATTTTTTCTCTGTGAAGGGGCGTAGTGTGCAAAAAGAACTGGCACCCTGAGGAATTCAATAAAAATGAACATGCATGGAAGTTATTCCAGCTTCTGTTCTATCTCATGGAGTGCTGTTCTCTCTCTTTGACTTTTTATGCAAATTATTCTTGGGTCACCCTAAGAGTAATGGGGAAACCAGACGTGGACTCCATGCACACTTGCCCTTAGAGAGATACAACTGCACCTCACTGACGAGGCCCATAGAAGGCCGAAACGATCGTCTGGGGTTGTTGCTTCCCTTGTTCGGAGAAGAATTGCCTGGTATTTTGGCGCTGGACTGTCATTGGGCAGAGTCAGACTGATATGCTTCAGGATATTTTTTCTCTGTGAAGGGGCGTAGTGTACAAAAAGAACTGGCACCCTGAGGAATTCAATAAAAATGAACATGCATGGAAGTTATTCCAGCTTCTGTTCTATCTCATGGAGTGCTGTTCTCTCTCTTTGACTTTTTATGCAAATTATTCTTGGGTCACCCTAAGAGTAATGGGGAAACCAGACGTGGACTCCATGCACACTTGCCCTTAGAGAGATACAACTGCACCTCACTGACGAGGCCCATAGAAGGCCGAAACGATCGTCTGGGGTTGTTGCTTCCCTTGTTCAGAGAAGAATTGCCTGGTATTTTGGCGCTGGACTGTCATTGGGCAGGGTCAGACTGATATGCTTCAGGATATTTTTTCTCTGTGAAGGGGCGTAGTGTGCAAAAAGAACTGGCACCCTGAGGAATTCAATAAAAATGAACATGCATGGAAGTTATTCCAGCTTCTGTTCTATCTCATGGAGTGCTGTTCTCTCTCTTTGACTTTTTATGCAAATTATTCTTGGGTCACCCTAAGAGTAATGGGGAAACCAGACGTGGACTCCATGCACACTTGCCCTTAGAGAGATACAACTGCACCTCACTGACGAGGCCCATAGAAGGCCGAAACGATCGTCTGGGGTTGTTGCTTCCCTTGTTCAGAGAAGAATTGCCTGGTATTTTGGCGCTGGACTGTCATTGGGCAGGGTCAGACTGATATGCTTCAGGATATTTTTTCTCTGTGAAGGGGCGTAGTGTGCAAAAAGAACTGGCACCCTGAGGAATTCAATAAAAATGAACATGCATGGAAGTTATTCCAGCTTCTGTTCTATCTCATGGAGTGCTGTTCTCTCTCTTTGACTTTTTATGCAAATTATTCTTGGGTCACCCTAAGAGTAATGGGGAAACCAGACGTGGACTCCATGCACACTTGCCCTTAGAGAGATACAACTGCACCTCACTGACGAGGCCCATAGAAGGCCGAAACGATCGTCTGGGGTTGTTGCTTCCCTTGTTCAGAGAAGAATTGCCTGGTATTTTGGCGCTGGACTGTCATTGGGCAGGGTCAGACTGATATGCTTCAGGATATTTTTTCTCTGTGAAGGAGCGTAGTGTGCAAAAAGAACTGGCACCCTGAGGAATTCAATAAAAATGAACATGCATGGAAGTTATTCCAGCTTCTGTTCTATCTCATGGAGTGCTGTTCTCTCTCTTTGACTTTTTATGCAAATTATTCTTGGGTCACCCTAAGAGTAATGGGGAAACCAGACGTGGACTCCATGCACACTTGCCCTTAGAGAGATACAACTGCACCTCACTGACGAGGCCCATAGAAGGCCGAAACGATCGTCTGGGGTTGTTGCTTCCCTTGTTCAGAGAAGAATTGCCTGGTATTTTGGCGCTGGACTGTCATTGGGCAGGGTCAGACTGATATGCTTCAGGATATTTTTTCTCTGTGAAGGGGCGTAGTGTGCAAAAAGAACTGGCACCCTGAGGAATTCAATAAAAATGAACATGCATGGAAGTTATTCCAGCTTCTGTTCTATCTCATGGAGTGCTGTTCTCTCTCTTTGACTTTTTATGCAAATTATTCTTGGGTCACCCTAAGAGTAATGGGGAAACCAGACGTGGACTCCATGCACACTTGCCCTTAGAGAGATACAACTGCACCTCACTGACGAGGCCCTTAGAAGGCCGAAACGATCGTCTGGGGTTGTTGCTTCCCTTGTTCAGAGAAGAATTGCCTGGTATTTTGGCGCTGGACTGTCATTGGGCAGGGTCAGACTGATATGCTTCAGGATATTTTTTCTCTGTGAAGGGGCGTAGTGTGCAAAAAGAACTGGCACCCTGAGGAATTCAATAAAAATGAACATGCATGGAAGTTATTCCAGCTTCTGTTCTATCTCATGGAGTGCTGTTCTCTCTCTTTGACTTTTTATGCAAATTATTCTTGGGTCACCCTAAGAGTAATGGGGAAACCAGACGTGGACTCCATGCACACTTGCCCTTAGAGAGATACAACTGCACCTCACTGACGAGGCCCATAGAAGGCCGAAACGATCGTCTGGGGTTGTTGCTTCCCTTGTTCAGAGAAGAATTGCCTGGTATTTTGGCGCTGGACTGTCATTGGGCAGGGTCAGACTGATATGCTTCAGGATATTTTTTCTCTGTGAAAGAGCGTAGTGTGCAAAAAGAACTGCCACCCTGAGGAATTCAATAAAAATGAACATGCATGGAAGTTATTCCAGCTTCTGTTCTATCTCATGGAGTGCTGTTCTCTCTCTTTGACTTTTTATGCAAATTATTCTTGGGTCACCCTAAGAGTAATGGGGAAACCAGACGTGGACTCCATGCACACTTGCCCTTAGAGAGATACAACTGCACCTCACTGACGAGGCCCATAGAAGGCCGAAACGATCGTCTGGGATTGTTGCTTCCCTTGTTCAGAGAAGAATTGCCTGGTATTTTGGCGCTGGACTGTCATTGGGCAGGGTCAGACTGATATGCTTCAGGATATTTTTTCTCTGTGAAGGGGCGTAGTGTGCAAAAAGAACTGGCACCCTGAGGAATTCAATAAAAATGAACATGCATGGAAGTTATTCCAGCTTCTGTTCTATCTCATGGAGTGCTGTTCTCTCTCTTTGACTTTTTATGCAAATTATTCTTGGGTCACCCTAAGAGTAATGGGGAAACCAGACGTGGACTCCATGCACACTTGCCCTTAGAGAGATACAACTGCACCTCACTGACGAGGCCCATAGAAGGCCGAAACGATCGTCTGGGGTTGTTGCTTCCCTTGTTCAGAGAAGAATTGCCTGGTATTTTGGCGCTGGACTGTCATTGGGCAGGGTCAGACTGATATGCTTCAGGATATTTTTTCTCTGTGAAGGGGCGTAGTGTGCAAAAAGAACTGGCACCCTGAGGAATTCAATAAAAATGAACATGCATGGAAGTTATTCCAGCTTCTGTTCTATCTCATGGAGTGCTGTTCTCTCTCTTTGACTTTTTATGCAAATTATTCTTGGGTCACCCTAAGAGTAATGGGGAAACCAGACGTGGACTCCATGCACACTTGCCCTTAGAGAGATACAACTGCACCTCACTGACGAGGCCCATAGAAGGCCGAAACGATCGTCTGGGGTTGTTGCTTCCCTTGTTCAGAGAAGAATTGCCTGGTATTTTGGCGCTGGACTGTCATTGGGCAGGGTCAGACTGATATGCTTCAGGATATTTTTTCTCTGTGAAGGGGCGTAGTGTGCAAAAAGAACTGGCACCCTGAGGAATTCAATAAAAATGAACATGCATGGAAGTTATTCCAGCTTCTGTTCTATCTCATGGAGTGCTGTTCTCTCTCTTTGACTTTTTATGCAAATTATTCTTGGGTCACCCTAAGAGTAATGGGGAAACCAGACGTGGACTCCATGCACACTTGCCCTTAGAGAGATACAACTGCACCTCACTGACGAGGCCCATAGAAGGCCGAAACGATCGTCTGGGGTTGTTGCTTCCCTTGTTCAGAGAAGAATTGCCTGGTATTTTGGCGCTGGACTGTCATTGGGCAGGGTCAGACTGATATGCTTCAGGATATTTTTTCTCTGTGAAGGGGCGTAGTGTGCAAAAAGAACTGGCACCCTGAGGAATTCAATAAAAATGAACATGCATGGAAGTTATTCCAGCTTCTGTTCTATCTCATGGAGTGCTGTTCTCTCTCTTTGACTTTTTATGCAAATTATTCTTGGGTCACCCTAAGAGTAATGGGGAAACCAGACGTGGACTCCATGCACACTTGCCCTTAGAGAGATACAACTGCACCTCACTGACGAGGCCCATAAAAGGCCGAAACGATCGTCTGGGGTTGTTGCTTCCCTTGTTCAGAGAAGAATTGCCTGGTATTTTGGCGCTGGACTGTCATTGGGCAGGGTCAGACTGATATGCTTCAGGATATTTTTTCTCTGTGAAGGGGCGTAGTGTGCAAAAAGAACTGGCACCCTGAGGAATTCAATAAAAATGAACATGCATGGAAGTTATTCCAGCTTCTGTTCTATCTCATGGAGTGCTGTTCTCTCTCTTTGACTTTTTATGCAAAGGGTATCTGTTCTTTACTGTGATCTTGTTCAATTGTCTATAGTCTATAATAGGCCTTAGGGAGCCGTCCTTGTTTTTTACAAAGAATATTCCGGCTCCCGCCGGTGATGTCGAGGGGCGGATAAACCCTTTCCTTAGGTTTTCCTCTAAATACGATTTTAAATGATCAAGCTCTGTTTTAGAGAGGGGAAAAATGTGCCCACAGGGAATCTCTGCTCCAGGTATTATGTCTATAGGGCAGTCGTACTTCCTATGGGGAGGTAAACTCTCTGACTCAGTTTTGTTAAATAAATCCATAAAATCCCTGTATTCTTTGGGTATTTGGTTCTCAGTATCGGCCTGGGGAGTGAGTAGGATAGGCATAGGGAAACATGTGGTAGTGCAGTATCTAGAATTGAAGCTGAGAGAGAGTGTTTCCCAGGATATTTTGGGGTCATGTAGACTCAACCACGTTAAACCCAGGATAACAGGGGAAACTGGTGAAGAAATGACATCGAAAGACATATATTCCCTGTGATGGTCAGTCGTGGATACTAAAAGGGGTATTGTTTCATATTCAACTGGACCTGAGGAAAGGATCTTACCATCTATACCACGCAAATAAATAGGAGATTTTTTGTGCACAAGTGGTATTTTATTATTATAGGTGAATTCCTTATCAATATAGGAGGCGGTTGCCCCAGAGTCAATAATGGCTGGAACTTTGACCCGTAGAAGATCCCACTGTAATAGAAGATTAATTTTACAATAGGTTGTGGTGGAGTCATAAGTATTACAGCAGGATAAGGTTGAATTGTTCTTACCCTTTCGTTGTCTCAGCAAGGAGGGGCAGTCTTTTACAGTATGTTCTTCTGAAGCACAATATAAACACAGGTTGTTCTCTCGTCTTCTATTTTTCTCTTGGGTAGATAGGGGTCCCTTTAGGAACCCGATATCCATAGGTTCAGCTGTTGATTTACTAGAGGCCTGAGGTGTAGCAGTGTTATAGTGCTTTTTGTAGTGTGTGTCCTGATAAGCCCTTTCATGCATGCGTTCTCTGAGACGTCTGTCTATAGTAATGGTTAGATTTATAAGCCCCTCTAAAGTGGGAGGTAAGTCTATGCGAGACAGCTCATCTTTAATAGGGTCAGATAGACCGATTCTAAACTGGTTTTTAAGAGATACATCATTCCACTGGGAATCTTTTGCTCATCTTTTAAAGTCAGAGATGTACTCTTCTACAATTCTTCTTTTGTTTCAGAGCCCTAAGAGCTGTCTCAGCAGTCTGTTGTTTGAACGGGTCTTCATATAATTGACCCATAGCTGTTAGGAAGGCATCAAGTGAGTTCAATATAGTGTCGTTTGTCTCAAAAAAGTTATTAGCCCATGTACGGGGCTCACCTCTCAAGAAAGAAATGATAGTCAGGACACGTGACCTATCATTTGGGTAGGTTTGTGGTTTCATTGTGAAAAAAAGAAGGCAGGCATTTTTAAAATCTCTATATTGAGATCTGTCGCCAGAAAATTTATCAGGGAGACTTATTGGTGGTTCTGATGTATGCAACTTAGGTTATATGTATTCTTTAATGTAAGCTTTAAGTGCAGTGTTTTCTGCCTTAAGTGTGGATAAGCCCTCTGTTAGTAAATCAACTCTTTGCTTTAGATTCTGCATACTTGTAGTCATCTCAGCTGGGTCCATTTTGTATTAATAGGCTTGTTATTCTGTCAGACTCAGATACGATAGCTAGTAATGAGATTTATATAATGAGTTGTGTGAACCACAGCTGCTGAGAATCATACTTGTACTAAAAAATATGAATGATTGTAGCAGAATTAAATATTGCTATGTGACATAAACTATCATGAGTGATAGTGTCAAACAGCACATTTAACAGTCAGCAAGGTTGATATTAGGGGAATAGGTGAGAAAACACTATTGCTATCACATGTGTTTGGTATTAACACTGGTTTTATATAGCAGTGTCTCTCACTGTGAATCCCAAATAAAAAAAAAGAACAAACTTACAAAGTACTTGTGAAAAAAAAATATCATAAAGCACAGCTATGCAGCAGATAAATGTTGATCAACTTATTTATATATATATATATATATATATATATATATATATATATATATATATATGGTATTTTGAGAGGATAAGAGTAATGTGCACAACAAAAGAAAAACTAAAAATAAAACCTAACCTGAGTTACACTAACACCTAACCTTACACTACAATTAAATAAATTGCCTAAATTAAATACGATTACCTAAATTACAACAACAAAAACCCCCACTAAATTACACAAAATAAAAAAAGAAATTATCAGATATTTACACTAATTACACCTAATCTAATAGCCCTATCAAAATAAAAAAGCCCCCCTAAATAAAAAAAAACCCTAGCCTACAATGAACAACCAATAGCCCTTAAAAGGGCCTTTTGCGGGGCATTGCCCCAAAGAAATCATCTCTTTTACCTGTAAAAAAAATACAAACACCCCCCCAACAGTAAAACTATACACCCACACAACCAACTCCCCCCAAATAAAATCCTAACTAAAAAAAAACTAAGCTCCCCATTGCCGATGGGCATTGTCCTTAAAAGGGCATTTAGCTCTTTTTCAATTGCCCAACCCCTAATCTAAAACTAAAACCCACCCAATAAGCCCTTAAAAAAACCTAACACTAACCCCCGAAGATCCACTTACAGTTTTGAAGACCGGACATCCATCCTTGTCAGACTCAGATACGATAGCTAGTAATGAGATTTATATAATGAGTTGTGTGAACCACAGCTGCTGAGAATCATACTTGTACTAAAAAATATGAATGATTGTAGCAGAATTAAATATTGCTATGTGACATAAACTATCATGAGTGATAGTGTCAAACAGCACATTTAACAGTCAGCAAGGTTGATATTAGGGGAATAGGTGAGAAAACACTATTGCTATCACATGTGTTTGGTATTAACACTGGTTTTATATAGCAGTGTCTCTCACTGTGAATCCCAAATAAAAAAAAAGAACAAACTTACAAAGTACTTGTGAAAAATAAATATCATAAAGCACAGCTATGCAGCGGATAAATGTTGATCAACTTATTTATATATATATATATATATATATATATATATATATATATATATGGTATTTTGAGAGGATAAGAGTAATGTGCACAACAAAAGAAAAACTGACAGGTTGCTCTTTAGGGTGAACTGAAAATACAGGCTCAGTGAATAACGGTAGCAGTAAGAACAAACTTGTAACAACTGAACTTTTAAAAGTACCTGAGTGGAAGTTAATACCCTAGAGAGTGAGGTCTGGAATCCGGTATAGAGAACCCCAGTGGGGAGTAAGCTGGTCCGGTGTAGAGAGCTTGATCAGGGCTCAGGTAGTTCTGTTGATGGCGTGTGATTCAAAGTAGATCCGGTACTCAGAGAGAGGTTGTGCAGGCAAGGTTCAGAGAGGAGCAGGGAAACAGGCAAGGCTCAGGATAATACCGTTTAGCTACCACTGGGTGGCAGACGGTCAATAACAAGCAATGTAGGATAGTAGATTAGAGCTTTTATAGAGAAAGTTGTTAATCAGAGTTTATTATTTAAAGAGACCGGTACATCGATATGCCTTGCAGCAGTGAGCCTGACAACCCTAAACAAAGCCGGGAGAAGTCCTCAGCGAAGCAGCAAGAAGTCCTCTACGAAGCCGGGAGAAGTCTTCAGCCAAGCCGGCAGAAGTGGTCCTCCAGACGGGCAGAAGCCTTCATCCAGACGGCATTTTCTATCGTCATCCATCCGGCGCGGAGCGGGTCCATCTTCAAGACATCCAGCGCGGAGCATCCTCTTCAATCGAAGTCTTCTTCCCGAATGAAGGTTCCTTTAAGTGACGTCATCCAAGATGGCGTCCCTTGAATTCCGATTGGCTGATAGAATTCTATCAGCCAATCGGAATTAAAGGTGAAAATATCCTATTCCTATTGGCTGATCCAATCAGCCAATAGGATTGAGCTTCAATCCTATTGGCTGATCCAATCAGCCAATAGGATTGAGCTTGCATTCTATTGGCTGTTCCAATCAGCCAATAGAATGCGAGCTCAATCCTGTTGGCTCGCATTCTATTGGAATAGCCCTCTTACTTCCTGTGGAATAGCCCTCTGACTGTGGAACATCCCTCTTACGGACTTTGAAATATCCCTTTTACTGACTTTGGAATATCCCTATTGCTGCCTATGGAATATCCCTCTTACTGACTGTGGAATATCCCTGTAAAATAAAACAGTGAAAAAACAAAAAAATTTATTTCATGGTTCAGATAGATCATGTGATTTTAAAAAACTTTCCAATTTACTTATGCTATCAAATTTGTTCTATTCTCTTTGTATCCTTTTTTGATAGAGCAGCAAAGTACTACTGGGAGCTAGCAGAACATATCTGGTGAACCAATAAAAAGAGGCAATTATGTGCAGCAATAAATCAGCAGCTATCTCCCAGTAATCCATTGCTGCTCCTTGCCCTACATAGGTATGCTTTTCAACTAAAGACACTAAGAGAATAAAGCACTAAATTACAAAACATAAACAATGAAATTATCAAAAATAAAAACGAATTACTCCTAATCTAATAGCCCTATCAAAATAGCCAATAGGATTGTGCTTTCATCCTACTGGATGATTGGAACAGCCAATAGAATGAGAACTCAATCCCATTGGCTGATTGGATCAGCCAATAGGATTAAAGCTCAATCCTATTGGCTGTTTGCAACAGCCAATAGGATTTTTTCTCCTTTAATTCCTATTGGCTGATAGAAAACGTTCAGCCAATAGGAATGTAAGGGACGCCATCTTGGATTACATCACTTAAAGGGAAACTTCATATTCCAGTGACGACCGTAAGAAGAGGATGCTCCACGCCGGATATCTTGAAGATGGACCCGCTCCACGCCGGATGGATGAAGATAGAAGATGCCATCTGGATGAAGACTTCTTTACGCTTGGATGAGGACTTCGCCAGCTGGATGAGGAAGGATGTCCGGACTTCAATAACTGTAACTGGATCGTCGGGGGTTAGTGTTGGGTTTTTAAGGGTTTTTTGGGTGGGGTTTTTTTTAGCTTAGGATTTGGGCAATGTAAACAAGCTAAATGCACTTTTAAGGTCAATGCCCATCCAAATGCCCTTTTGAGGGCAATGGTTAGCTTAAGTTTATTTAGATAGGTTTTTATTTGGGGGGGGGTTGGTTGGGTGGTGGGTTTTACTGTTGGGGGGTGTTTGTATTTTGTATAGTGACTGTGGAATATTCCTCTTACTGACTGTGAAATAGCCCTCTTAATGCCTGTGGAATAGCCCTCTTACTGACTGTGGAATATCACTCTTACTGCCTGTGGAATAGCCCTCTTACTGCCTGTGGAATAGCCCTCTTACTGACTGGGGAATAGCCCTCTTAATCCCTGTGGAATATCCCTCTTACTGACTGTGGAATATCCCTTTTACTGTCTGTGGACTAGCCCTCTGACTGTAGAACATCCCTCTTACTGACTGTGGAACATCCCTCTTACTGACTGTGGAACATCCCTCTTACTGACTGTGGAATATCCCTTTTACTGCCTGTGGAATAGCCCTCTTACTGCCTGTGGAATATCCCTCTTACTGACTGTGGAATATCCCTTTTACTGACTGTGGAATATCACTCTTACTGCCTATGGAATAGCCCTCTTACTGCCTGTGGAATATCCCTCTTACTGCCTGTGGAATATCCCTCTTACTGACTGTGGAATAGCCCTCTTAATCCCTGTGGAATATCCCTGTTACTGACTGTGGAATATCCCTCTTACTGCCTGTGGAACATTCCTCTTACGGACTGTGGAATATCCCTTTTACTGACTGTGGAATATCCCTCTTGCTGCCTGTGGAATATCCCTCTTGCTGCCTGTGGAATATCCCTCTTACTGACTATGAAATATCCCTCTTACTGACTGTGGAATATCCCTCTTACAGACTGTGGAATATCCCTCTTACTGACTGTCGAATAGCCCTCTTACTGCCTGTGGAATATCACTCTTACTGCCTGTGGAATAGCCCTCTTACTGCCTGTGGAATATCCCTCTTACTGACTGTGGAATAGCCCTCTTGCTGCCTGTGGAATATCCCTCTTACTGCCTGTGGAATATCCATTTTACTGACAGTAGAATATCCCTTTTACTGACTGTGGAATATCACTCTTACTGCCTGTGGAATAGCCCTCTTACTGCCTGTGGAATATCCCTCTTACTGACTGTGGAATAGCCCTCTGATTCTGTTTCTACCATTTACCACAAATGCACCGTATGGTCTTGTATAGCTGCATCCATTTTGGAGATGACAGCATAAAATTGGTGTTTTTATAGTACCCTAATTATTAGAAATGTTAATATATGTAAATTAGCCCATGCAATATGATAACATGTCACTGATGTATCAAAACTAGGTATATGCGAATGTGTTTATATTAGAATTTAAATGTTAGAAAGAATGTTATTGTAGAAATTCGATTTACATAATCAAATGTTGATAAGAATTAATTTTCTATAATCGAATGTTATTTACAGTTTTCTAATGTCACTTTCGATTTTGAATGTTCATAATTAGATCGAATGTCCACATTCGAATTTTCGACTAACATTTTATTTAACGAATACTATTCAGAAGTTCAATAGTTCATGTGGTAAGGAATGAAGTAAATTGATACATAATAGATACAAATATATCAATTTGAATGTTTCTATTTCGAATATTGCATAATTCAAATATTATAATATTTAAAGAGAGCATTAGAAATACTATTACAAATATAAAATTTCACATTTTTAGAATTTGAATATTGCATAATTCTAATCAAATAATTAGAAAAATTCTAATCGAATATTACATTTAAAGAAAACATTAGAAATAATATTACATTAAACGAATGGTAGAATGTTGTACAAAGATTTGAAATTTGAATGGAACGAACAAATGTGTTAAAATTTGTTTCATTTTTCGTCCCTATTCAAAACACTTCTAATTTAATGTTAACACTTTTCATTTCATTATCAAAAAGATTGGGTGTTAATGTAGACATTAATCTGAACATTAATTGAATATGCAAAGATATGTAGCCAGAGAACAAGAAAAGAGAATGGTAGTATTTCTCTCAAATAGGATGGCACATGCGCAAGAAATTAAGAAAAAAGAAAACAAGAATGGGAGTGAAAAAACAAAAAATTTTCTTTCATGGTTCAGATAGATCATGTGATTTTAAAAAACTTTCCAATTTACTTATGTTATCAAATTTGCTCTATTCTCTTTGTATCCTTTTTTGATAGAGCAGCAAAGTACTACTGGGAGCTAGCAGAGCATATCTGGTGAACCAATAAAAAGAGGCAATTATGTGCAGCCATAAATCAGCAGCTATCTCCCAGTAATCCATTGCTGCTCCTTGCCCTAGATAGGTATGCTTTTCAACTAAGGATACCAAGAAAATAAAGCAAATTAGATAATAAAAGTAAATTGGAAAATTGTTTAAAATCACATGTTCTGTCTGAATCATGAAAGAAAAATTATGGGTTTTATGTACCTTTAAAGGGACACTGAATCCCAATTTTTTTTCTTTCAGGATTCAGATAGAGCATGCCATTTTAAGCAACTTTCTAATTTACTCCTATTATCAATTTTTCTTTGTTCTCTTGTTATCTTTATTTAAATAAAGAAGGCATCTAAACTAAGGAGCCAGCCAATTTTTAGTTCAGTACCCTGGACAGCACTTGCTTATTGGTGGGTCAATTTATACACCAATCAGCAAGAACAACCCAGGTTGTTCACCAAAAATGGGCTGGCATCTAAACTAACTTTCTTGCTTTTCAAATAAAGATACCAAGAGAATGAAGAAAATGTGATAATAGGAGTAAATTACAAAGTTGCTTATAATTGCATGCTCTATCTAAATCACAAAAGAAAACAATTGGGTTCAGTGTCCCTTTAATAACAACAAGACATTGTAATTGAGGATGCAGATAAGGGAGGTGTAGGCATAAGTAAATAGAATTATATCAAAGAGTCAGATAAAAACAATTATAAAAATTTAAAAACCTATTCCACAAGTTATTTTTAATTAATTATAAACACTTTTAAAAGATACATTTCAGAGATCCAATATCAACAAGTCATAATATCATTTTCTTTAAAAAGAAAAAAAAAGATTAAATTATTCCAATATTTTCTTTCCTTCCTAAAGTATATAAAATTCCCATTACACCTCCAGGTAGACCATTTAGTGAAATTAATTCACTTACTGAAAATTAGCATTTGTAGTTAAATTTAAAATGTATCAATACACTAAATAAGTTTAAATGGACAGGTATTTAAAAGGTAGAGGTCCCTGGAGAGAAGGGCATATGGAAAAACAATTATTGCAGAGAAAAATGTAGTGGATTTATCATTTGAAACATTAACGGCTAGATTTGGAGTTTTGTCTGCAACGACCCGAAAAACTAACGCCGGCTTTTTTCTGGCCGCACCATAAAAATAACTCTGGTATTGAGAGTCCACATAAAGGCTGCGTTAGGCTCCAAAAAAGGAGCGTAGAGCATTTTTAACGCAGCTTCAACTCTTGATACCAGAGTTGCTTACGCAAGCGGCCAGCCTCAAAAACGTGCTCGTGCACAATTCTCCCATAGGAAACAATGGGGCTGTTTGAGCTGAAAAAAAACCTAACACCTGCAAAAAAGCTGCGTTCAGCTCTTAACGCAGCCCCATTGTTTGCTATGCGGTAACCCTTCCTACATCTGCACCTAAAACTCTAACATGTAACCCGAGTCTAAACACCCCTAACCTTACACTTATTAACCCCTAATCTGCCGCCCCCGCTATCGCTGACCCCTGTATATTATTATTAACCCCTAATCTGCCGCTCCGTAAACCGCCGCTACTTACATTATCCCTATGTACCCCTAATCTGCTGCCCTAACATCGCCGACCCCTATATTATATTTATTAACCCCTAATCTGCCCCCCACAACGTCGCCTCCACCTGCCTACACTTATAAACCCCTAATCTGCCGACCGGACCTGAGCGCTACTAAAGTTATTAACCCCTAATCCGCATCACTAACCCTATAATAAATAGTATTAACCCCTAATCTGCCCTCCCTAACATCGCCGACACCTAACTTCAATTATTAAACCCTAATCTGCCGACCGGAGCTCACCGCTATTCTAATAAATGTATTAACCCCTAAAGCTAAGTCTAACCCTAACACTAACACCCCCCTAAATTAAATATAATTTTAATCTAACGAAATTAATTAACTCTTATTAAATAAATTATTCCTATTTAAAGATAAATACTTACCTGTAAAATAAATCCTAATATAGCTACAATATAAATTATAATTACATTGTAGCTATTTTAGGATTAATATTTATTTTACAGGCAACTTTGTAATTATTTTAACCAGGTACAATAGCTATTAAATAGTTAAGAACTATTTAATAGTTACCTAGTTAAAATAATTACAAAATTACCTGTAAAATAAATCCTAACCTAAGTTACAATTAAACCTAACACTATGCTATCATTAAATTAATTAAATAAAATACCTACAATTACCTACAATAAAACCTAACACTACACTATCAATACATTAATTAAATACAATATCTACAAATAACTGCAATGAAATAAACTAACTAAAGTACAAAAAATAAAAAAGAACTAAGTTACAAAAAATAAAAAAAAATCTACAAACATAAGAAAAATATTACAACAATTTTAAACTAATTACACCTACTCTAAGCCCCCTAATAAAACAACAAAGCCCCCCAAAATAAAAAATGCCCTACCCTATTCTAAATTACTAAAGTTAAAAGCTCTTTTACCTTACCAGCCCTGAACAGGGCCCTTTGCGGGGCATGCCCCAAGAAGTTCAGCTCTTTTGCCTGTAAAAAAAAACATACAATACCCCCCCCAACATTACAACCCACCACCCACATACCCCTAATCTAACCCAAACCCCCCTTAAATAAACCTAACACTAAGCCCCTGAAGATCATCCTACCTTGTCTTCCCCTCACCAGGTATCACCGATCCGCCCTGGCTCCAAAATCTTCATCCAACCCAAGCGGGGGTTGGCGATCCATCATCCGGTGGCTGAAGAGGTCCAGAAGAGGCTCCAAAGTCTTCATCCTATCCGGGAAGAAGAGGCGATCCGGACCGGCAACCATCTTGATCCAAGCGGCATCTTCTATCTTCATCCGATGACGACCGGCTCCATCCTGAAGACCTCCACCGCGGACCTATCTTCTTCCGGCGACGTCCAACTAAAGAATGACGGTTCCTTTAAGGGACGTCATCCAAGATGGCGTCCCTCGAATTCCGATTGGCTGATAGGATTCTATCAGCCAATCGGAATTAAGGTAGGAATATTCTGATTAGCTGATGGAATCAGCCAATCAGAATCAAGTTCAATCCGATTGGCTGATCCAATCAGCCAATCAGATTGAGCTCGCATTCTATTGGCTGTTCCGATCAGCCAATAGAATGCGAGCTCAATCTGATTGGCTGATTGGATCAGCCAATCGGATTGAACTTGATTCTGATTGGCTGATTCCATCAGCCAATCAGAATATTCCTACCTTAATTCCGATTGGCTGATAGAATCCTATCAGCCAATCGGAATTTGAGGGACGCCATCTTGGATGACGTCCCTTAAAGGAACCGTCATTCTTCAGTTGGACGTCGCCGTAAGAAGATGGGTCCGCGTTTGTGGTCTTCAGGATGGAGCCGGTCGTCATCGGATGAAGATAGAAGATGCCGCTTGGATCAAGATGGTTGCCGGTCCGGATCGCCTCTTCTTCCCGGATAGGATGAAGACTTTGGAGCCTCTTCTGGACCTCTTCAGCCACCGGATGATCGATCGCCAACCCCCGCTTGGGTTGGATGAAGATTTTGGAGCCAGGACGGATCGGTGATACCTGGTGAGGTGAAGACAAGGTAGGATGATCTTCAGGGGCTTAGTGTTAGGTTTATTTAAGGGGGGTTTGGGTTAGATTAGGGGTATGTGGGTGGTGGGTTGTAATGTTGGGGGGGGTATTGTATGTTTTTTTTTACAGGCAAAAGAGCTGAACTTCTTGGGGCATGCCCCGCAAAGGGCCCTGTTCAGGGCTGGTAAGGTAAAAGAGCTTTTAACTTTAGTAATTTAGAATAGGGTAGGGCATTTTTTATTTTGGGGGGCTTTGTTGTTTTATTAGGGGGCTTAGAGTAGGTGTAATTAGTTTAAAATTGTTGTAATATTTTTCTTATGTTTGTAAATATTTTTTTATTTTTTGTAACTTAGTTCTTTTTTATTTTTTGTACTTTAGCTAGTTTATTTAATTGTATTTATTTGTAGGAATTGTATTTAATTTATTTATTGATAGTGTAGTGTTAGGTTAATTGTAGGTAATTGTAGGTAGTTTATTTAATTAATTTATTGATAGTGTAGTGTTAGGTTTAATTGTAACTTAGGTTAGTATATATTTTACAGGTAATTTTGTAATTATTTTAACTATTTTAGCTATTAAATAGTTCTTAACTATTTAATAGCTATTGTACCTGGTTAAAATAAATACAAAGTTACCTGTAAAATAAATATTAATCCTAAAATAGCTATAATATAATTATAATTTATATTGTAGCTATATTAGGATTTATTTTACAGGTAAGTATTTAGCTTTAAATAGGAATAATTTATTTAATAAGAATTAATTAATTTCGTTAGATGTAAATTATATTTAATTTAGGGGGGTGTTAGTGTTAGGGTTAGACTTAGCTTTAGGGGTTAATACATTTATTAGAGTAGCGGTGAGCTCCAGTCAGCAGATTAGGGGTTAATAATTGAAGTTAGGTGTCAGCGATGTTAGGGAGGGCAGATTAGGGGTTAATACTATTTATTATAGGGTTAGTGATGCGGATTAGGGGTTAATAACTTTATTATAGTAGCGCTCAGGTCCGCTCGGCAGATTAGGGGTTAATAAGTGTAGGCAGGTGGAGGCGACGTTGAGGGGGGCAGATTAGGGGTTAATAAATATAATATAGGGGTCGGCGGTGTTAGGGGCAGCAGATTAGGGGTACATAAGGATAACGTAGGTGGCGGCGCTTTGCGGTCAGCAGATTAGGGGTTAATAAGTGCAGGCAGATGGAGGCGACGTTGAGGGGGGCAGATTAGGGGTTAATAAATATAATACAGGGGTCGGCGGTGTTAGGGGGAGCAGATTAGGGGTACATAAGGATAACGTAGGTGGCGGTCGGCAGATTAGGGGTTAAAAAATTTTATTCGAGTGTCGGCGATGTGGGGGGACCTCGGTTTAGGGGTACATAGGTAGTTTATGGGTGTTAGTGTACTTTAGAGTACAGTAGTTAAGAGCTTTAGAAACCGGCGTTAGCCCAGAAAGCTCTTAACTACTGACTTTTTTCCTGCGGCTGGAGTTTTGTCGTTAGATGTCTAACGCTCACTTCAGAAACGACTCTAAATACCGGAGTTAGAAAGATCCCATTGAAAAGATAGTATACGCAATTTACGTAAGGGGATTTGCGGTATGGAAAAGTTGCGGCTGAAAAGTGAGCGTTAGACCCTATTTTGAGTGACTCCAAATACTGGAGGTAGCCTAAAACCAGCGTTAGGAGCCTCTAACGCTGGTTTTCACAGCTAACGCCAAACTCCAAATCTAGGTCTAAGAGATTAAAGTTTAAAAGATTCTAAAATAGCAGTTCTTCTGTAGTATTCACAAGTATAAAGTATATTACAGGATATTTTTTCACAGATTTAGTTTTCTCTCTCTCTCTCTCTATATATATATATAACACTTATTTAGTTCACACATTTGTTCAATAAGATTTTTAGCACATAAAATAAATTAAAAACAATTCTAAGGGGGCGGAGTTAACTGTCAAACTGGATGGTCGCATTTCTATAGAACTCCTGGCTCCAATTATCCTAAAAGGGACGAATATGACTCACTTTATAGCCCAAATTTACCCTGAACTGGGTCCCAGTACTAGAAACTACATTAAGAACGAGCTTGAGAGCCTTCAAAAGCTCTATAATGCTTCACGACACAACAGCATAGTGAACAAGACATCTGAAATACTCAAATTGGCGGAGTCCTCGTGTGAACAGGAACTCATAAGTATATTCAAAGATTGCTTTTCACAATTCAAGTGAGAACTTGCAAAGGCGTTTGGGCAGCAACCAGCAGCTGATGTGTCTTCTGAATACCCTGAGAAACTAAAGAGCTCTGTTGATGGTAATCTCTGCAATCGCCCTGAGACTTAACTTTGTGAAACTGGATGCGACAGAGCTGCCCTGGAGCAGGATTGGAGTAAGGTCTGTACTAAACACTCCACTACCAGACGTGGCAGACGTCCATCTGGATGGGCATACAATACGGTATTGGGTCATTCCGTCCAACCGCAGGACCTGAGTGGATACGTGGTGGGGCCATATCCTAGCCCGACCAAACAACAGGGGAACTTCAGGCTTACATATACCTTCTCTTTAGCTCGGGAGTCGAGTGGTGGAGCGATCCCAGCAAGCAACAATAATGCTCCTATGCTTCCATAACGAGGCTCCTGGTTGCCATTCATGAAGGAGAGTGGCCTGCCTGAATTTATACAGAGTGATGCCCTAGCAATGAATGGAGGAAAGAGTCTCTGTTTGTATGCACCGGAATACTATTCTCTAATGTCGGAGAGTGTACTGCCAGGGAGACCCACTACTAGTGGTCCGGTCAGTCTTTCGGGTAGCGAGTTTATAAACTTGGCAGAGGAACTTTTTATTTTGAAACTTTTATTGTCTTGTGCAACTACTGCTTTGGACTATACCGACTATGCAGCCACACATGAAACAAGATGTCGGGGAACTGCTCTTTGAAACACCAGAGACTTGGAACCCAACTCTTCGGCTTGGCGCTCTGGTGTGGGCTGACTAGGTTAAAGATTCGCTTGTTAGATTAGTTTCGGATCTGGCAAGACTCCTATTCAGTCTTAACACCACAATTGTTTCTTCTACTCACTTTTATAGAATGTTATGCTTATTTGTTTTAAAGGTTTTTTTTTGTTTAACTGTAACGTACTCTCAAGGAATTGTGGTTGACTAATGAAGGTATATAGATCTGATATTCATGTATCCACAGTATTTGAGTGCAAAATAGTTCAGTATCAACAACACCCGTATTTCTGCAAGACTCTATTATCTGTGTTAGTAATCTTTAGTGTCTAGGAAAGAATATAAGAAGTTGGTTACAAACATGACCTGACTATCAATTATGTTGAATACACAGCTTCTCCACTTTTTCATACCGTTCCATGACCTAGTAAATTGTTCATTTTTTAGCTTGAGAGCCTTCAAAAGCTCTATAATGCTTCACGACACAACCAACCGCATAGTGAACAAGACATCTGAAATATTCAAATTGGCGGAGTCCTCGTGTGAACAGGAACTCATAAGTATATTCAAAGATTGCTTTTCACAATTCAAGCGAGAACTTGCAAAGGCGTTTGGGCAGCAACCAGCAGCCGATGTGTCTTCTGAATACCCTGAGAAACTAAAGAGCTCTGTTGAGGGTAATCTCTGCAATTTCCCTGAGACTTACCTTTGTGAAACTGGATGCGACAGAGCTGCCCTGGAGCAGGATTAGAGTAAGGTCTGTACTAAACACTCTGCTACCAGATGTGGCAGATGTCCATCTGGATGGGCATACAATCCGGTATTGGGTCATTCCGTCCAACCGCAGGACCTGAGTGGATACGTGGTGGGGCCGTATCCTAGCCCGACCAAACAACAAGGGAACTTCAGGCTTACATATACCTCCTCTTTAGCTCGGGAGTCGAGCGGTGGAGCGATCCCAGCAAGCGACAATAATGCTCCTATGCTTCCATAACAAGGCTCCTGGTTGCCATTCATGAAGGAGAGTGGCCTGCCCGAATTTATACAGAGTGATGCCCTAGCAATGAATGGAGGAAAGAGTCTCTGTTTGTATGCCCGGAATACTATTCTCTAATGTCGGAGAGTGTACTGCCAAGGAGACCCACTACTAGTGGTCCGGTCAGTCTTTCGGGTAGCGAGTTTATAGACTTGGCAGAGGAACTTTTTATTTTAAACTATGCGGGAGTCACCGTGATAATACTATCACTGGGCTCCTATAGGAGGCGCTTGAATCCGGCGTGGATAATAAAAAGGTGCTAGTACATGGAATATAGAAAAATGACGGCTAGCAATGAGACAGATGACAGTGTTTTACACCAGTATGCCAACACAGTGCATAAAATATGAGAAATGTAAAATATAAGATGTAAAATATAAAATGTATACGAATCAATGGTATATGCAACCCAATCTGGAAAGTCCAGCGAGTCTCTTCAAATGTCCATCAGTACTTGAACAGGCTGCTCTCTGTCTTCACCCAACTGGATGATGTATTCTATGATGTAAAACAAAAACAAAAACAGAGGCGCCACATGTGTGGATCAATATAACCAGAAATCCAGTAAAGGAGTAGAATAAGGGTACTCACAAACGAGGCGGCACTCTCTTGTGCCAGTAGGGGCGGGCTGGTTTTCAACAGCAAACCAGCTGGCTGTGTGTCTCCTGGATGGATAGAGAATGCTTGTCTCCTGGATGTCAAACACCGGCCAAAACTGCAGTGGAAGGAGGAGGAAGAGCTACAGTGCCCTTAGGTTACTGCTATGAGGATAGTAACACCAACACCAGACTTATGTAAAAGTATAAAATCAGTATTTTATTATACACAATAAAAATACCAAATGGTATAGCAAATTACAGCTGGGTGATGACAACCTATCTCCCCATAGACCATACAATATAGCGACGCGTTTCTCGGGGGACACCCCATTTCCTCAGGCTTGTATGTTTGTTGTATACATAAATGCCCCTTATATAGGGCTCAGTAACCTAATGTTCAAATGAACCCTCCCCTTCCTTTACACGGATTGACCTATCATGTCCTTCCTTTCCAAACACTCCCCATTGTTGTGGTGATGTACTGTTCAATTAGTTCTAATTATATATCGCAATTAAGTTTGAATTTCTAGAACTTCGTTTGCCTATGTGTCTCTAATGATAATATATAAATAAGCAATTGGATCGATAGTTAACGGTCTCGATCGTTCACTATGTATATTGTTATTGTAGTACGAAAACTAACACATGTCACATACCTAGCCAATTGAATTACGGCCATATTAGGGGCCTGTTCTGATATGGCAATCTCATTGGTTACGCTTTAGGCTGCATGTTATGTTATCATGACGTAATGTCATGTGATCAGGGGTGTAGCAAATAGCTGTTGCCGTAATTCCGACGTCCAAAGAGGATGACGCGTGATCACATGACCACTACGGCCCGAGCATATATAACTTTGTCCTGTTGTGGTTGCTAGGGGCGACATGATTACGCCCATATCTAACTGCGGAGCCAGTGAAAAAACGCAATTGTAATTAATGTCATGCCATTGGTTGTTAATGTATCGCTAGTGTTAAACAAACAATAATAAATAAGAAGTGCAGATTAGTGTCAATCCGTGTAAAGGAAGGGGAGGGTTCATTTGAACATTAGGTTACTGAGCCCTATATAAGGGGCATTTATGTATACAACAAACATACAAGCCTGAGGAAACGGGGTTTCCCCCGAGAAACGCGTCGCTATATTGTATGGTCTATGGGGAGATAGGTTGTCATCACCCAGCTGTAATTTGCTATACCATTTGGTATTTTTATTGTGTATAATAAAATACTCATTTTATACTTTTACATAAGTCTGGTGTTGGTGTTACTATCCTCATAGCAGTAACCTAAGGGCACTGTAGCTCTTCCTCCTCCTTCCACTGCAGTTTTGGCCGGTGTTTGACATCCAGGAGACAAGCATTCTCTATCCATCTGGGAGACACACAGCCAGCTGGTTTGCTGTTGAAAACCAGCCCGCCCCTACTGGCACAAGAGAGTGCCGCCTCGTTTGTGAGTACCCTTATTCTACTCCTTTACTGGATTTCTGGTTATATTGATCCACACATGTGGCGCCTCTGTTTTTGTTTTTGTTTTACATCATAGAACTTTTTATTTTGAAACTTTTATTGTCTTGTGCAACTACTGCTTGGACTATACCGACTATGCAGCCACACATGAAACAAGATGTCGGGGAACTGCTCTTTGAAACACCAGAGACTTGGTACCTAACTCTTCGGCTTGGCGCTCTGGTGTGGACTGACTAGGTTAAAGATTCGCTTGTTAGATTAGTTTTGGATCTGACAAGACTCCTATTCAGTCTTAACACCACAATTGTTTCTTCTATTCACTTTTATAGAATGTTATGCTTATTTGTTTTAAAGGTTTTTTTTTGTTTAACTGTAACGTACTCTCAAGGAATGATGGTTGACTAATGAAGGTATATAGATCTGATATTCATGTATCCACAGTATTTGAGTGCAAAATAGTTCAGTATCAACAACACCCATATTTCTGCAAGGCTCTATTCTCTGTGTTAGTAATCTTTAGTGTCTAGGAAAGAATATAAGAAGTTGGTTACAAACATGACCTGACTATCAATTATGTTGAATACACAGCTTCTCCACTTTTTCATACCGTTCCATGACCTAGTAAATTGTTCATTTTTTAGAAATTACAGAAACAAGCCACTGAAGTTTTATAGGCAATTTATTAATTACATAAAGCACGAATTCTCTAGCCTGAGAAATCCTCCCTTTCCTAAGATTCTTGTATAGGGACATTCATGTTGAGACATCTAACAGCACATATCTATGTTGGTCTACATAAATAAGTTGTAGCTGCACATGTGTTTGCTCTTTAGAGTCCCATAATATATTAGGATGTGATGTTATTTATTTTCCTGGTCTAATGTTTTCTAAACTCTAATAATATGGAGAGCACCGTTTGTTCATTTCTTTTTGGTATATATGGGAGGCTAGAAAATCACTTAAATGTTATTTCAAAAGAGTTTTCTATAATACATTACGAACTCCATTAACACACCCAATATTAAGTTATGTCCTGAATTAAAAGTAATGATCAGAGAAGATTTTTTACCCAACCTAAATGACTTTTCTCACCCATAGTTTGTTAGTGCCTTATTCATATATAGAGATCCCTCTCTTAGCTATGACTTGCTGCCCTACTGTCAGCTGTTGGTGCAACGCCCCCCCTGCAGACTCGCGGCCAATAGGTCGGATTGATTTCGGGTTGATATCCGGTGATGACTGTCCGCCTGCTCAGAGCAGGCAGACAGGTTATGGAGCAGCGGTCTTTGTGACCGCTGCTTCATAACTGCTGTTTCTGGCGAGTCTGAAGACTCGTCAGAAACAGAGGCCATCAAGCTCCTTACAGAGCTTGTTAACTAGAGGCCTATATATCAGCAACTATAATGTATTAGCTCACTGCAGCTATGATATTTCACACTATGGCCCCTATTTATCAAGGTCTGGCGGACCTGATCCGACAGTGAGGATCAGGTCCGCCAGACCTCGCTGAATACGGAGAGCAATACGTTTGCCGTATTCAGCATTGCACCAGAGAAGGGGGAGAGAGCAAAAGAGAAGAAGAGAGCTGCTGGTGCAATGCCGCCCCCTGCAGACTCGTGGCCAATCGGCAGCCAGAAGGGGGTGTCAATCAACCCGATCGTACTCGATCGGGTTGAATTGCAGCGATGTCTGTCCGCCTGCTCAGAGCAGGCGGACAGGTTATGGAGCAGCTTTCTTTGTGACCGCTGCTTCATAACTGCTGTTTCTGGTGAGCCTGCAGGCTCGCCAGAAACACGGGGCATCAAGCTCCATTCGGAGACTTCTAGTACAAACCTAATAATAGGTGCAACCTGCTGACAAGTAACCACAAATGGGAGACTAGCTTAATGAACAAATATATTTATGATAGTTGTAGAGGCTAAGTTATACTTCCTATGTATGCAGACTTATATGTTAGTGAATATGATTCTGATACCCTAGTGCCGAGAAATAATTTATAAGCCAGCTAACCGACATCAGCCACATAATATCCTAACTAACCTTATTACCCTTATCTTATAAGGATTCACAATTTCTTGCCATTAACTCCGCCCCCCTAATGTTGTTCACCATGTGAACAAAGGAAAATATATCCAACAAACCACCCTCCCAAATCATTATTCTCAGTAAATATTTTACCACAGAGGCGACTGATTATAAGATGTTTCCTAGGAGACTGTACATATCACCCACTGCTAGTCCTACTATATCGCAGTCCGCCTCTGGTTCCATAACTCTATCCCCCATCCCTGTAAACTGAATATCACTTTTCCCACTTATTTACATTTTTAAAGATCATGGTCCAAGAGTGGCCCAATACTCTACTGGGAAATAGCCAGAATTCATTATAACAGAGGTTAGCTTATGAGTACACCTGTTCTTTACTTATAAATCGATATGTTTATGATCAGGAGAGTTATATCCTATTCCTATGTTTTGTTATATACAAAGTGTATTGATGTACTCTTTATTAGTATATTGTGTAAGCTTAAAAACACTATGCTACACATCAAGTTTTCTATTTACTAGATGGAATCTATTGATATCTATGAGGAAAATGCTCTCATACACTCAAGCTTAAAACTGTACTGTGACTTTGTATCTATTTGTATATTTTATAACTTTAATAAAAATATTTTACAAATATATATATATATATATATATATATATTAAAGGGACAGTCTAAAAAAAAATTCTAACATGTTAAGAATGATTAGAGGGACACTATGGTATATATTACAAGTAGAGCACTATTGATAGCACAGGGTGCACTATCAACATTCGCAGACCCTGCACTCGGAATAGCACTAAATCTGGTATTACAAGTGAATAGTAACACAGCATTAACATAGAATATTTAGCTTAATCAACTTCTATTTAGTGTGCCCTATACTTTCAATCGATAATCAAGCCGAGCTAAACATCACTCAAATTACAAGTTGTGAGTTATGTATTGTGCTCGAGCTCAACACATAACAGTGCTAAAAATTTTTATCAGGAGACCTAAATAAAAGTGTTAGGTAATAAAAGCATAACAAAACATGTAAAACATTTTACAATAAAGTTTTACACTGTATATATGCATATATATATATATATATACTGTATATATATTTATATGTGTGTGTATTTGTATGTGTGTATGTATATATGTGTATGTATGTGTATGTAGGTGTAGCACATATACATACATAAACACACACACACACATTTATATATATATACTAGTCGATAAGTCTGCCCAAAGGGCAGTCTATTTTTTGTTTAAGCTACAGATGTAGAAACAACCTATTTTTTAACTCTTCTTTTAAATAAATCAGTGGGAAAGCCTGCCCAGAAGGCAGTTTTTTATGGCGACGGAACCACCCTGCCATTTTCGGAAGGGCGGTCTATTGTGGTGACGGAACCACCCTGTCATTTTTGGAATCCACCTGGATACAGCTTACGCTGCTTCCAGGTGGATTCTTTCACCACCCTGCCATCCAGGTGGATCTCTTTTGCTCTCCCCTCTCTCTTTTGCTCTTTCTCCCCCCTCTCTTTTGCTCTCTCTCCCCCCTTTCTTTTGCTCTCTTTCTCCCCTCTCTATTGCTTTCTCTCCCCTCTATTTTGCTCTCTCTCCCCTCTATTTTGCTCTCTCTCCCCCTCTCTTTTGCTCTCTCCCCCCCCTCTCTTTTGTTCTCATCCCCCCTCTCTTTTGCTCTCCCCTCACATTTGTTCTCTCTCCCCTCTCTTTTGCTCTCTCTCCCCCTCTCTTTTGCTCTCTCTCCCCCTCTCTTTTGCTCTCTCCCCCTCTCTTTTGCTCTCGTCCCCCCTCTCTTTTGCTCTCCCCTCTCATTTGCTCTCTCTCTCTCTCTCTCTCTCTCTCTGCCCTCTCATTTGCTCTCTCTCTCCCCTCTCATTTGCTCTCTCCCCCCCTCTCTGTTGCTCTCTCTCTCCCCTCTCTCTTTTGCTCTCTCTCCCCCTCTCTTTTGCTCTCTCTCTCCCCTCCCTTTTGCTCTCTCTCTCCCCTCCCTTTGTTCTTTCTCTCCCCTCCCTTTTGCTCTCTCTCTCCACTCTCTTTTGCTCTCTCTCCATCCAGTTCTCATATGCTCTCTCTCTCCTCTATCTTTTGCACTCCCTCTCTCCTCTCTTTTGCTTTTGCTCCCCCTCTCCCCCCTCTTTTGCTTTCTCCCCCCTCTTTTGCTCTCTCACCCCTTCTCTTTTGCTCTCTCCCCCTTCTCTTTTGCTCTCTCCCCGCTTCTCTTTTGCTCTCTCTCCCCCTGTCCTTTTTTTAATTGGGGCACTGTACTTTCAATGGATAATTAAGCCGAGCTAAATATCACTCAAATTACAAATTGTGAGTTATGTATTGTGCTCGAGCTCAACACATAACAGTGCTAGAAAAATTTAGCAGGAGACCTAAATAAAAGTGCTAGGTTATAAAAGCATAACAAAACATGTAAAACATAAAACAATAAGGGGGCGGAGCTTGGCCGCACAGGAATATGGCTGCTTGAATGCACAGCTCCAGTGCCCTAAGTTCAATTGCCGAATATAACTGGGTGCAAATCAAACCACAATAACCCAGCTTCAGCCGTAGTGACCAAAGAACAACCCTCACTATACATCGCAACACGTTTTGGGGAAAAACACGCACAAACAGACAGCAGCTGCAGAGAAGATTTACTTGCGCTCCATAAGGCCTACTCACACAGACACTGAAACGGAGCGCTTCACTAACCGCCCTACAGTGACGTGCGGCAGCCGCATCGGGAGGAGGCAAGTGAAGAGCGGAACATACAAGAACCGATGAGGCTATAACCAAACAGGCTCTTAACACAAATAGCCGCCGCATCACTACCGGCACATACCAGTGCACAAGGGGATCTCCCGGTCCACATAGTAAGGAGACACACAAACCCAGACCGGACCCACACGAGAGAAGAGCGCAAAAGGTGAGCCCTAATAGACTATAGTTAACTGCCTAATCTATAATAGGGGATAACCGCACCGGTAACAAACCGGACTCAGACACAATAACAAGGTCACCCCCTTCAACAAACGA
The DNA here is from genome assembly GCF_027579735.1 of Bombina bombina. Classification (NCBI taxonomy): domain Eukaryota; kingdom Metazoa; phylum Chordata; class Amphibia; order Anura; family Bombinatoridae; genus Bombina; species Bombina bombina. The sequence continues at coordinate 268,775,727 of NC_069504.1, read as the reverse complement.
CAAACTAAAACACAGTAAATATACTTAAACTAGGCAAAGGGGAAATAATACCGAAAAAAAAGTGGATAAAATAATTAATCCCACAGAGACACATAAATTAATAAAATAGCAGGGGGACTATAATCAGAACTGAGGTTAAAAAGACGCTGAGCTGCATAATAAACTCCTATCAAATTCAGCATACAACAACATTTGCCGCCACAGACAGGAGCAGACATACAGAAGGGCTCCCTGTAAAAGCAGGCATACTCATAGTTCACCACTTGAGAAGAGTTAAGAAACACACGAAAAAGAGATATCAATCACTCAGGGCTCATGCAATCTGAAATGCCCAACAAACGGAACACCAAAATGAATAAAGACTATAAAGGGTCCACATTGAACAATTACTTGAAGCCAATTGAACCTGCCTTACCATCTCATAATGATCAACCTCCAAAACAGTGGCAAGAAGCAGAAACGCAAGTAACTATGGATCACACAAATATAACACAACAAGTCACTAAAAATGATCTTAAATACTTTGCTTCCAGGGAAGATATCAGAGAAGCTATGCAAGAAGTAAAAGATATGTTCAATGAATTTAAGAAAGACATCACTGTGTTGGAACACAAAGTGTCATCCATAGAAAAGAAACAAGAGGCGCAACAGTCAGAAATACGTATACAATCAGACAACACACAAGTGCATGCTGACATGATCCACAACCTAATGGAGAGGATGGAAGATTTGGAAAACAGGAGCCGCAGGAACAATCTGCGGATCCGTGGAATCCCTGAATCCATATCACCAGACGCCCTGCAAGGATTCCTGCAAAGCCTCTTTCGAACAGCGAAGGATACACCTACAGCCCCAGAAGCCCCTATAGAAAGGGCTCATCGCGCTCTGCGCCCAAGACCACCATCAAAAGCACCGCCGAGAGATGTGATAGTAAAACCACTATCATTCAGAGACAAAGAAGAAATACTAAAAGGACCAAGAAACAAAACACCTCTCTTACACGCAGGAATAGAAGTGCAGATATACTCAGATATCTGCCCCGCCACTCTACAAAAAAGAAAGGACCTGCGATTCATTACAATAGTTCTGAGAGAAAATAACATACCCTATAGATGGGGTTTCCTACATGCATTGTAGCTACAAAAAATAACACTACCACAGTGTTCCGCTCCCTGGAAGATCTACCATCTTTTAACAAGACCCTCGGCCTGTCAATCAAGCTACCTCCAATGTTGGAACACCCACAAAACACACCTACCACAACAGAAGAATCAGCAGCGGATGACACACTTTAACCTGAGAGCAGTAAACTCTTTGAAATAAAATATTTCATCATAATGAAAAATAGAGACATACAGGCCCTCTAGCCTTACCTGATTTGAAAGAAAGCAAGGTCTCCGTCAAAAGAGACTATGTTGGACTATGCTTAAGCTAAAAAGCTTACCCTCACTCCCCTCAGAAAGATAAGTAGAACAAATGTTGATCTGTTATTATGTTATGTATTGTTTACAACCTGTTCACCTATAATGCACATGCACTTAATGATCACACGCATACACATGCTAATCACAACTTACATCAAGGTATTTACTACAGCAGCTAGAGAAACAAAGATGAGATGGGAGATGAGTGACAACACAGACCTCAATATAACATACCTACCTGAACCAACCAACACACCCATACATAACTACACCATTTTCACTACTACGGCTGAACATACACACACAAACACCCACTTACCTTAAACCTTTACACAAAACCCACATTTCATAGGCAATGAACTAGGGACCTCACCCCTAGTCAATTTACGGTTAATACTTGACTATTTATTTCTGAATTGTTATATCAGTTTGTTAAACTTGCTTTGCAGAATTATAACCTTTTCCTCCCACAGGTTTGGCCGCCGCAGGTGGAGGTAAAACCACCCCCTCCCCCCCCCCCCCCTTATAGCTTAACCAACCCAGTCACTAAGACCCGCCCTACCTCCTCGCTGATTCCCTACTGCCCCCCCAAACTTCCCAAAATTCTTCTCAAATACTTGCAATGCAATCACTCTCAATAAGGAATAAGCGTTTGACATGAAGTCAACATGCAACACATATTACCAGTCCCATGGACTGAAAATGATCACAGTCAATGTGAAAGGAATCAATAGCCCAAATAAACGGGCAATAGTACTCACAGAACTTCAAAGGATGGAGGGGGACATAGTCCTCCTCCAAGAGACACACTTCCGAAAAGGACATGAACCAAAATGGTTCCAAAAACACTACACCCAGGCTTACTTTGCGTCAGGCCTAACTAAAAAAGGGGGGGTGGGAATACTGTTCCACAAGAAAATCCCCTTTAAGCCCACACAAATAGAGAGAGACCCGGAGGGTCGATATATTATGATAGTAGGCCTTTTGTACAACAGACCAATAACACTTGTTAACTTATACTTCCCAAATATGGCACAAGCTACATTCCTTAAACGCATGACACAAAAAATTCAGGAAATACAAAAAGGTACGCTCTTCATGGGGGGAGATTTCAATGTCCCCTTAGACCCTCAACTAGACACCTCTGATGGCTCCTCCAGCATAACACCTAAGACCCTCAAACAGATATCACAATATCTGAGAGACATGGTAGTGCATGATGTATGGAGAATAACGCACCCCACAACTAAAGATTTTACCTTTTACTCCCACCCCCACAATAAATATACCAAGATAGACTATATATATTCAGACACAACGGGCCTCACTACCATTTCGGACTGCACCATACATAACATCACATGGTCAGACCATGCCCCAGTCTCCTGCAAAATCCATTGGCCAGAATCCCCGATCTCCGCCTTTGTGTGGAAGTTGGATGACACATTGCTAGATGACCCCACTACTGTCTCAGACCTTACCAAAACGCTTCAGGAATACTTTCAACTAAATAGGACAGACACCTTACCTCTAACCACTACATGGGAAGCACACAAATGTGTAATGCGTGGGGAGTTTATAAAAAATAAGAGCCAGACACAACAGACTTAAAAGGGAGAGACTTCAATCTTTGCTAACCCTAATCTCCCACCTAGAACAACAACATAAAAACAACCCGACGGACACTAAACTCATGACAGAACTGACTCAAGCCAGAACAGAATTAACAGCACACTTGTGTATAGAACACCAAAAGAAAGCACTCCTTCTGAAGCAAACATTCTACGAACAGGGAGATAAGACAGGCAAACTACTGGCCAGGGCCCTGGCTCGAAGAAAACTCAAAACATATATACACGAGATTAAAGACTCCAAAAATGTTACTCACTACGATGCGAATAGCATAGCAAACGCATTCAGAGATTATTACAAGGCACTTTACAATATAAACCCAAATCACAATACCACAGAGAGTACACAAGATACCAGGGAAGATGCACCACAGACACAAAATTACCTTTCCAAAGTGACGCTGCCATCTCTTTCAGATGAGGACAAGACCTCCCTAGATGAACCCTTTAAAATCAATTAAATTTTACAAACTATTAAAAACTTGCCTTCAGGCAAAAGTCCAGGCCCGGATGGCCTAAACTCCAAATATTATAAAAAATTCGCCCATATACTTGCCCCTTATCTACTCGAAGTATTTAATGCAATCCAAGACACAATCACACTCCCAAGCTCCATGCTAGAGGCTCATATAGTCGTACTACCTAAACCTGGCAAACCCCCCACAAAACCGGAAAATTTCCGCCCAATCTCCTTATTAAACTCCGACATTAAAATTCTGGCTAAATTAATTGCGAATAGAATCAACACATTCTTACCACAACTAATCTCAACTGACCAAACAGGTTTCATACCACACAGAGAAGCAAGAGATAATATGCTAAAAGTCATTCAACTAATATCCCATGCTCATATATCTTCCACTCCCCTTACACTCCTATCAACTGACGCGGAGAAAGCGTTTGACCGAGTTAACTGGTCATTCATGCTTTCTACCCTCCAGAAGATGAATTTCGGCCCAGGCCTTGTAAAATGGATATTAGCGCTATACTCTACACCAAACGCCAAAATACATTTGAATGGTGTCCTGTCAAAATCATTCCCAATCACAAACGGGACGAGGCAGGGGTGTCCCCTCTCCCCTGTCCTATTCGCCATCTCAATAGAACCCCTGGCTAGTAGTATCAGAGCAAACCCTTCTATCACAGGAATCAAAGTACACAACACAGAATACAAACTAGCCATGTACGCAGATAACATACTGCTCACACTCACAAACACCCTACACTCACTGCCAGAAGTACTGAGGGAAATGGAGCAATATGGCAATGTTTCCAACTTTCACCTAAATCTTAATAAATCAGAGCTCCTTAACATTACTGAACCAAGAGACGTCTTTAACCGTATAGCCAGCTCCTGCCCTCTCAGAGTTGTAAATAAAGAACTCCTATACCTAGGGATCACTATCAGGTCGACTATACCGGAAATTATAGAGACCAACTACAAAAAAATTAAAGAAGAAATAATTTCAGACCTTTCTGGATGGCGGAGAAAATCTTTCTCATGGCTAGGTAGGATCAATATAGTAAAAATGAATATTCTGCCCCGTATCCTATACATCTTACAAACCATCCCAATAACACCAACTACCCCACACATCCAAAATATACAGAAAGCAATGGAAGAATTTGTCTGGCAAGGAATCAAGCCTAGAATAAATAAAAACACATTGCACAAAACACGTTCCAAGGGGGGAGTGGGCCTTCCCAACTTACACACATACTGCCAAGCAATCTCACTACAACAGATTGTGGAATGGAGCCAGAACCTGACACACAAGGCCTGGATAAAACTAGATTTAGATATCCTTCAATGTCATAATGTAGGATCCCTGGCATGGGTACCACAGAAACATCGCCCTACACAACTACAGGCATATCCGCTTCTCAAAGAGACAATGATGCTGTGGGATAAAATAGCAGCCACCCAGACACACGTCTCATCACCGACCTCACCTCTTACCCCGATTAGAGACAACCCAGCCACCCATATCCAAATCCCTAAGGGACAAAGCAGATATGGCCTACCCTTAAATAAATTGTCAATAAACAATGCCTTCACAAATAACAAACCCAAAACACAACTAGAACTAAGTGAATCCTGGTTCCGCTGCGCACAACTTTCACACTACATAGCAACACATAGACACAAATCACTGTTACTCAGAGCACTTACACCCTTTGAGAACCTCTGCATCCTGTCCATCCCAGCTAAACACCTGATCTCACATCTTTACGGAATATTACTCAGTGGAGGCCTACACGATCTCCCCATGTATGTACAGGGTTGGCACAGGGAACTGGGGCAGGAACACGACACCAAAATGTGGCACAAAGCATTTGACATTACAAAACGATGCTCAATTTCGGCCAGAACGCAAGAAAACCAGTATAAATTTCTAAGTAGATGGTACTTGACCCCCCACAGAATCAAAAAGATATACCCCAATAGAACGGGTCAATGCTGGAGGGGCTGCGGGGAGGAGGGCACATTGTTGCATATATGGTGGAATTGCCCCAAAATAAGAGATTTCTGGAGCGAAGTATTTGAAGCGATCAACAAAAAACTTCGCCTTTCCATTCAACCGTCAGCTTCAATCCTACTCTATCTGGAACTCCCGAAATTTAACTACCAACATGACAGATCCTTATACATCATAATGCTCAATGGAGCTAAAGCTTTGATCCCTAAGAATTGGAAGACACCAATAACACCTTCCAAATCAGAATGGGAAAACCTTGTCACCACACAACTACAACTCGAGAGATACCACTATACTAAGATAGGGAAACCTGATATACATGAATACATGTCCCTTACATGGAGAGATACCCCACTTTAGACGTGCCCCTTCCCTCGACCCACGTAACCATCCTCCCTTTCTACTAATATGAAACCCTTTAGCCAAACACAATGACTATACCCCTCCACCTGTGGCGGTCAACGACAATCCTTTAGAACCCCCTCCCCCAACCTCACTCCTCTCTAACCCACCCCCTCTTTTTCACCCCCCCCCTGTCCATTAAGATGAAACCATACCCCCGCTTACCCTCACCCCTCCTCACACCTTCCCCCTCCTGCTCTATAGAATATCCCCTCGTCCAAACTGAACGAGCGGAATGCCTGAGAAACAAACTGAAATTTTTTGTTAAGTTCACATTTGTTAAACCAAAGTTAAAGTTCCAAGGTTAAAAGGAAAAATAAAAGTTAAAACTATTGCAAAAAAAAGGATCACAAATTACAGGAATCTGGACGTTTGACCTAAAGATGATCACCGCCTACGGGCAAGCGTGGACATTACTATGTTATAATAGGCTTGTGAGACCCTTTGGCATTAAGGAACTACACAGAGTACTAGAAAGACTTTTAAGTAACTCCTTGAAACCCACTGTTCTAAACTTATGTATGATCTTGGATGTCCTATAACTCCTGTAATGATATTTTGATTTTCTAAATAAAGCTTTGCAAAAAAACAAAAACAAAACATAAAACAATAAAGTTTTACACTGTATGTATGTATGTATATATATATATATATATATATATATATATATATATATATATATATATATATATAAAACTTGTTGAAATAAGCACTCACTGGACTTTAGTCAACTATGGCAAAAAAATATCCTAAAGTCCAGTGAGTGCTCCCCCCTCTATTTTGTTCTCTCTCTCCCTTCTTATTTGCTCTCTCAGCCCTATCTTTTGCTCTCCCTCCCCCTCTCTTTTTTTCTCTCTCTCCCCTCTCTCTTTTGCTCTCCCTCTCCCCTCTCTTTTGCTCTCCCTCTTCCCTCTCTTTTGCTCTCTCTCCCCCTCTCTTTTGCTCTCTCTCCCCCATCTCTTTTGCTCTCCCCTCTCTCTTTTGCTCTGTCTCCCCCCTCTCTTTTGCGCTTTCTCCCCCTCTCTTTTGCTCTCTCTCCCCCCTTTCCCCCTTTCTTTTGCTCTCTTTCTCCCCTCTCTATTGCTTTCTCTCCCCTCTATATTGCTCTCTCTCACCCTCTCTTTTGCTCTCTCCCCCCTCTCTTTTGCTCTCCCCTCTCATTTGCTCTCTCTCCCCTCTCTTTTGCTCCCTCTCTCCCCCTCTCTTTTGCTCTCTCCCCCTCTCTTTTGCTCTCGTGCCCCCTCTATTTTGCTCTCCCCTCTCATTTGCTCTCTCTCTCTCTGCCCTCTCATTTGCTCTCTCTCTCCCCTCTCATTTGCTCTCTCTCCCCCCTCTCTTTTGCTCTCTCTCTCTCCCCTCTCTCTTTTGCTCTCTCTCCCCCTCTCTTTTGCTCTCTCTCTCCCCTCCCTTTTGTTCTCTCTCTCCCCTCCCTTTTGTTCTCTCTCTCCCCTCCCTTTTGCTCTCTCTCCACTCTCTTTTGCCCTCTCTCTCCACTCTCTTTTGCTCTCCCTCTCTCTTTGCTTTTGCTCCCCCTCTCCCCCCTCTTATGCTCTCTCCCCCCTCTTTTGCTCTCTCACCCCTTCTCTTTTGCTCTCTCCCCCCTTCTCTTTTGCTCTCTCTCCCCCTGTCCTTTTTTTAATTGGGGCACTATACTTTCAATGGATAATTAAGCCAAGCTAAACATCACCCAAATTACAAGTTGTGAGTTATGTATTGTGCTCGAGCTTAACACATAACAGTGCTAAAAAAAATTATATATACTAGTCAATATGCCTCCAATTTTTGTTTAAGCTACAGATGTAGAAACAACTTATTTTGTAACTCTTCTTTTATATAAACATAGAAACATAGAAACATAGATATTGACGGCAGATAAGAGCCATAGGCCCAGCAAGTCTGCCCCACCTTACCTAACAGTATAAACTTATCTAGTTCGTAGGATAGCCCTATGCTTGTCCCATGCATTTTTAAAGTCCCCCACAGTGTTTGTTGCTACTACTAAGTGGGAAAGCCTGCCCAGAGGGTAGTTTTTTGTGGTGACGGAACCACCCTGCCATTTTTGGAAGGGCGGTCTATTGTGGTGACGAAACCACCCTGCCATTTTTGGAATCCACCTGGATGCAGCTTACGCTGCTTCCAGGTGGATTCTTTCACCACCCTGTCATTTCTGGAATCCACATGGATGCAGCTTACGCTGCATCCAGGTGGATTGTTTCACCACCCCTTTTGCTCTCTTTCCCCCCTTTCTTTTGCTCTCACTGTCCCCTCTCTTTTGCTCTCTCTCCCCCCTCTCTTTTGCTCTCCCTCTCCTCTCTATTTTGCTCTCTCTCCACCCTCTCTTTTGCTCTCTCTCAACCCTCTCTTTTGCTTTCTCTATCCCCTCTCATTTGCTCTCTCTCTCTCCCCTCTCTTTTGCTCTCTCTCCCCTCTCTTTTGCTCTCTCTCTCCCCTCTCTTTTGCTCTCCCTCCCCCCTCTTTTGCTCTCTCTCCCCTCTCTTTTGCTCTCTCTCCAGCTCTCATTTACTCTCTCTCTATCCCCTCTCTTCTGCTCTCTCTCTCTCCCCCTCTCTTTTGCTCTCTCTCCCCTCTCTTTTGCGCTCTCTTTTCCCCTCTCTTTTGCTCTCTCCAATCTCTTTTGCTCTCTCCCCTCTCTTTTGCTCTCTCTCTCCCCCTCTCTTTTGTGCTCTCTCTCTCCCCTCTCTTTTGCTCTCTCTCTCCTCTTTTTTGCTCTCTCTCCAGCTCTCATTTACTCTCCCTCCCCCTCTCTTCAGCTCTATATCTCTCCCCTCTCTTTTGCTCTCTCTCAACCATCTCTTTTGCTCTCTCTCCACCCTCTCTTTTGCTCTCTCTCTATCCCGCTCTTTTGCTCTCTCTCTCCCCTCTCTTTTGCTCTCTCAAGCCTCTCTTTTGCTCTCTCTCCCCTCTCTTTTGCTCTCTCTCCCCTCTCTTTTGCTCTCTCTCCCCTCTCTTTTGCTCTCTTTCCCCTCTCTTTTGCTCTCTCTCCAGCTCTCATTTACTCTCTCTCCCCCTCTCTTCTGCTCTATCTCTCTCCCCTCTCTTTTACTCTCCCCTCTCTTTTAATCTCCCTCCCCCTCTCTCATTTGCTCTCTCTCTCCCCTCTCATTTGCTCTCTCTCTCTCTCCCCTCTCATTTCCTCTCTCCCCCTCTCTTTTGATCTCTCCCCCCTCTCATTTGCTCTCTCCCCCTCTATTTTGCTCTCTCTCCCCTCTCTCTTTTTGCTCTCCCTCTCCCTTCTCTTTTGCTCTCTATCCCTCTCTCTTTTGCTCTCTCTCTCTCTCCCCACTCTCTTTTGCTCTCCCTATCCCATCTCATTTGCTCTCTCTCCCCACTCTCCTTTGCTCTCTCTCCCCCCTCTCTTTTGCTCTCTCTTCCCTCTCTATTGCTCTCTCCCCCCTCTATTTTTCTCTCTCTTCCCTCTCTTTTGCTCTGTCTCCAGCTCTCATTTGCTCTTTCTCTCTCCCCTCTCTTTTGCTCTCTCTCTCTCCCTCTTTTGCTCTCTCACTCCCCCTCTCTTTTGCGTTCTCTTTCCCCCTCTCTTTTGGTCTCTCTCCTCTCTCTTTTGCTCTATCTCCAGCTCTCTTTTGCTCTCCCTCTCCCCTCTCTTTTGCTTTTGCTCCCCCTCTCCCCCTCTTTTGCTGTCTCTCCATCTTTTGCTCTCTCCTCCCTATATATATATATATATATATATATATATTTATATGTGTGTGTATTTGTATGTGTGTATGTATATATGTGTATGTAGAAGTAGCACATATACATACATGCACGCACACAAACACACACACACACACACATATATATATATATATATATATATATATATATATATATATATATATATATATATATATACTAGTCGATAAGCCTGCCCAAAGGGCAGTCTAATTTTTGTTTAAGCTACAGATGTAGAAACAATCTATTTAGTAACTCTTCTTTTATATAAATAAGTGGGAAAGCCTGCCCAGAGGGAAGTCTTTTGTGGTGACAAAACCACCCTGCCATTTTTGGAATCCACCTGGATGCAGCTTACGCTGCTTCCAGGTGGATTCTTTCACCACCTGGCCATCCAGGTGGATTCTTTCCCCACCACTTTTGCTCTCTCTCCCCCCTTTCTTTTGCTCTCTCTCCCCCTCTCTTTTGCTCTCTCTCCCCCCTCTCTTGCTCTCTCTCCCCCCTCTCTTTTGCTCTCTCTCCCCCCCTCTCTTTTGCTCTCTCCCCCCCCTCTCTTTTGCTCTCCTTCTCCTCTCTCTTTTAATCTCTCTATCCCCTCTCTTTTGCTCTCTCTATCCCCTCTCTTTTGCTTTCTCTATCCCCTCTCTTTTGCTCTCTCTCTCCCCTCTCTTTTGCTCTCTCTCTCCCTTCTCTTTTGCTCTCTCTCTCCCCTCTCTTTTGCTCTCTCTCCAGATTTAATTTACTCTCTCTCCCCCTCTCTTTTGCTCTCTCTCTCCTTCTATTTTGCTCTCTCTCCCTTTCTCTTTTGCTCTCTCCCCTCTCTTTTGCTCTCTCCCCTCTCTTTTGCTCTCTCTCTCCCCCTCTCTTTTGTGCTCTCTTTCCCCCTCTCTTTTGCACTCTCTCTCCCCCTCTCTTTTGATCTCCCCTCCTCTCTTTTGCTTTCCCTCTCCCCCCTCTCTTTTGCTCTCCCCCTCTTTTGCTCTATCCCCCTTCTCTTTTGCTCTCCCCTCTCTTTTGATCTCTCGCTCTCTCTCTCTCCCCTCTTATTTCCTCTCTCCCCCTCTCTTTTGCTCTCTCTCTCCCCTCTCATTTGCTCTCTCTCTCCCCTCTCATTTGCTCTCTCTCCCCCTCTCTTTTGTGCTCTCTCTCTCCCCTCTCGTTTGCTCTCTCTCCCCTCTATTTTGCTCTCTCTCCAGCTCTCATTTACTCTCCCTCCCCCTCTCTTCTGCTCTATCTCTCTCCCCTCTCTTTTGTTCTCTCTCCACCTTCTCTTTTGCTCTCTCTCCACCTTCTCTTTTGCTCTCTCTCAACCTTCTCTTTTGCTCTCTCTCCACCCTCTCTTTTGCTCTCTCTATCCCGCTCTGTTGCTCTCTCTCTCCCCTCTCTTTTGCTCTCTCAAGCCTCTCTTTTGCTCTCTCTCCCCTCTCTTTTGCTCTCTCTCCCCTCTCTTTTGCTCTCTTTCCCCTCTCTTTTGCTCTCTCTCCAGCTCTCATTTACTCTCTCTCCCCCTCTCTTCTGCTCTATCTCTCTCCCCTCTCTTTTGCTCTCCCCTCTCTTTTAATCTCCCTCCCCCTCTCTCATTTGCTCTCTCTCTCCCCTCTCATTTGCTCTCTCCCTCTCCCCTCTCATTTCCTCTCTCCCCCTCTCTTTTGATCTCTCCCCCCTCTCATTTGCTCTCTCCCCCTCTATTTTGCTCTCTCTCCCCCCTCTCTTTTTGCTCTCCCTCTCCCTTCTCTTTTGCTCTCTATCCCTCTCTCTTTTGCTCTCTCTCTCTCCCCACTCTCTTTTGCTCTCCCTATCCCATCTCATTTGCTCTCTCTCCCCACTCTCTTTTGCTCTATCTCCCCCCTCTCTTTTGCTCTCTCTCTTCCCTCTCTATTGCTCTCTCCCCCCTCTATTTTTCTCTCTCTTCCCTCTCTTTTGCTCTGTCTCCAGCTCTCATTTGCTCTTTCTCTCTCCCCCTCTCTTTTGCTCTCTCTCCCTCTTTTGCTCTCTCACCCCCCCCCCCCTCTCTTTTGCGTTCTCTTTCCCCCTCTCTTTTGGTCTCTCTCCTCTCTCTTTTGCTCTATCTCCAGCTCTCTTTTGCTCTCCCTCTCCCCTCTCTTTTGCTTTTGCTCCCCCTCTCCCCCTCTTTTGCTCTCTCTCCATCTTTTGCTCTCTCCTCCCTTCTCTTTTGCTCTCTCCCCCCTTCTCTTTTGCTCTCTCTAACCCTGTCCTTTTTTTAATTGGGGCACTATACTTTCAATGGATAATTAAGCCGAGCAAAACATCACTCAAATTACAAGTTGTGAGTTATGTATTGTGCTCGAGCTCAACACATAACAGTGCTAAAAAAAATAGCAGGAGACCTAAATAAAATAGTTAGGTTATAAAAGCATAACAAAACATGTAAAACATATTACAATAAAGTTTTACACTGTATATATATATATATATATATATATATATATATTTATATGTGTGTGTATTTGTATGTGTGTATGTATATATGTGTATGTAGAAGTAGCACATATACATACATGCACACACACAAACACACACACACACACACACACATATATATATATATATATATATATATATATATATACTAGTCGATAAGCCTGCCCAAAGGGCAGTCTAATTTTTGTTTAAGCTACAGATGTAGAAACAATCTATTTAGTAACTCTTCTTTTATATAAATAAGTGGGAAATCCTGCCCAGAGGGAAGTCTTTTGTGGTGACAAAACCACCCTGCCATTTTTGGAATCCACCTGGATGCAGCTTACGCTGCTTCCAGGTGGATTCTTTCACCACCCGGCCATCCAGGTGGATTCTTTCCCCACCACTTTTGCTCTCTCTCCCCCCTCTCTTTTGCTCTCTCTCCCCCCTCTCTTTTGCTCTCTCTCCCCCCCCCCCTCTCTTTTGCTCTCTCTACCCCCCCTCTCTTTTGCTCTCCTTCTCCTCTCTCTTTTAATCTCTCTATCCCCTCTCTTTTGCTCTCTCTATCCCCTCTCTTTTGCTTTCTCTATCCCCTCTCTTTTGCTCTCTCTCTCCCCTCTCTTTTGCTCTCTCTCTCCCTTCTCTTTTGCTCTCTCTCTCCCCTCTCTTTTGCTCTCTCTCCAGCTTTCATTTACTCTCTCTCCCCCTCTCTTTTGCTCTCTCTCTCCTTCTATTTTGCTCTCTCTCCCTTTCTCTTTTGCTCTCTCCCCTCTCTTTTGCTCTCTCCCCTCTCTTTTGCTCTCTCTCTCCCCCTCTCTTTTGTGCTCTCTTTCCCCCTCTCTTTTGCACTCTCTCTCCCCCTCTCTTTTGCTCTCTCCTCCTCTCTTTTGCTTTCCCTCTCCCCCCTCTCTTTTGCTCTCCCCCTCTTTTGCTCTCTCCCCCTTCTCTTTTGCTCTCCCCTCTCTTTTGATCTCTCGCTCTCTCTCTCTCTCCCCTCTTATTTCCTCTCTCCCCCTCTCTTTTGCTCTCTCTCTCCCCTCTCATTTGCTCTCTCTCTTCCCTCTCATTTGCTCTCTCTCCCCCTCTCTTTTGTGCTCTCTCTCTCCCCTCTCTTTTGCTCTCTCTCCCCTCTATTTTGCTCTCTCTCCAGCTCTCATTTACTCTCCCTCCCCCTCTCTTCTGCTCTATCTCTCTCCCCTCTCTTTTGCTCTCTCTCCACCTTCTCTTTTGCTCTCTCTCCACCTTCTCTTTTGCTCTCTCTCCACCCTCTCTTTTGCTCTCTCTATCCCCTCTCTTTTGCTCTCTCTCGCCACTCTCTTTTGCTCTCCCTCTCTCATTGCTTTTGCTCCCCCTCTCCCCTCTCTTATGCTCTCTCCCCCCTCTTTTGCTCTCACCCCTTCTCTTTTGCTCTCTCTCCCCCTCTTTTTTGCTCTCACTCCAGCTCTCATTTGCTCTCTCTCCCCTCTCTTTTGCTCTCTCCCCTCTCTTTTGCTCTCTCTCCCCCTCTCTTTTGCTCTCTCTCTCTCTCTCTCTCTCTCTCTCCCTCTCTTTTGCTCTCTCACCCCCCTCTCTTTTGTGCTCTCTCTCCTCCTCTCTTTTTCTCTCTCCCTCCTCTCTTTTGCTCTCTCCCCCTCTCTTTTGCTCTCCCCTTTCTTTTGTTATCCCTCCCCCTTCCCATTTGCGCTCTCTCTCTCCCCTCTCATTTGCTCTCTCTCCCCTCTCGTTTGCTCTCTCTCCTCTCATTTGCTCTCTCTCCCCACTTTCTTTTGCTCTCTCTCACCCCTCTCTTTTGCTCTCTCTCCAGCTCTCATTTGCTCTCTCTCCTCTCTTTTTTGCTCTCCCTCTCCCCTCTCTTTTGCTTTTGCTCTCCCTCTCCCCCTCTTTTGCTCTCTCCCCCCTCTTTTGCTCTCTTCCCCTTTCTCTTTTGCTCTCCCCTTTCTTTTGTTATCCCTCCCCCTTCCCATTTGTGCTCTCTCCCCTCTCTTTTGCTCTCTCTCCGCTCATTTGCTCTCTCCCCACTTTCTTTTGCTCTCTCTCACCCCTCTCTTTTGCTCTCTCTCCAGCTCTCATTTGCTCTCTCTCCTCTCTTTTTTTTTTTTTAATAATTTTTTTTTATTGAGGTGTTTGCATTAAACATAAATAATACACAATATACCTTTTTGTCAACAGAATAGGATACAAACATTAGTAACCAAAAACATTTCGGCGTCTATATAATACATTGACTAAAGGCTAACGAGACCTCATTTTTTAATAATATAACATGTATGACTGACCAGTTAGAAACATGGTTTTAGGCCCCAAGGACCAGGAGTATAGAAAATAAAACTTATCTGATGGTCAGAAGTCTAGCTCCCTAGGAGCTTCAAAAAGAGCGTGAACAAGGGGGAAGGGGATATTCAGCGGGTAAGCACCGCTATAGAAGGGAAATGGTGGAGGGCGGAGCCATATATATATGCTAGTATTTTAGGACACTTGGGGGGGGTTCAGTCTTACCAATGAGGGAAGTTGGATGGGCCATGAAATAGGGTTAACTATCCATTTATTGTTAGTTATGCGTATGCATAGTAGGGGAAAATATATAGGTTAAATATTCTATAAGTAGACATATAATACATGTCTTATTAATTCCTGAACTTGGATGAGACAGAAGGTTCTAGTAATATGGGAGTTTTATAATTATAGGGGGATAAAGTGGGTAGTAGGCAATAGGGTTATGTTAACTTGTGTTAGGATGTGTTAGGATTGGGTATCAATAGTATGCAAAAACTGAGCTCCTAATTAGTCTAGCAAGGAAAGGAGAGTCCACTGTGTGTATGATAACCTGAGTAGGAATGTAGTAGTGTTCAGACCATGAATATAGAGATACCATTAGATATTGAGCTATATTTTAATATGTCATAGGTTATATACTTTATATAAAATATGTGAGGGTGGAATTAGTTATTCCTAAACTAAGTTCAGTAGTACCAGTAACTCTTTAACTAGGAATGGCTTGCCAGGATATATATAGACATATCTAGAGAAGGTAGAATTATAAGTCTTGAGGGTTAGCTATGAAAGTAGACATTGCTAACTTACAATCCATATCCCAAAAGAGGACATCAGGTTCTCTCCCAAAAGGGGGTGTCGTGGTGAAAGGAATCTAGTGTATTATCTATCCCCTGCTATGTAATGGAGTCAGATTATAAATAAATGAAAAATCCTTGGCGAATATAATATAGCCCCTAGGGTTACCGGAAGCAAGGATTAGTGTTATTCTACATATAGTGTGATTGCGTTTTAAAGTGAACATTAAACAGACGTCTGTGCATAAGAGTTATCAGGTAACAAAAAGCCTAAAACAATAGCTGTGCACTTATTTATAATAATATATCTCATTGGGAGTATTTTAGTCCATATATCATTGCGACAGACATAGAACCTGAATATAGTCTAACTTGTCCCTGGGAAGGAAAACACAAAACTGCAAGGTTCTTTTATCCTATAGGTGGGTCTAAAATGAAACCGACCTCATTATAGGCAAAACATTTAGAACTCTATATATAAACAACAATTCTAGTGACCCTACCTTCAGCCATAGACTTTTAGATCAGGCCTCATTATTAGTAGTAAAGGCCTGAAAGTAGGTGCATAACCAGAGGAGGTAATGTAACGGACAAATATATTAGTATAGCGCAATATACATCTACCATGATAGGTAAACACCCAAGGGGGAGCAATGCAAAACACATACATACTAGAACAGCGAATTATTCATGTGCCATTATAATTGAGTAGCTGTAGGAGGTAACATTCAGACATATTAGTGCAGAGCTATGTGCATGTGGCACCTTTGACAAATATCTAGAGGAGGGAGTATGTAACACATATATATTCACGTAATGCATCATATCTGCGCCATGAGCGCCAAATGTCTCAAAGAAGTAATATAGAGCAAACAAACTAATAGTCTTGCATGTGTGTTCACTTATATATAATGAACAGAAAGGCTCCCAAGTTAATAGTGTGTAGTGTAAATGTCCTCTCATCATCATTTTTCTAAAAGATAATCTAATATAAGCACCCTGTAAGGCTATTAAGTAAATATATGACTTATTGGGCTGCGTACTGAATTATATTTGAATTACTACCGGTGTAGGACTATAGGGGATAAAACATGCTTATATGTTAGGGGAGTTTAGGTAGGGTCTCAAAAATCTAAGCATACAGCCTGGTGTTAAACTAGTTAGGGCTCCTTTAGTATACAGGAATGTGACATGGGCCTGGACATGCGCACACCTTAACAATGCGGATCCTAGCATGAACTGCTAAAGCTGCTATAAAATATGCACTGGTTATAGTTATAAAAATCTATGAAAAAAGAGATAAGGAGTGGTTGCAATACAAATTAATAACAAAAAAGATTGACAGGGAGGTAGAGGTTAGTGAATACTTTGTCAGGAGATCTAACTATTAGAGGAGTTAAATTTGGAATAACTTTTAACACAGAACCTAAATAGTTAGTTATATGGGAGACCTATATAACATAGATAGCTACTTGCTACATGAATAGTGATAAAGTATATGGAAGGAGCATGTAAAAGTACTCTAGTCCCTAGTACATAGGAGGTGGGGCTAAAGCATTAGCGTTATAACACAGAGAACTAATAGCAAGATAAGTGGCTAGATTTCTGCAACCAAGTTTAACAATGTGTAAAACAACAATTGGCTTTTAAGTTGTCTCACGAGTCTATCTACTTCTGTTAAATAGGGGTTACAAATTGAATGAATTGAGCAGGAGTTAAGCCATAGGGAAGAGTTCTATACATTTTAACCCAGGTCCGGTATCATGAGGGCTGAGTGGGAACCATAGAGATCACTAGTAACCATAAGAGAAAGGTGCAAATATAGTTCCCCGAGGCTGTCCGTGCATACAAATGTTTGTTCATCATACCTAGGGGTCTTCCTCAGCATATGTACGAGGAATCTAGATATATGCAGACATTTCCTATACATTTATATGTACTGTCACCAGTAATAAGAGCGCTCCAAAGTCCCTGTTAGCCAGAGAGGAGGCCCCTGTGGAAGTAAATGTGTCTTCTCTAGCCGACTCCAGTTTTGTCAGCGGTCCGGCGACCTCGGCTAGTTTCTGGATGGGCTCTGCTAGCGGAGTGAGGTATCTGCGAGAGGAAGTGATGGCGGGCATTTCGTTCGTGACCGGGAGGATCTTTTGCACTATGTGCGCTCAGCGAGGGTAATAGCGTATCTGAAAGGGTATCAGGCAGACACAAAAGCTGCACAAAGAGTGCAACGAAGCTAGGAGAAGATAAAGTGAGGTTGCATGGTCTCCTTGCAGGTAGGTTTGAGCGCCTGAGATGAGTGTTAGATCTCAATGCGTCTAAGTACTGTTGCTGCTGGGTATCATGGCGCCGGGGAGTCAGATTAATCAAGTCCCATCTGCGAGCGGCTTTCCTCACAGGTACAGATTTCCATGTTACCTTGCTTTTGAGACCGGGCTTTTTATATGGAGTCTCACTCGTGGCACCCTTCCACCGAGGTCGCCCACTCCCAGTGTGCCGCCACACTGAAACTTTTGCCGGTGCTCCAGCTCCAATAGAGTTCAGAGCGGTGAATGCTTTAGGCGGCCGGTGTAAGTGCTCCGTTAATTGCACATAATGATCTGCTGCATTACTTGGTGTCTTGAGAGTGTTAAAGCTCAGGGGCTTTTGCAGGCTTAGACAAGGAGACATAACGGGCATTGGGCGCTGTATATCCTTGATCTGGGGAGATCCTGCAGATCCTGATACTTCAGTTGCTATGCGGAGCGTGTCAGCTGTGCTTGATTGCATCGGGTTACCATTTATAGGACCAAATAAGATGCAGGTCGTGTTCCATCCAGGCTGCTTTTCTTGTAGTCGTTCAGGGCAGGGTTGTGTAAGCGTTGAATCTTCTGTCTGATCCGTTATGTGTAAGTCATAGTTAGATAGGTGAGAGACGCCATTTTGGCTGCGCAGCTCTGTAATAATGGATCGCAAGCTACTGAAATTACTATCAGCTTTATCCAGCAAGCTTGCCAGTAGAGAAGAAAGGTGCGTAGGGAATTCTTCCATCATAAAAGCAAAATGTGGTAAAGATATAAGTTCCTAGTATTCCACAAATTAAAGTTTTATCTATCAAACTTCAGGAGCTCTGCTATAGAACGTCTTTCCCCTTTGGCAGTTGGCTCCGCCCCCCTCTCCTCTCTTTTTTGCTCTCCCTCTCACCCTCTCTTTTGCTTTTGCTCTCCCTCTCCCCCCTCTTTTGCTCTCTCCCCCCTCTTTTGCTCTCTTTCCCTTTCTCTTTTGCTCTCTCCTCCTTCTCTTTTGCTCTCTCCCCCTTCTCTTTTGCTCTCTCTCCCCTCTTTTTTGCTCTCTCCCCCTTCTCTTTTGCTCTCTCTCCCCTCTCTTTTGCTCTCTCCCCCTTTTTGTTTGCTCTCCCCTCTCTTTTGCTCTCTCTCCCCTCTCTTTTGCTCTCTCTCCAGCCCTCATTTGCTTTCTCTCTCTTTCCCTTTCTTTTGCTCTCTCCCCCTCTTTTTTGCGCTCTTCCCTCTCTTTTGCTCTCTCCCACTCTCTTTTGCGCTCTCCCCCTCTCTTTCATTCTGTCCCCCCTCTCTTTTGCTCTCTCCCCCTCTCTTTTGCTCCCTCCTCTCTTTTTCTCTCCCTCCCCCTTCTCATCTTTTGCTCTTTCTTCAGCTCTCATTTGCTCTCTCTCCTCTCTTTTTCTTTCATGTAATTGGCAAGAGTCCATGAGCTAGTGACGTATGGGATATACAATCCTACCAGGAGGGGCAAATTTTCCCAAACCTCAAAATACCTATAGATACACCCCTCACCACACCCACAATTCAGTTTTTACAAACTTTGCCTCCTATGGAGGTGGTGAAGTAAGTTTGTGCTAAGATTTCTACATTCTCTCTTTTGCTCTCTCTATCCCCTCTCTTTTGCTTTCTCTATCCCCTCTCTTTTGTTCTCTCTCTCCCCTCTCTTTTGCTCTCTCTCTCCCCTCTCTTTTGCTCTAACTCCCCTCTCTTTTGCTCTCTCTCCAGCTTTCATTTACTCTCTCTCCCTCCTCTCTTTTGCTCTCTCTATCCCCTCTCTTTTGCTTTCTCTATCCCCTCTCTTTTGCTCTCTCTCTCCCCTCTCTTTTGCTCTCTCTCTCCCCTCTCTTTTGCTCTAACTCCCTTCTCTTTTGCTCTCTCTCCAGCTTTCATTTACTCTCTCTCCCTCCTCTCTTTTGCTCTATCCCCACTCTCTTTTTCTCTTTCCCTTCTCTCTTTTGCTCTCCCCTTTCTTTTGTTATCCCTCCCCATTCCCATTTGCGCTCTCTCTCTCCTATCTCATTTGCTCTCTCTCCCCTCTCATTTGCTCTCTCATCCCCCTCTCTTTTGCTCTCTCTCCCCCTCTCTTTTTCTCTCTCTCCTCTCATTTACTCTCTCCCCACTCTCTTTTGCTCTCTCTCACCCCTCTCTTTTGCTCTCTCTCCAGCTCTCATTTGCTCTGCCTCTCCCCTCTCTTTTGATTTTGCTCTCCCTCTCCCCACTCTTTTGCTCTCTCCCCCCTCTTTTGCTCTCTTCCCCTTTCTCTTTTGCTCTCTCCTCCTTCTCTTTTGCTCTCTCCCCCCTTCTCTTTTGCTCACTCTCCCCTCTCTTTTGCTCTCTCCCCCTTCTCGTTTGCTCTCTCTCCCCTCTCTTTTGCTCTCTCTCCCCTCTCTTTTGCTCTCTCTCCAGCTCTCATTTGCTTTCTCTCTCTTTCCCTTTCTTTTGCTCTCTTCCCCTCTTTTTTGCGCTCTTCCCTCTCTTTTGCTCTCTCCCCCTGTCTTTTGCACTCTCTCTCCCCCTCTCTTTCGCTCTCTCCCCTCTCTCTTTTGCTCTCCCTCTCCCCCCTCTCTTTTGCTCTCTCCCCCTCTCTTTTGCTCCCCTCTCTCTTTTGCTCTCCCTCCCCCTTCTCATTTGCTCTCTCTCTCTCTGCTTTCATTTTCTCTCTCTCTCTCTCCTCTCATTTGCTCTCTCCCCCCTCTCTTTTGCTCTCTCTGCCCCCTCTCTTTTGCTCTCCCTCTCCCCTCTCTTTTGCTCCCTTTCCCCTCTCTTTTTCTCTCTCTCTTCCCCCTTCTCTTTTGCTCTCCCTTTCCCCTCTCTTTTGCTCTCTCTCCCCCCTCTCCCCCCTCTCTTTTGCTCTCTCTCTCCTCTCTTTTGCTCTCTCTCTCCCCTATCTTTTGCTCTCTCTCTCCCCTATCTTTTGCTCGCTCTCTCCCTATCTTTTGTTCTCTCCCCTCTCTTTTGCTCTTTCTCCAGCTCTCATTTGCTCTCTCTCCTCTCTTTTTCTTTCATGTAATTGGCAAGAGTCCATGAGCTAGTGACGTATGGGATATACAATCCTACCAGGAGGGGCAAAGTTTCCCAAACCTCAAAATACCTACAAATACACCCCTCACCACACCCACAATTCAGTTTTTACAAACTTTGCCTCCTATGGAGGTGGTGAAGTAAGCTTGTGCTAAGATTTCTATGTTGATATGCGCTTCTTAGCATTTTGAAGCCTGGTTCTTCTCAGAGTACAGTGAATTACAGAGGGATGTGAAGTTAGTATCACATGTTGAATGCAATGGTTTTCCTCATGGGTATCTATTTCATAGGTTCTCTGTTATCGGTCATAGAGATTCATCTCCTACCTCCCTTTTCAGATCGACAATATACTCTCATATTCCATTACCTTTACTGAAAACCGTTTCAGTACTGGTTTGGCTATCTGCTATATGTGGATGGGTGTCTTTTGGTAAGTATGGTTTCATTTACTTAAGACACTCTCAGCTATGGTTTGGCACTTTATGTATTTATATAAAGTTCTAAATATATGTATTTTACTTATATTTGCCATGATTCAGGTTTCAGTATATTTCCTTTTGCAGACTGTCAGTTTCATATCTGGGAAATGCATTTTTTAGGAAAATGTATTTCTTACCTGGGGTATAGTCTTTTTGCAATTGACTGTCATTTTAAATTTGCTGGCAGAATGAGGCTCACGAAGGTGCAAAATGCCAAAACTATATTGCGTAATTTTTGGCGCGAAGTTACGTTCGATGACACAAATTCATCATTTCCGGCATCTTTGTCGACGCCAAGTTCTTTAACAAGGTTGCGTCTTCAATGATGCGAGTGTGTCATTTCTGGATGTTGTTAGCGCCAAAATATTTTCTCTGTTTGTTTCTGCGTCATTCTTGGTGCCAAATATTTTCATAATTTAAACCCCATTCCTATATGCCTCTTGCCTTTTTTCTCTATCAGAGGGCTATGCTGTTGCATTTTTTTCCCATTCCTGAAACTGCCATATAAGGAAATTGATAATTTTGCTTTATATGTTGTTTTTTCTCTTACATTTGCAAGATGTCTCAATCTGATCCTGTCTCAGAAAACACTGTTGGAATCCTGCTGACTGATATCAGTTCTATCAAAGCTAAGTACATTTGTTGTAATCTTATGGAGATTATGTCTCCAGCTGTGGTTTGTAATAAGTTGTCATGATAAACTTTTACATGCAGAGAATGTGGCCATCAGTAATAGTACATTGCTGTTCTTTTAAACATCTAATGTACAAGATATACCTGTAAATTTAATAGAATTTATTGCTGATTCTATTCAGAAGGCTTTGTCTGCCATCCCGCCTTCTAATAAATATAAAGGTCTTTTTAAACTTCTCATAAAGTTGATGACATTTCAAATGACCGACAACATACTGAATTATCCTCCTCTGATGAGGATCTATCTGATTCAGAAGATCCTTCCTCAGATATTGACACTGACAAATCTACTTATTTATTTAAAATGGAGTACATTTGTTCTTTGTTGAAGAAGTGTTGATTATATTGGATATTGAGGAGACTAGTCCTCTTGATATTAAAGCTAGTAATGTTTAAATTCTGTTTATTAACCTCCTGTGGTTATTTCAGAGGTTTTTCCAGTTCCTGTTGCTATTTCTGATATGATTTCTAAGGAATGGAATAGGTCTGGTACTTATTTTATTCCTTCTTTAAGGTTTAAAAAAATTGTATCCTTTGCCAGCAGTTAGATTGGAGTTTTGGGAAAAGATCCCCAAAGTTGATGAGGCTATCTCTACTCTTGCTTAACGTACTACTATTCCTACGGAAGATAGTATTTCTTTTAAAGATCCTTTAGATAGGAAACTTGAATCTTATCTAAGGAAAGCTCATTTATTTTCAGGTCTTCTTCTTAGGCCTGCAATTTCTTTGGCTGATGTTGCAGATGCTTCAACTTTAGCGCAACAAGTATCGAATCATGATTTGTCTAGCATTGTTAACTTGATTCAACATGCTAATAATTTCATTTGTGATGCCATTTTTTGATATCATCAAAATTAATGTTAAATCTCTGTCTTTAGCTATTTTAGCTAGAAGAGCTTTGTGGCTTAAATCTTGGAATGCTGATATGACTTCTAAGTCCAGATTGCTATTTCTTTCCTTCCAAGGTAATAAATTATTTGGTTCACAGTTGGATTCAATAATTTCAACTGTCTCTGGGGGGAAGGGAGTTTTTTTGCCTCAAGATCAGATCTAAGGGTAAATTTAAAGCTTCTAACCGTTTTTGTTCTTAAATAAGGAACAGAAACCTAATTCTTCCCCAAGGAATTAGTTTCCAATTGGAAGCTTTCTTCAAATTGGAATAAATCCAAGCCATTTAAGAGATCAAAGCCAGCCCCTAAGTCCGCTTGAAGGTGTGGCTCTTATTCCAGCTCAGCTGGAAGGGGGCAGATTAAGATTTTTTTCTAAGATGTTTGGATCAATTCGGTCCAAAATCATTGGATTCCGAATATTGTCTCTCAGGTGTACAGAATAGGATTCATAGTAAGACCGCCTGTGAGAAGATTTTTTCTCTCACGCATTCCAGCAAACCCAGTAAAGGCTCAGGCTTTCCTGAAGTGTGTTTCAGACCTGGAGTTATCTGGGGTAATCATGCCAGTTCCATTTCAGGAACAAGGTCTGGGGTTTTATTCAAATCTATTCATTGTCCCAAAGAAGTAATTTCATTCAGACCAGTTTTGAATCTGAAAAATTTTGAATCGATATGTAAGAGTACCAACTTTCAAAATGGTGACTATAAGGTCTATTCTGCTTTTTGTTCAGCAAGGGCATTATATGCCCACAATAGACTTACAGGATGCATATTTTCATATTCTGATTCATGCAGATTGCTTTCAGTTTCTGAGATTCTTTTTTTTAGACAAGCATTACCAATTTGTTGTTCTTCCTTTTTGGCCTAGCTCTAGGCCAAAAAGGAATCTTTTCAAAGGTTCTTGGTGTCCTACTCTCTGTTTTCAGAGAGCGGGGGTTGCGGTGTTTCCTTATTTGGATTATATCTTGGTACTTGCTCAGTCTTTACGTTCTGCAGAATCTCACACAAATCAACTAGTGTTGTTTCTTCAAAGACATGGTTGGAGGATCAATTTACCAAAAAGTTCCTTGATTCCTCAGACAAGGGTCACCATTTTAGGTTTCCAGTGTCCATGACTCTGTCTCTAACAGACAAGAGACAATTCAAATGGTTTCAGCTTGTCGGAACCTTCAGTCTCTATTATTCCCTTCAGTAGCTATGTGCATGGAAGTTTTAGGTCTTATGACTGCAGCATCGGATGCAATTCCCTTTGCTCGTTTTCATATGAGACCTCTCCAGCTTTGTATGCTGAATCAATGGTGCAGGGATTATACAAGGTTACCACAATTAATACCCTTAAATCCCAATGTTCAACTATCTCTGACTTGGTGGTTAGATCACCATCATATAGTTCTAGGGGCCTCTTTGGTTCGTCCAACCTGGTCTGTGATCACAACAGATGCAAGTCTTTTCAGGTTGGGGAGCTGTTTGGGGATCTCTGACAGCACAAGGGGTTTGGGAATCTCAAGAGGCGAGATTACCAATCAATATTTTGGAACTCTGTGCAATTTTCAGGGCTCTTCAGGCTTAGCCTCTGTTGAAGAGAGAACCGTTCATTTGTTTTCAGACAGACAATATCACAGCTGTGGCATATGTCAATTATCAGGGTGGGACTCACAGTCCCCTAGCTATGAAAGAAGTATCTCAAATGCTTTCTTGGGTGGAATCCAGCTCTTGTCTAATTTCTGTGGTACATATCCCAGGTGTAGACAATTGGGAAGTGGATTATCTCAGCCGTCAGACTTTACATCTGGGGGAGTGGTCTCTCCATCCAGATGTGTTTTTTCAGATTGTTCAGATGTGGGGTCTTCCAGAAATAGATCTGATGGCTTTTCATCTAAACAAGAAACTTCCCAGGTACCTGTCCAGGTCCAGGGATCTTCAGGCGGAAGCAGTGGATGTGTTGACACTTCCTTGGTGCTACCAACCTGCTTATATTTTCCCGCCTCTAGTTCTTCTTCCAAGAGTGATATCCAAAATCATCATGGAACAGTCATTTGTATTGCTGGTAGCTCCAGCATGGCCTCACAGGTTTTGGTATGCAGATCTTGTTCGGATGTCCAGTTGCGAACCTTGGCCTCTTCCATTTAGGTCAGATCTTCTGTCTCAAGGTCCGTTTTTTTCCATCAGGATTTCAAATCATTACATTTGAAGGTATGGATATTGAACGCCTAGTGCTTAGTCATAGAAGTTTCTCTGACTCAGTGATTAATACTATGTTACAGGCTCGTAAATCTGTTTCTAGAAAGATTTATTATCGAGTTTGGAAGACTTATTTTCATGGTGTTTTTTTCATAAATTCGCTTGGCATTCTTTCAGAATTCTTAGAATTTTACAGTTTCTTCAGGATGGTTTGGATAAGGTTTTGTCTGCAAGTTCCTTGAAGGGACAAATCTTTGCTCATTCTGTCTTATTTCACAGAAAGATTGCTAAGCTTCCTGATATTCACTGTTTCTAACAGGCTTTGGTCTGTATCAAGCCTGTCATTAAATCAATCTCTCCTCCTTGGAGTCTTAATTTGGTTTTAAAGGCTTTACAGGCTCCTCCTTTTGAGCCTATGCATTCTTTGGATATTAAAACTACTTTCTTAGGCCTAGATTTGGAGTTTGGCGGTAGCCGTGAAAACCAGCGTTAGAGGCTCAAAACGCTGGTTTTAGGCTACCGCCGGTATTTGGAGTCATTAAAAAAAGGGTCTAACGCTCACTTTTCAGCCGCGACTTTTCCATACCGCAGATCCCCTTACGTAATTTGCGTATCCTATCTTTTCAATGGGATCTTTCTAACTCCGGTATTTAGAGTCGTGTCTGAAGTGAGCGTTAGAAATCTAACGACAAAACTCCAGCCGCAGAAAAAAGTCAGTAGTTAAGAGCTTTCTGGGCTAACGCCGGTTTATAAAGCTCTTAACTACTGTACTCTAAAGTACACTAACACCCATAAACTACCTATGTACCCCTAAACCGAGGCCCCCCCACATCGCCGCTACTCGATAAAAAAAATTTAACCCCTAATCTGCCGACCGCCACCTACGTTATCCTTATGTACCCCTAATCTGCTG
This sequence comes from Bombina bombina, assembly GCF_027579735.1. Classification (NCBI taxonomy): domain Eukaryota; kingdom Metazoa; phylum Chordata; class Amphibia; order Anura; family Bombinatoridae; genus Bombina; species Bombina bombina. The sequence continues at coordinate 268,750,159 of NC_069504.1, read as the reverse complement.
CCCCTAACACCGCCGACCCCTATATTATATTTATTAACCCCTAACCTGCCCCCCACAACGTCGCAGCCAGCTACCTACAATAATTAACCCCTAATCTGCCGACCGCCACCTACGTTATACTTATGTACCCCTAATCTGCTGCCCCTAACACCGCCGACCCCTATATTATATTTATTAACCCCTAATCTGCCCCCTCAACGTCGCCTCCACCTACCTACACTTATTAACCCCTAATCTGCCGAGCGGACCTGAGCGCTACTATAATAAAGTTATTAACCCCTAATCCGCCTCACTAACCCTATAATAAATAGTATTAACCCCTAATCTGCCCTCCCTAACATCGCCGACACCTAACTTCAATTATTAACCCCTAATCTGCCGACTGGAGCTCACCACTATTCTAATAAATGTATTAACCCCTAAAGCTAAGTCTAACCCTAACACTAACACCCCCCTAAATTAAATATAATTTTAATCTAGCGAAATTAATTAACTCTTATTAAATAAATTATTCCTATTTAAAGATACTTACCTGTAAAATAAACCCTAATATAGCTACAATATAAATTATAATTATATTATAGCTATTTTAGGATTAATATTTATTTTACAGGTAACTTTGTAATTATTTTAACCAGGTACAATAGCTATTAAATAGTTAAGAACTATTTAATAGCTAAAATAGTTAAAATAATTAAAAATTTACCTGTAAAATAAATCCTAACCTAAGTTACAATTAAACCTAATACTACACTATCAATAAATTAATTAAATAAAATACCTATAATTATCTACAATTAAACCTAACACTACACTATCAATAAATAAATTAAATACAATTCCTACAAATAAATACAATGAAATAAACTAACTAAAGTACAAAAAATAAAAAAGAACTAAGTTACAAAAAATAAAAAAATATTTACAAACATTAGAAATATATTACAACAATTTTAAACTAATTACACCTACTCTAAGCCCCCTAATAAAATAACAAAGCCCCCCAAAATAAAAAAATGCCCTACCCTATTCTAAAATTAAAATAGAAAAGCTCTTTTACCTTACCAGCCCTGAAAAGGGCCCTTTGCGGGGCATGCCCCAAGAAGTTCAGCTCTTTTGCCTGTAAAAAAAAACATACAATACCCCCCCCAACATTACAACCCACCACCCACATACCCCTAATCTAACCCAAACCCCCCTTAAATAAACCTAACACTAAGCCCCTGAAGATCTCCCTACCTTGAGTCGTCTTCACCCAGCCGAGCCAAATTCTTCATCCAAGCGGAGCAAGAAGAGGTCCTCCATCCGGTAGAAGTCTTCATCCAAGCGGGGCAGAAGAGGTCTTCCATCCGATTGAAGTCTTCATCCAAGAGGCATCTTCTATCGTCATCCATCCGGAGTGGAGCGGCAGCATCCTGAAGACCTCCAAGGCGGAACATCCATCCTGGCCGACGACTGAACGACAAATGACAGTTCCTTTAAATGACGTCATCCAAGATGGCGTCCCTCGAATTCCGATTGGCTGAGAGGATTCTATCAGCCAATTGGAATTAAGGTAGGAATATTCTGATTGGCTGATGGAATCAGCCAATCAGAATCAAATTCAATCCGATTGGCTGATCCAATCAGCCAATCAGATTGAGCTCACATTCTATTGGCTGTTCCGATCAGCCAATAGAATGCAAGCTCAATCTGATTGGCTGATTCAATCTGCCAATCAGATTTTTCCTACCTGAATTCCGATTGGCTGATAGAATCCTATCAGCCAATCGGAATTTGAGGGACGCCATCTTGGATGACGTCATTTAAAGGAACCGTCATTTGTCGTTCAGTCGTCGGCCAGGATGGATGTTCCGCGTCGGAGGTCTTCAGGATGCTGCCGCTCCACTCCGGATGGATGACGATAGAAGATGCCTCTTGGATGAAGACTTCAATCGGATGGAAGACCTCTTCTGCCCCGCTTGGATGAAGACTTCTACCGGATGGAGGATCTCTTCTTGCTCCGCTTGGATGAAGAATTTGGCTCGGCTGGGTGAAGATGACTCAAGGTAGGGAGATCTTCAGGGGCTTAGTGTTAGGTTTATTTAAGGGGGGTTTGGGTTAGATTAGGGGTATGTGGGTGGTGGGTTGTAATGTTGGGGGGGGTATTGTATGTTTTTTTTTACAGGCAAAAGAGCTGAACTTCTTGGGGCATGCCCGCAAAGGGCCCTGTTCAGGGCTGGTAAGGTAAAAGAGCTTTGAACTTTAGTAATTTAGAATAGGGTATGGCATTTTTTTATTTTGGGGGGCTTTGTTATTTTATTAGGGGGCTTAGAGTAGGTGTAATTAGTTTAAAATTGTTGTAATATATTTCTAATATTTGTAAATATTTTTTTATTTTTTGTAACTTAGTTCTTTTTTATTTTTTGTACTTTAGTTAGTTTATTTCATTGTATTTATTTGTAGGAATTGTATTTAATTTATTTATTGATAGTGTAGTGTTAGGTTTAATTGCAGATAATTATTGGTATTTTATTTAATTAATTTATTGATAGTGTAGTGTTAGGTTTAATTGTAACTTAGGTTAGGATTTATTTTACAGGTAAATTTTTAATTATTTTAACTATTTTAGCTATTAAATAGTTCTTAACTATTTAATAGCTATTGTACCTGGTTAAAATAATTACAAAGTTACCTGTAAAATAAATATTAATCCTAAAATAGCTATAATATAATTATAATTTATATTGTAGCTATATTAGGATTTATTTTACAGGTAAGTATTTATCTTTAAATAGGAATAATTTATTTAATAAGAGTTAATTAATTTCGTTAGATTAAAATTATATTTAACTTAGGGGAGTGTTAGTGTTAGGGTTAGACTTAGCTTTAGGGGTTAATACATTTATTAGAATAGCGGTGAGCTCCAGTCGGCAGATTAGGGGTTAATAATTGAAGTTAGGTGTCGGCGATGTTAGGGAGGGCAGATTAGGGGTTAATACTATTTATTATAGGGTTAGTGAGGCGGATTAGGGGTTAATAACTTTATTATAGTAGCGCTCAGGTCCGGTCGGCAGATTAGGGGTTAATAAGTGTAGGCAGGTGGAGGCGACGTTGTGGGGGGCAGATTAGGGGTTAATAAATATAATATAGGGGTCAGCGGTGTTAGGGGCAGCAGATTAGGGGTACATAGGGATAATGTAAGTAGCGGCGGTTTACGGAGCGGCAGATTAGGGGTTAAAAATAATATACAGGGGTCATTGATAGTGGGGGCGGCAGAATAGGGATTAATAAGTGTAAGGTTAGGGGTGTTTAGACTCGGGGTACATGTTAGAGTGTTAGGTGCAGACATAGGAAGTGTTTCCCCATAGGAAACAATGGGGCTGCGTTAGGAGCTGAACGCGGCTTTTTTGCAGGTGTTAGGTTTTTTTTCAGCTCAAACAGCCCCATTGTTTTCTATGGGGGAATCGTGCACGAGCACGTTTTTTAGGCTGGCCGCGTCCGTAAGCAACTCTGGTATCGAGAGTTGCAGTTGCATTAAATATGCTCTACGCTCCTTTTTTGGAGCCTAACGCAGCCATTCTGTGGACTCTCAATACCAGAGTTATTTTAAAGGTGCGGCCAGAAAAAAGCCAGCGTCTACGTTACCGACAAAACTCTAAATCTAGCCGTTAGAAAGTGTTGTTCCTTTTGGCCATCTCTTCTGCTAGAAGAGTTTCTGAATTATCTACTCTTTATTGTGAATCTCTTTTTCTGATTTTTCATCAGGATAAGGCGGTTTTGCAGACTTTATTTAAATTCTTTCCTAAGGTTGTGATTTCTAACAACATTAATAGAGAAATTGTTGTCCCTTCCTTGTGTCCTAATCCTAAGAATTCTTTGAAGAAATCCTTCCATTCTTTGGATGTGGTAAGAGCTTTGAAATATTATGTTGAAGCTACTAAAGATTTCAGGAAGACTTCTAGTCTGTTATATTTTCTGGTTCTAAGAAAGGTCAGAGGGCTTCTGCCATTTCCTTGGCTTTGTGGTTAAAGCTTTGATTTCATTCAGCTTATTTGGGGTCGGGTCAAGCCGGTCTCAGAGAATTACAGCTCATTCTACTAGATCAGTCTCCACTTCATGGGCTTTTAAGAATGAAGCTTCAGTTGATCAGATTTGCAAAGCAGCAACCTGGTCTTCTTTGCATACATTTACTAAGTTCTACCATTTTGATGTATTCGCTTCTTTGGAAGCAGTTTTTGGTAGAAAAGTTCTTCAGGCAGCTGTTTCAGTTTGATTCTTCTGCTTATGTTTTAAGTTTATTATTTTCATTTAATGAGAATTAACTTATATTTTGGGTTGTGGGTTATTTTTTTAGCGAGAAATGGCTGTTTTTATTTTTATCCCTCCCTCTCTAGTGACTCTTGCGTGAAGTTTCACATCTTGGGTATTGTTATCCCATACGTCAATAGCTCATGGACTCTTGCCAATTACATGAAAGAAAACATAATTTATGTAAGAACTTACCAGATAAATTCATTTCTTTCATATTGGCAAGAGTCCATGAGGCCCACCCTTTTTGTGGTGGTTATGATTTTTTTGTATAAAGCACAATTATTTCCAAATTCCTTTGTTGATGCTTTTTACTCTTATATTTATCACCCCACTTCTTGGCTATTCGTTAAACTGAATTGTGGGTGTGGTGAGGGGTGTATTTATAGGCATTTTGAGGTTTGGGAAACTTTGCCCCTCCTGGTAGGATTGTATATCCCATACGTCACTAGCTCACTTGGACTCTTGCCAATATGAAAGAAATTAATTTATCAGGTAAGTTCTAACATAAATTATGTTTTTGTTCTCCCTCTCCCCTCTCTTTTTCTTTTGCTCTCCCTCTCCCCCCTCTTTTGCTCTCTCCCCCCTTCTCTTTTGCTCTCTCCCCCCTTCTCTTTTGCTCTCTCCCCCTTCTCTTTTGCTCTCTCTCCCCTCTCTTTTGCTCTCTCTCCCCTCTCTTTTGCACTCTTTCCCCTCTCTTTTTCTTTCTCTCCCCTCTCTTTTGCTCTCTCTCCAGCTCTCATTTGCTTTCTCTCTCTCCCCCTCTCTTTTGCTCTCTCTCTCCCCCTCTCTTTTGCGCTCTCTCTCCCCCTCTCTTTTGCTCTCCCTCTCCCCTCTCTGTTTTGCTCTCGCCACCCTCTTTTTCTCCCCCCTCTCTTTTGCTCTCCCTCCCCTTCTCATTTGTTCTCTCTCTCTTTCCGCTTTCATTTTCTCTCTCTCTGTCAGGGTGCCCAGAATCAAAAATAATCACACCTTTATTAATAGCAAAAAATAATAAAAAGTCCACAAGTCAAATAACAAGCCAGGAGTCAAAACCAGAGCTGGTAGTCAGACAAGCCGAGTCAGGAGCCAAAGCGAATAGTCAGACGAGCCGGAATCAGGAACAAGGAAAACAGCAGAGTCAGGAACAAGCCAGGGATCAGGAACCAGAAAGGACATCAGGCAGCCAGGTAATACAAAGGAACTCTCACAAACAGGTCTGAGACAACGCAAAGGCAAAGCATACTGAACAGAGGCCCTTTAAATAATAAGTGCCGGAGATGCTCCTCCAAAGCCGGAATACCCTGAGACATGAATGAATCGGGCAACAAGGATGGTTGAAACCCATGATTCGCCATGAACGGGGATAACTTGTAGGAAGCATTAATAGCACTATTACGAGCAAACTCTGCCCAAGGTAACAGTTCAGACCAATTATTGTGGTGATCTGAGACATAGCAATGGAGGAACTTTTCCAGAGCTTGATTAGACCATTCCGCAGCCCCATTGGATTGAGGGTGATATGCCGAGGAGAAGGAAAGCTGGATCCCCATTTGAGCACAAAAGGAACGCCAAAATATGGAGACAAACTGGCTACCCCGGTCCGACACTATCTCCTTGGGTAACCCATGTAAACGGAAGACCTCCCGGGCAAAAATCAAAGCAAGCTCCTGAGCGGTAGGCAGCTTCATCAAGGGAATGCAATGTGACATTTTAGAAAAAAACGGTCAACCACCATAAGGATAACAGTATTGCCATTGGAAACAGGGAGCTCAACAATGAAGTCCATGGAAAGATGTGTCCAAGGACGCTCACCATTAGCAATAGGTTGAAGAAGACCCACAGAAAGACGTCAAGGAGTCTTATTCTGTGCACAAACTGAGCAGGAGACAACATACGCAGCAATATCAGAACAAAGACCTGGCCACCAGAATTGTCGAGTGACAGACCAAATCATTTGGTTCTTGCCTGAGTGACCTGCGGCTTTAGGATAGTGGTAAGTGTGCAAAAGTTTAGTTAGAAGATTCTCAGGAACAAAACACTTACCACTAGGTTTCTCAAGTGGTGCATTGGTTTGTGCAGCCAGGATCTCCTCCCCCAAGGGAGAAGTCAAATTAGTATGTATGGTAGCCAAAATATGGTCAGGTAGGTACAGACTCCTCCTTGGACAGAGGCGAAAATTGTCGAGAGAGGGCATCAGCCCTAACATTCTTACTACCAGGCAGGTAGGAGACCATATAATTAAACCGAGACAAAAATAGCGCTCATCTGGCCTGTCGGGGGCGACAAACGTTTTGCTTCAGATAGATAAGTTAAATTCTTGTGGTCAGTAAGAATGAGCACTGGCACGCTAGTACCCTCAAGAAGATGCCTCCATTCCTTAAGTGCCAAAATGATGGCCAGTAATTCCCTGTCACCAATTTCATAATTGCACTCCGCTGGAGACAATTTCTTAGAGAAGAAACCACATGGATGCAAGGAACCATCAGGCATAGGACATTGAGACAAGAGGGCACCTACTCCAGTCTCAGATGCATCGACCTCAAGAACGAAAGGCAGGACAGGGTTAGGATGAGCCAGAACTGGAGCGGCAGCAAAGGCAGTCTTAAGACTAACAAAGGCCTTAATGGCAGTAGGTGACCAATGGAGTGGATCATTCTCTTTACGGGTCATGTCTGTGATAGGTTTGACAAAGGAAGAAAAGTTTTTAATAAACTTTCTATAGTAATTGGCGAACCCCAAAAAACGTTGAATAGACCAAAGACCAACTGGGTGAGGTCACTGCAGAATTGCAGATAACTTGTCAGGATCCCTGGAGAACCCTGCAACGGAGATAATATAACCTAGGAAGCTTACTTGAGTCTGATGGAACTCACATTTCTCGAGTTTACAAAACAGGCCGTTCTCACATAGTCTCTGAAGAACCCGTGTAACATCAGAACGATGAGCCTCAAGTGTGGGTGAGTGTATGAGGATGTCATCTAAGTACACCACAACACACTGTTGCAACATATCTCGTAGGACATCATTAATAAATTCCTGAAAAAAGCAGGAGCATTACATAGGCCAAAGGGCATTACAAGATACTCATAATGCCCGCTCCTGGTGTTAAATGCTGTTTTCCATTCGTGACCCTCCATAATCCTAATGAGATTGTACGCTCCTCTCAAATCAAGTTTAGTAAAGACCGTAGCTCCCTTGAGGCGGTCAAAGAGTTCTGTAATGAGCGGAATAGGGTAAGCATTCTTAATGGTAAGACGATTAAGACCCCTATAATCGATACATGGTCTTAACTCACCACCCTTTTTCTTCACAAAGAAGAAGCTAGCCTCTGCAGGAGAGCAGGATTTGTGGATGATTCCCCGCAACAGAGCATCGGCAACATACTCCTCCATAGCACAATTCTCTGCAACAGACAGAGGGTACACCTCGCCCCGAGGAGGAATGGCTCCGGGTTGCAGGTCTATGGCACAATCGTAAGACCGGTGAGGAGGCAACGTCTAGGAACTCTCGGTACTCCTCTGGCAATTGAGATACCAAAGAAGTGCACAAGACTTTAACTGATTTCCGAAGACAAGTGGAAATACATTGCGGGGACCACAACAAAATTTCGGACCTGCGCCAGTCGAGACTGGGATTGTGCTTTTGGAGCCAAGGATAACCCAGAACACCCGGAAAATGCGGAGAGTTTATCACCTGGAACTGGAGGGTTTCAAAATGGAGAGCCCCAACAGCCATGGACAACGGAGCAGTTTCATGAGTAACGAGTGCGGGCTGAAGGGGCCTGCCATCAATGGCCTCAATAGCAAGCGGAACGGACCGAGGCAAAACAGGAATGGAGTGCTTTGATACAAAAGCACTGTTAATGAAATAGCCTGCAGCACCGGAGTCAACAAGAGCCTGAGTGACTATGGAGGAGTCCACCCAGGAAAGACAACCGTGACAAAAGGTTTCTCCTTAAGCGGTCCTGGGGACGAGGATAAACCACCCAAGGTCTGCCCCCGACAGGACCTTAGGTGTGAGCGTTTCCCGGCCGTGTAGGACAAGACTTCAAAAGGTGGCCCTGTAACTCACAATAGAGGCAGAGCCCCTCCCTCCTCCTAAAGGCCCTCTCCGCTGCGGAGATACACGTGAATCCCAACTGCATTGGCTCAGCAGTACCTGGTGACTCAGGACCAGGAGGCATAGGAGGAGAGGGAGGCATGGGTGGGAATGAAAACGTACGAGACAACGGAACAGGAGTCTTCCACAAGCGCTCCTTGAAAGAGGGCCTCTCTCTGAGTCTGATGTCAATTAGGATCAAAAAGACACCAATGCCTCGAGATCCTCTTGTAAATCTCTGGCAGCAACTTCGTCTTTAATCGCATCAGAGAGCCCATGAAAGAAGGCGGCAACAAGGGCTTCATTGTTCCAACCTACCTCTGCGGCAAGCGTACGGAACTCAATAGCATACTGAGCTACAGATCTTGTACCTTGCTGAATGGACATGAGTCATTTAGCAGCAGAGGAGGAGCGAGCCGGAACATCAAATACCCTTCGAAAGGAGGCCACAAATTCAGGGTAATTTGAAATCATAGGTTTATTAGTCTTCCACAAGGGATTAGCCCAGGCAAGAGCTGTGTCAGAGAGTAACGAGATGAGAAATCCCACCTTAGCTCTGTCAGAGGGAAACGCCTGAGGTAACATCTCAAAGTAAATGCCCTCCTGGTTCAAAAACCCTCTGCACTGAATAGGATCACCTCCATATCGCTAAGGTAGAGGTGCAGAACCGGACATGCTCCTGGCAGGCATAGGTGCAGCAGTGGAAACAGGAGCATGGTTTGCAGGGTTAGTGCAAATTGATCCAAGCGGTGATCCTGTTCATCCATCCTGGAAATGATGGCAGGTAAAGGTGGATTATTAGCACCATCAGGATTCAGGGCCTTTGCGTAATGTCAGGGTGCCTGGAATCAGACTGAGACGAGAAGTGCAAAAATAATCATACCTTTTGTTAATAGCAAAAAATAATTAAAAGTCCACAAGTCAAATAACAAGCCAGGAGTCAAAACCAGAACTGGTAGTCAGCCGAGCCGAGTCAGGAGCCAAAGCGAATAGTCAGACGAGCCGGAATCAGGAACAAGGAAAACAGCAGAGTCAGGAACAAGCCAGGGATCAAGAACCAGGAAGGACGTCCGGCAGCCAGGTAATACACAGGGACTCTCACAAACAGGTCTGAGACAACGCAAAGGCAAAGCATACTCAACAGAGGCCCTTTAAATAATAAGTGATGACATCACGATTCTGAGTCTGCATCCTGTCTCACATGGATGATGCATACCAGTCTGGCCATAAAAGGAAGTGTAGGAAATGAGCAGCATCCCCCACAATGCACCATAGTCAGGAAGAGATGTGAGTAAAATGGCTGCCAGCAGCACATGGCAAACAACAGGGAAAAAACCCTGACACTCTCTCTCTCCACTCATTTGCTCTCTACCCCTCTCTTTTTCTCTCTCTCCCCCTCTCTTTTGCTCTCCCTCTCCCCTCTCTTTTGCTCTCCCTCTTCCCTCTCTTTTGCTCTCTCTCCCCCTCTCTTTTGCTCTCCCTCTCCTCTCTCTTTTGCTCTCCCTCTCCCCTCTCTCTTTTGCTCTCTCTCCCCCCTCTCTTTTGCTCTCTCTCTTCCCCCTCTCTTTTGCTCTCTCTCTTCCCCCTCTCTTTTGTCCTCTCTCCCCCCCTGTCTTTTGCTCTCTGTCTCCCCTCTCTTTTGCTCTCTCTCTCCCCTCTCTTTTGCTCTCTCTTTCCCATCTCTATTGCTTTCTCTCCCCTTGTTTTTTGTTTTAATTAGGGCACTCTCACTGCCTCCCCTTCCCTGCTGAGCCACCCACCGTCACCCGCCCACACCTCCCACCGGCACCAGCAGAAGATCGTTAAAGATGGTGACACACACAGTGTCACCGTCTGTAACGAACAGGCATCTAGCATCATATGGAGGCGGAGCACCGATCGTGCTCTGGCTCCATATGTGGCAGATGACTGAAGCTTCAGAAGCTCCAGCTCTCAGCTGTTATGTTACATCTGAGAGTTGGAGCTCCTTAAGCTGTCTGTCACCGCAAGGCAGCTGCGCACGCATCCAACATTCCTTTGAGGATACGTGCGCAACTGCAGACAGCGATGGACATTTCAAACACAATTATAGTATAGATATGTATATATATATATTTATATATATACACACACATATATATATATTTATTTATTTATGCCTTTGAGCCCTTCCCAGTCAAACAACTTGTGATATGCCCTATCTTTTAATTTTAAAAATAGTAATAGGTGACGTTGTTTTGTTCTAAACTCATTACAAAATTTTTATTTTATTTATAAATATTTATACATTAGTATCTATCTATCATCTTTCTAGCATACCGTCTGTCTATCTGTCTGTTTGTCTATCTATCAATCTAGTAGCTATATAGATATATGGATATAGAGCTATAAAGAAATATATTGTATAAAAGAAACATGGTTCCTAGATTTGTCAGACTACTCGTGTACAGCTAATTTCATCATGGTATCGCCCCAAAAAGGAGAGACACATAAAAAAAACAAAGTTATAGCTGAAAAGGTTACCAAAAAAAGAATTTGAAGTGTTCTTAAAGAGATATTAAACCTTATGTTTGTCTTTCATTATTTGTCTCTTTCTCTTTGTATCATTTGTTTAAAATATACCTAGGGCTCAGTTTGGAGCTTGGTAAATGGGATACAGAAGCTGCTGATAGTGGCTGGACATTGGCTTTTGGCTAGCTCTCAGTAGTGCGTTACTGCTCCTTCAACAAAGGATATCAAGAGAATGAAGATAAATTGAAAGTTGTTTAAAATTGTATGATCTATCTGAATCATGAAAGAAAATGTTTGGGTTTTATGTCCCTTTAAGCCTACATATGCCCATCTCTATAATGTCCATTTCTTATTGTATTTCTCTAAGATCCCACATGACATTGACAGAATGATGATATGTGTCTGTAATGTTATGTTCAGCATAAAAAATAATGTAAGAAAATGTAAACAATGGCATTAAAGGGACATTAAACCAATTTTTTTTTCTTTCATTATTCAGAGAGAACATGCCATTTTAAACAACTTTCTGTTTTACTTCTATTATCTAATTTGCTAAGTTCTCTTTGTATCCTTATGTAGGCTCAGAAGCTGCTGATTGGTGGCTGCACATATATGCCTCTTGTCATTGGCTTTCAGCTAGCTGCCAGTAGTGCATTACTGCTCATTTTAAAAAGGATACCAAGAGAATGAAGCAAATTAGATAATAGAAGTCAATTGGAAAATTAATGGAAGATTGGAAGATTTCGTGTCTCTTTAATAGTGAATGTTTTATTCTCGCAGCAATTATTATTTACCAGTCCAACTGGAAGGTAATGAGTTAACCTTGAACATCAAAGGCTTTAGGATATATTTGTTTGCTTTGCTACATTGTATACTCATTACCTAAGACCCAAGTACCCTTGTTTATGAATTTATGTGGTAAAGATACATTTAACCACAGCTCCAAGGCATTCTGCCAGACTCAATAATTCTTTGAAGCAGACCACAGAAGAAAACTCTAACTTTTGCTCTCATACCAAAAAGGTTATGCCTCCCAATAGTTCTTCCGCTTGCTGGCCTCAAATTGAGGATTAGGTGTGGGGGGGTTGTAGGTTTTTCTTACAATTTGTTTGTCTTTTACAGTCTACATTATACCTTTATGAAACCTCCCAACTCAACAGAAAGAAATATGTAGGACTGGGGACTTAACAATAATATTGTTTTTGACTTCTAATGAAATTCCAATTATGTTTAACTTGGACCAATAAAAGTAATCATTGTAAAGAACAAGTACAGAAAGCTCTCCTCCCTCTGCCAAAGCGTATTGAGGATTTCATAGCTGACATACTGCACAGACAGAAAAACTAAAATTACACAGCATACTTTTACTTTATTATATTTAAAGAATTTTTGTGTGGTGGAAATGACATTATTTTGAAAATATGGTCCAATCTACAATAGCTTATATGAATGCCAGAAAAGTTAATTAAAGACTAGCTTGCTTATTTTTTAACCCTAATGGCTACAGGAAGCCTGAAAAGGAATTCTCAAAGTTTCAACTTTCATTTGTATTTTAACCTAGTCTTTATTTATTCATCATAAAAGTAGCATAGAATAGTACAAGTAAAGTTTAGCTGGTATGGAAATGGACAGTATACACCAAGTTTCAAATACAGTAACGGCATGTAATAGACACTACTATAAAGAAGATTATGCACAGATACTGATATAAAAATCCAGAATAAAACATTTTTAAAACTTACTTAGAAGTTCCCAATTTAACACCATTTACGAGATTAGGCTGGAACACCCACTCCCCCTATCCTGCATATGAAAAGACCAATTATACAAACAGAAGCAATCTGAAGTCTGTAGACCTCAGTATACATATAAAACTTTGGGGCTTCGTTAGGAGACTGAAAATCAGCACAATGTTATTTAAAAATAAACAAAACTATACATTTTTACATAGACACACCCAGATAGGCTACATAAATGGATCATCTACAAAACATTTGTGCAAAGAAAAATCCAGTGCATAATGTCCCTTTAAGGGAGGAAAATAAGAGTGAGAATATTTGAAGACTATTTCAGATGTTTTAATAGTGATTTAAATGGATATGGAATACAACACACACATACACATTTATTTTTGTAAGAACGTAGTCACTAATACAATAGTGCCAAGACAAATGTGTGTAAACATACAGTGATTTTAACACATAGGGGAAAGTTCCAATCTTGCTGATTGATCAATATCAACAACAAAATGGACTTATCAAATTCAACAACCAAAGACACTTGATAAAGTATTTCAAGAATATTTGGAATAATTATATTATCCTGCACATGTGCAATATTCTGACATTGCCCCATTTTAGATATAATTCATATTATTGTAAAGTCTGTTGGTAGTGGGCAGGATAGAAATATACATAAGTATAAGTACAAAAATTAAAAACAGTGAGCAAACATGCCCAGTATTTCCATGATGCCTATTTACAAATGGCATTCCACACATATGGACCCCATTATCCTGTTTACATTTTTGGTGTTTGACAGCCATTTTTTTATTAACTGTGCTATTATGGGTAAAGGAAGATAAAATATTATTTTAGGTTCAACACCATGGATAGTGCTTGCTTATTGGAGGCTTACATTTACCCACCAATAAGCAAGCATAACCCAGGTTCTCGACCAAAAATGGGCCGGCTCCTATGCATCACATTCCTGCTTTTTAAATAAAGATAGCAAGAAAACAAAGAAAAATTGATAATAGGAGTAATTTAGAGTTACAAAGTTGCTTAAAATTGCATGCTCTATCTGAATCATGAAAGAAAAAAATTGGGTTCAGTGGCCCTTTAAGACTTTGGGTACAAATTATTATTGCTCTACACATGAACCTTGAATAACTAGTTAAAGTGAATGTAAATTTTGTGATCCTTGAATACCGCTATGCATTTACCTACTATAAAACAAAATGGTCGCTAGGTTTTTTTCTCAATATAGGAAACGATTGTTAAAATATATATATTTTATAAATCTAACCATTTGATTTGTTTCTCCACCCCCCTGCTTGCTTCCGACTTTAGGAGTCTAACGCATAACAGCGGTCCCACCCGCTGTATACGTATTGATCCATGCTCGTTCTCGTGAATATGAGTAGCATACAAAGCCTATTGCATGAATTTAGTGTCAGTAGATGGGATTCCCTTTACCCTTAAGTGTTGGGCTTGAGAACAATACAAAATACTGTTGAACAATTTTGGACTTTTGGAGACCTCATGTAACCCATTATGACTTGATTGTTTGCATAACAAAACATATACAAAAGATATTTAAATAAAGTATTTCATATCATTATATTTATTTTGTCTAATATTAATATACTATTAAATCTAGGTTTATTATTGATTAAAAGATTAAACGGACACTGTAACTAAAATTTTCCTTTCATGATTCAGATTGAGCATGAAATTTTAAGCAACTTTCTAATTTACTCCTAGTATCAAATTTTCTTCATTCTCTAGGTATCTTTATTTAAAATGCAAGAATGTAAGTTTAGATGCCGGCCCATTTTTGGTGAACAACCTGGGTTATCCTTGCTGATTGGTGGATAAATTAATCCACCAATAAAAAATTGCTGTCCAGAGTACTGAACCCAAAAAAAGCACAGATGCCTTCTTTTTCAAATAAACATAGCAAGAGAACAAAGAAAAATTGATAATAGGAGTAAATTAGAAAGTAGCTTAAAATTGCATGTTCTTTCTGAATTACAAAACAAAATTTTTGGGTTCAGTGTCCCTTTAAAAAGGGATCCAAAGGATATGGTATATGAAAAGGTGCATAACTTGGAAAAGCTCAAAGGTGGATGTTCCACAGCTGAAATCCAAAAGAAGAGTTTAAAAAAAAAAGACGCTTTCACTGTTCAGTACATTTAGTAAAATCAAAGACCAAGAATTAGATAAATTACTGATGATGCCATTAGTTTAATTGTGCATGTTTCCAGAGTTACCCAAAGAAGAGTTGGATCTCCTTGGTTGGATTCTTTTTGAAGGCCTATATAGGAAATTAGTTATGGTAAAATTATATATTGAAAGGAATAGTCTAATCAAAATTAAACTTTAATGATTCAGATAGAGCATGCAATTTTAAGCAACTTTCTAATTTACACCTTTTATCAATTGTTCTTCGTTCTCTTGGTATCTTTATTTGAATGTAAGCTAAGGAGCCGACCCATTTTTGGTTAAGACCCTGGGTATTGCTTGCTGATTGGTGGCTACATTTTGACACCAATCAGAAAGTGCTACCCAGGTCTGAACCAAAAATGGGCTGGCTCCTATGCTTACATTCTTGCTTTTTTAAATAAAGATAGCAAGAGAACGAAGAAAAATTGATAATAGGAGTAAATTAGAAAATTGCTTAAAAGTGCATGCTCAATCTAAATAATGAAAGTTTCGACTAGACTATTCCTTTAAAAACTAACTAGTCTGGACAGGAAAATATACAAACAGGACATTTTTAAATATAATTATTTTATTAAGGGTGTTTTTGGAACATTGGTAACATTTGCAGATAGGAACGCACTCTAGGAAACCTATAAGAAAACAATTAACTTTACAAGGTGGTCTTCTCAATGTTATATACATAGAAGGTTTATTGTAAGATTCTACACCTTTGTTATTTGGACCCACCTATTCTAGTCCTGCTCAAAAGTTAAGGGCCACCATGTGTAGACATGAACTACAGCCATGTTGCCAACAGGTTGTGTACATTGTAAAATGTATTATTTTAGTAGTGATAACTTCAGAAAGAAACATGTTTGTAAATATATGTATATTGGATTGATGTTTATATTAAAACCTATTTAAATCTATTGAAAGAGTTTTCAAATTCAGGTTTCTTCCAATCCATCTGACAGCCAACTTCTTGCATAGTTTTCTGGGGGTTTTCACTTTACACTGTTGCATGTTTGCACTTTCAAATGTTTTGCTTTTTAACCCTTTTGCCTTTTGCCTGTTTTACACCCCAGTGCTGAGCCAATTTTGAGCTTTTTTTTGCTACCTACATTTAAACCCTACTGTAAGTCAAAAGGTGACCCACACATGTTGTTTTTTTCAGCAGGCCCAGCAGATTCACAATACACCATTATTATATTCATATTTCATGGCATGTGAGAAAGCTGCGGCAAAAAATTAAAAAAAAAACATTTGCATAGATTTTAGTAAATAATATTGAAAATGGCCAGGTGACCATTGCTGTTACTGTGATTTCCTGACTAAATTGTCACCAAGGGTAGCCACATGTACCATAGGGTCCCACAAAGGCTTTGGGGGGGTCATAATATAGATTAGAGAGGCCCAAATATGTAGTACAGAAATAAAAACACTTTTTTAAGGTATATACCTGTATTTGCATTTTGTGTTTGTCTGATGGTTGTCACAAGTTACAGGGGCTAGGGAAATTTTAAAGTAATTTTGAAATATGTCAGTATAAAATCTACTGCTCATTTTATGACCCCTACTTTAGATCTTATTTATAAGCTCAATTTTGTTAAAAACAAAAATGGCTCTAATACAAGAGCTTTCCTTGTGAAAAAATAAACACATATCTTGTGTAGGTAAATTCAATGAAATTAAAATGAACATCTTTTCTTGTATGTTATAGGTTATGCAAAACAGAATGAGAAGCAGTCTGCCAGGAACGAACAGCAGCATCAATAGCTTGTTCTATGGCCCGGTTGCCACCTGGTAGTAGCTTCTTTCTGCCCAATTGTGCTTTTCACAGAGGAAAACTTTCCTGTAGTATATCAGTCTGATCCCGCCGACATGGTCAGTAAAGCCACGAAATACCAGGCAATTCTCCTCTGAACAAGGAACATGACAACCCCAGACGATCGTTTCGGCCTCCTTTGGGCCTCATCAGTGAGGTGCAGCCATATCCCTCTAAGCACATTGGGCAAGGAGTCCACGTCTGGTTTCCCCCATCACCCTTAGGGAGACTATCCCCAGGGTCATATTTACATATGCAAAACAGAATGAGAAGCAGTCTGCCAGGAACGAACACCAGCATCAATAGCTTGTTCTATGGCCCGGTTGCCACCTGGTAGTAGCTTCTTTCTGCCCAATTGTGCTTTTCACAGAGGAAAACTTTCCTGTAGTATATCAGTCTGATCCCGCCGACATGGTCAGTCCAGCCCCGAAATACTAGGCAATTCTCCTCTGAACAAGGAACATGACAACCCCAGACGATCGTTTCGGCCTCCTTTGGGCCTCGTCAGTGAGGTGCAGCCATATCCCTCTAAGCACATTGGGCAAGGAGTCCACGTCTGGTTTCCCCCATCACCCTTAGGGAGACTATCCCCAGGGTCAAGAAGGCCGAAACGATCGTCTGGGGTTGTCATGTTCCTTGTTCAGAGGAGAATTGCCTGGTATTTCGGGGCTGGACTGACCATGTCGGCGGGATCAGACTGATATACTACAGGAAAGTTTTCCTCTGTGAAAAGCACAATTGGGCAGAAAGAAGCTACTACCAGGTGGCAACCGGGCCATAGAACAAGCTATTGATGCTGCTGTTCGTTCCTGGCAGACTGCTTCTCATTCTGCTTTGCATATGTAAATATGACCCTGGGGATAGTCTCCCTAAGGGTGATGGGGGAAACCAGACGTGCAGCCATATCCCTCTAAGCACATTGGGCAAGGAGTCCACGTCTGGTTTCCCCCATCACCCTTAGGGAGACTATCCCCAGGGTCATATTTACATATGCAAAACAGAATGAGAAGCAGTCTGCCAGGAACGAACAGCAGCATCAATAGCTTGTTCTATGGCCCGGTTGCCACCTGGTAGTAGCTTCTTTCTGCCCAATTGTGCTTTTCACAGAGGAAAACTTTCCTGTAGTATATCAGTCTGATCCCGCCGACATGGTCAGTCCAGCCCCGAAATACCAGGCAATTCTCCTCTGAACAAGGAACATGACAACCCCAGACGATCGTTTCGGCCTCCTTTGGGCCTCGTCAGTGAGGTGCAGCCATATCCCTCTAAGCACATTGGGCAAGGAGTCCACGTCTGGTTTCCCCCATCACCCTTAGGGAGACTATCACCAGGGTCAAGAAGGCCGAAACGATCGTCTGGGGTTGTCATGTTCCTTGTTCAGAGGAGAATTGCCTGGTATTTCGGGGCTGGACTGACCATGTCGGCGGGATCAGACTGATATACTACAGGAAAGTTTTCCTCTGTGAAAAGCACAATTGGGCAGAAAGAAGCTACTACCAGGTGGCAACCGGGCCATAGAACAAGCTATTGATGCTGCTGTTCGTTCCTGGCAGACTGCTTCTCATTCTGTTTTGCATATGTAAATATGACCCTGGGGATAGTCTCCCTAAGGGTGATGGGGGAAACCAGACGTGGACTCCTTGCCCAATGTGCTTAGAGGGATATGGCTGCACCTCACTGACGAGGCCCAAAGGAGGCCGAAACGATCGTCTGGGGTTGTCATGTTCCTTGTTCAGAGGAGAATTGCCTGGTATTTCGGGGCTGGACTGACCATGTCGGCGGGATCAGACTGATATACTACAGGAAAGTTTTCCTCTGTGAAAAGCACAATTGGGCAGAAAGAAGCTACTACCAGGTGGCAACCGGGCCATAGAACAAGCTATTGATGCTGCTGTTCGTTCCTGGCAGACTGCTTCTCATTCTGTTTTGCATATGTAAATATGACCCTGGGGATAGTCTCCCTAAGGGTGATGGGGGAAACCAGACGTGGACTCCTTGCCCAATGTGCTTAGAGGGATATGGCTGCACTTCACTGACGAGGCCCAAAGGAGGCCGAAACGATCGTCTGGGGTTGTCATGTTCCTTGTTCAGAGGAGAATTGCCTGGTATTTCGTGGCTGGACTGACCATGTCGGCGGGATCAGACTGATATACTACAGGAAAGTTTTCCTCTGTGAAAAGCACAATTGGGCAGAAAGAAGCTACTACCAGGTGGCAACCGGGCCATAGAACAAGCTATTGATGCTGCTGTTCGTTCCTGGCAGACTGCTTCTCATTCTGTTTTGCATATGTAAATATGACCCTGGGGATAGTCTCCCTAAGGGTGATGGGGGAAACCAGACGTGGACTCCTTGCCCAATGTGCTTAGAGGGATATGGCTGCACCTCACTGACGAGGCCCAAAGGAGGCCGAAACGATCGTCTGGGGTTGTCATGTTCCTTGTTCAGAGGAGAATTGCCTGGTATTTCGTGGCTGGACTGACCATGTCGGCGGGATCAGACTGATATACTACAGGAAAATTTTCCTCTGTGAAAAGCACAATTGGGCAGAAAGAAGCTACTACCAGGTGGCAACCGGGCCATAGAACAAGCTATTGATGCTGCTGTTCGTTCCTGGCAGACTGCTTCTCATTCTGTTTTGCATATGTAAATATGACCCTGGGGATAGTCTCCCTAAGGGTGATGGGGGAAACCAGACGTGGACTCCTTGCCCAATGTGCTTAGAGGGATATGGCTGCACCTCACTGACGAGGCCCAAAGGAGGCCGAAACGATCGTCTGGGGTTGTGATGTTCCTTGTTCAGAGGAGAATTGCCTGGTATTTCGGAGCTGGACTGACCATGTTGGCGGAATCAGACTGATATACTACAGGAAAGTTTTCCTCTGTGAAAAGCACAATTGGGCAGAAAGAAGCTACTACCAGGTGGCAACCGGGCCATAGAACAAGCTATTGATGCTGCTGTTCGTTCCTGGCAGACTGCTTCTCATTCTGTTTTGCATATGTAAATATGACCCTGGGGATAGTCTCCCTAAGGGTGATGGGGGAAACCAGACGTGGACTCCTTGCCCAATGTGCTTAGAGGGATATGGCTGCACCTCACTGACGAGGCCCAAAGGAGGCCGAAACGATTGTCTGGGGTTGTCATGTTCCTTGTTCAGAGGAGAATTGCCTGGTATTTCGGGGCTGGACTGACCATGTCGGCGGGATCAGACTGATATACTACAGGAAAGTTTTCCTCTGTGAAAAGCACAATTGGGCAGAAAGAAGCTACTACCAGGTGGCAACCGGGCCATAGAACAAGCTATTGATGCTGCTGTTCGTTCCTGGCAGACTGCTTCTCATTCTGTTTTGCATATGTAAATATGACCCTGGGGATAGTCTCCCTAAGGGTGATGGGGGAAACCAGACGTGGACTCCTTGCCCAATGTGCTTAGAGGGATATGGCTGCACCTCACTGACGAGGCCCAAAGGAGGCCGAAACGATCGTCTGGGGTTGTCATGTTCCTTGTTCAGAGGAGAATTGCCTGGTATTTCGGGGCTGGACTGACCATGTCGGCGGGATCAGACTGATATACTACAGGAAAGTTTTCCTCTGTGAAAAGCACAATTGGGCAGAAAGAAGCTACTACCAGGTGGCAACCGGGCCATAGAACAAGCTATTGATGCTGCTGTTCGTTCCTGGCAGACTGCTTCTCATTCTGTTTTGCATATGTAAATATGACCCTGGGGATAGTCTCCCTAAGGGTGATGGGGGAAACCAGACGTGGACTCCTTGCCCAATGTGCTTAGAGGGATATGGCTGCACCTCACTGACGAGGCCCAAAGGAGGCCGAAACGATCGTCTGGGGTTGTCATGTTCCTTGTTCAGAGGAGAATTGCCTGGTATTTCGGGGCTGGACTGACCATGTCGGCGGGATCAGACTGATATACTACAGGAAAGTTTTCCTCTGTGAAAAGCACAATTGGGCAGAAAGAAGCTTCTACCAGGTGGCAACCGGGCCATAGAACAAGCTATTGATGCTGCTGTTCGTTCCTGGCAGACTGCTTCTCATTCTGTTTTGCATATGTTATAGGTTATGCAATTCTCCCCATACCTATAAAGAAATCCTTCTTTTATTCTTTATAAATAGCCTTTTTTATTTTATTTGGAACAAACAACATCCCCGAATTATTAAGACTGTATAACTCTTCCGAATACCCAATGAGGATTTGGTGTGCATAAATTAGAAGTTTCCTGGTATTCCATATTTTTACAATGTATTTACTCTTCAATCCTTACCGCAATCTGAGAACTATGGTTAACTGTTTTCTTAAACAAAAAAGTTAAATAAAACATTTCAAAAATACATTACAAAGTACACTTATACTCATTAACACTGTTAAAGATAGCACAAAATACGTTTTTTGGAACCTGTAATGCAAATGCAAACCGACTAGCGCAAAAAGTTTAACTCTAGCGGAAAAAAATACTGCACCACTTGCAATCTAGCCCTTAGTATTGATTTTTGGGGAAAATATCTCGATTTAATTATATTACTACAACAAAGTCAGACCTTATATAATAATAGTGTCAAATCTATATCAGCACTGCTGAATCTGTTGGCGATTTATAAATAAAGAAGAAGAAGAAGAATATTACACTGCATCATATGTTGTCTTCCAAAAGTAGTAGATGCTGGAAGTGTGGCCACAATAATAATGGTATGGCCCATATGTGGTGGTGGTTTCCTGTTAATCTGTGCTTTTGGATATCTTCTATTGAGGAATTGGAAAAGGTATTTAATATCTTATGCCCTATGGATCCATTAGTTTGGCCATTAATAAAGTGTCTAAAATTGAGATTTAAACCAGATTTAAAACTATCTTAAGTCATGATTAATGCCTCTAGGGCTATTATTGCTCTCAATTGGAAATGTATACATCACAACAGTATCACTTTGGAGACGCAAAATCTCAGATTTTTTAGAAGTAGAGGAATATTACTATTTGCCTAAAGCAGAGGTCTTCAAAGTCTTAGACAGGGTCCTCCCCTTTGGTGAAGCCTTCAAGATGAGCCCCCCACACAAATACACACACAATGGATGTTATTAAAAATTATAAAACAAATCATCTTAGACCTATCAATGTGTGTTATACTTTAAAGTTCTATTTAATAATTTGCCAAATGAATTAGTCAGAGTTGTTTTGATATGAGTTTGGCAGAGCCTGGCTAATTCATATCAAAATTGCTCTGACTAATGAGATTTGCAAATCAAATAAGACTCGTAGCAGTCATTTTTGCAAATTATTCAAGACAACTTAGCCTCCTTTGGCAAAGACTCTAACACTGCCAGCAACATGGTAGACTTACAAACAGGAAAGAAATTCAGGAGTCTATACCATAGATATATCATCAATACATATAAAAGCCTCAGAAAAATCATCTCCAAAGTGTCACAAAAAGGAAGGTGCTGAGTGCTAAAAAGACACAGTTAAAAGAAGAAACACCACCACAGAGTTAATGCAGCACTTGTTAACACATCACTTGTGGTTAATAATATGCATTCACGTTAAACCCCTATATTAGGCCCTTTATAGCTCCTCTCCAACCCCAACTTTGTTCCGTATGTTGTGTGAAAAACAGTGTACACGCTAATGACAAGCGCTGATTCTGGGGACCCACCTTGAATATGCTGCTCAAGATCCTCTCTCAAAGACGTCTGTGTGTTCACAGCAACATGGAGGTCGAGTCACAGCGTGTACACAGCCGATCCAAGGATACGTGACGTCACGATGAGGGGCGGGGAAGCCAAAAAGAATTGAGGAGAGTCCACGGCTTCAAGGAAATGAAAGTTTGTTGAAGTGCTACACCTTATAGGGGAAATGTTAGCTGCCAAAGGGATATCCGTGCCTTAAACATATCCAAAGACATCAGTAAAGAAAGCAAGTGAGGCACCGGATAATTTTCAAACAGCAAATGTCCTTTATTCAAGGTTTTTTAAATTTCAACCGGAGTTGCACAGGAAAAGCGATAAACCTCAGGGCTTGGTGGAGTAGTGGTCACCCACGTACCCTAGTGCTGACGCGTTTCGGCAAAAGCCGTAGTCGTAGCTGAAGGGTAAAAGCCTAACCTTCCATTTAAAAGAACAGATCACCTGTAATAGGTTAAAATAAACTGCTAGGTGTTTGATGCACACCTCCACCTGTAAGTCAAAAAGACCGCCCTGTTTAGGGAGTTAACACCTCATTATCCACTGCATAAGATTACATGTATAGAGAACATTGTTATTTAAATTATACTGAGTTCAATGTAATGAACATATCCTGCTGTAAATCTCCACATGAAAAAATGGGAACAAAAATAATAAGAATAACATTCGTCTACATATTTTAAACAGCATTTTGTACAAATTCAATATTACATGAATAGCATCAATTTTATGATAGTGGATAGTTCTCTACAGTGAATATAATTCCGTGTCTATCATGTATATTAATTGGAAGAAATTTGGAGGTCTAGCCAAATAGTATTTATTAAATTTCAATTGATAATGAAAAAAATAATAATAATCATAACATGATGAACTAGAGTAAGGACTATATATAAGGGAAATTTCTATAACATATGTGGTGAGCTGGTAAGATATAGATAACCCGCTACCGCTGTTTATACACTACCTTGGAAAAAGTGCTGTGTCTTGCAAAGAGATACACAGGCTAACACCAGAAATTGATCAAATCGTATTCAGAGTTAAGCCCATTGGGCATTCTGGTGTGCAGCCTGTGCATCCAAAACACCTCCCTTTTAA
The DNA here is from genome assembly GCF_027579735.1 of Bombina bombina. Lineage (NCBI taxonomy): Eukaryota > Metazoa > Chordata > Amphibia > Anura > Bombinatoridae > Bombina > Bombina bombina. The sequence goes on along the minus strand of NC_069504.1, from coordinate 268,726,762 downwards.
GAAGCAAATTATCCCTGTCACCCCCCCTGTTGTTTGTGTTTACAACTTCAATAATTGTCCATGACAATGTCCCTGGATCTTTGTTATGTTTAACCTTAAAGTGATTTACCAGGGGGGTGGTTAGTTTGCCCCTCTTAATATCATTTATATGTTCCCTTATCCTGGTCCTGACCTGTCTAGACGTTTGTCCTGTATATTGAATGTCACATGAGTCACAACTGAGGAGATATACTGCATATGTTGACCTGCAATTAAAGAGCACTCTGTGTGCAAATGTCTCACCAGAATAAGCGCTTCTGAATATATTGTGCAAGGTGGGGGTGGGGAGCGCTCAAAAAAGAGCTGTGAGTTGGACTGTGATTCTTAACTATTCCTTAAAATCCTTCAAATCTTCTCACAAAAATTCTAAATTAAAGTGTTAATAAATTAATCGCTATGCTGTGTGGTAGTAGACGTTTCTACAAAAAATATACTTTGTGTTAAAACTTATTTCCCCTAATCGGCAATTTTGTAACAATATATATTGTTTGAAACTTAGTTTAAAGTGCAGTGCGGTATTTATCCTATTTCTTAATACTTCTATCCGTAATGTGTAAACACAATGTTGTGAATACAATATACTTTTAAGTGAATGAAAAATTACAGTGGTTTAGAAAAAAACATTTACTTAAAACATGTTAAAATACAAATACAAATACTGTTGCTGAAAACAATTCATATGATGTTCCGTATCTTTATAAATCAAGCATATATAAGAGCATATCCATATCCTATGAAAAATTGTAATTGTTTAAAAATAATGTTTTTCGGTGAGTTCAGATATTGTGATTCTTTAGTAATGTATCTGATAAGGTATTCTTAAGTTGTGGCCACAACTAGTCCATAGATTAAAAAGTCCCAAAGGTAAAAACAAATTGGCTCAACTCCCCCTAACCGGACCTCCGATATCCCTTACCTCCGTGATATTAATCGTGGTGCCGTGGGTTCTGGGAAGAGTGCTTCTGTGTACAAGCCGAGTTTGTTGTGTCTCCCGTCGGCGTGCTGCCGTTTGGGTCGCTTCCGCAACTACTTCCTACCCAGGTGTGTTTGATGTCCGTCTGACGTGGTGCACGGAGGACCTATCGGGTAGCCGGATCGTGGGGGGAGTGTTTCCTGTGATCCTTCTGCTGGAGCTAATAGTATCCACACTCGATGTCGTTTTCCCTTGGAAAGAAGGCTATGGGTGGTTATCAGTTGATGTTAAGTCACTATATTCGCCTATTCCGCATAGCTCTGGCTTAGAGGCCATATCCTTCTTTCTAAGGAGATCCACTGGGTATAGTGATAAATTTATCAGATTTATCCTTAGAGCCACTGAGTTCCTACTCACCCACAATTTCTTTGTATTTGAGCGTGTTTTTATCTCCAGAGATGTGGCACGGCCATGGGAGCGAAATTTGCTCCCTCTTACGCCAACCTATACATGGGTTGGTGGGAGCTGTGCCACATCTTTGGAGATGTAAAAAAGTACAAGGGCAAAATCGTCTATTATCGTCGATATATAGACGACCTGCTCTTTATATGGGATGGTAGTCTAAATGAAGCTCGGGAATTTGTAGGGCATTTAAATACTAATGATGCCAGTCTACAATTCACCCATGAGTTTGGGCTCTCTAAGATAAACTTTTTGGATGTCACCCTCCATGGTGAGGGAACTGAATGTATAAGGGTAGAGCTCTATAGAAAACCCATAACCAGGAATACCCTACTGCACGCTCAGAGTAGTCACCCTAAGCAGGTTTTCCAGTCAGTATTGAAAGGACAATTTACTAGGGTAAAAAGAAATTGCACCCGTGAAAGTGAACACTCTAAACATGAAATGGAATTATATGAAAAAATCCTTGAGAGGGGGTACCCTAAACAGGACATTATTAGGGCCCGGGAGGAAGTAAGGGCCATTGAGAGAGCCAATTTACTTAATGACAAACCCACAGAATGTGATGCGAAGTCTGAACAGCTAACGTTTGTGACTCAGTTTAGCAAACAATATTACCAGATATGTAATATTATACGCAGACATATGACACTTCTGAGGTCAGATGATGACCTTGTGCAGATTGCATCACAAAAGGTGAGATTCGCTTTTAAAAGAGGTAAAACCATAGGCAACTACGTAGCCCCTACACAATTGAAACAGGATGAGACTAGTGTATCCTCCTGGCTAAGCTACAAAGGAGTTTACAAATGTAGCTTCACCAACTGCATAGCATGTGGCCACGTAAAATTGGGCAATATATTCAGAAGCGCTTATTCTGGTGAGACATTTGCACACAGAGCGCTCTTTAATTGCAGGTCAACATATGCAGTATATCTCCTCAGTTGTGACTCATGTGACATTCAATATACAGGACAAACGTCTAGACAGGTCAGGACCAGGATAAGGGAACATATAAATGATATTAAGAGGGGCAAACTAACCACCCCCCTGGTAAATCACTTTAAGGTTAAACATAACAAAGATCCAGGGACATTGTCATGGACAATTATTGAAGTTGTAAACACAAACAACAGGGGGGGTGACAGGGATAATTTGCTTCTTAAAAGGGAGGTGTTTTGGATGCACAGGCTGCACACCAGAATGCCCAATGGGCTTAGCTCTGAATACGATTTGATCAATTTCTGGTGTTAGCCTGTGTATCTCTTTGCAAGACACAGCACTTTTTCCAAGGTAGTGTATAAACAGCGGTAGCGGGTTATCTATATCTTACCAGCTCACCACATATGTTATAGAAATTTCCCTTATATATAGTCCTTACTCTAGTTCATCATGTTATGATTATTATTATTTTTTTCATTATCAATTGAAATTTAATAAAAACTATTTGGCTAGACCTCCAAATTTCTTCCAATTAATATACATGATAGACACGGAATTATATTCACTGTAGAGAACTATCCACTATCATAAAATTGTTGCTATTCATGTAATATTGAATTTGTACAAAATGTTGTTTAAAATATGTAGACGAATGTTATTCTTATTATTTTTGTTCCCATTTTTTCATGTGGAGATTTACAGCAGGATATGCTCATTACATTGAACTCAGTATAATTTAAATAACAATGTTGTCTATACATGTAATCTTATGCAGTGGATAATGAGGTGTTAACTCCCTAAACAGGGCGGTCTTTTTGACTTACAGGTGGAGGTGTGCATCAAACACGTAGCAGTTTATTTTAACCTATTACAGGTGATCTGTTCTTTTAAATGGAAGGTTAGGCTTTTACCCTTCAGCTACAACTACGGCTTTTGCCGAAACGTGTCAGTACTAGGGTACGTGGGTGACCACTACTCCACCAAGCCCTGAGGTTTATCGCTTTTCCTGTGCAACTCCGGTTGTAATTTAAAAAACCTTGAATAAAGGACATTTGCTGTTTGAAAATTATCCGGTGCCTCACTTGCTTTCCTTAAAAGAAGAAACACCCCTATAGCACCTTAGCACCTATGTAAAGTCAATAATCACAACCCTACAAGAGAGGGATATAAATAAAACATTGATTATCCACTTTTAATAAACCAAATAAAGACAGATTATTATATCAATAACTAAATTTACCAGCATAACAGAAGAACTCCAAATCAGATTCTCCGACTGCCGAGATGAACCACAAGCTGCTTTACTCACCACTAAATAACACTGCGCCCTATTATCCTATCCTCCACCGTGCCTAAGTAATGCGTTACTCTGTCTCCAGAGTTCCCACTCAAAGGCCTTAAAAAACATTGCATTCAAACCCCTCAGACAGAGTTTGAGCTAATTTTTCTCTCTCTCACAAGTTTATTATAAGAAGTGGTACAAGACAAGGATGTCCACTATCACCTCCTCTGTTGGCCCTTACTGTAGAAACCTTAGCTACCCTTGTTAGAAATAATTTCAGTATAGAAGGAATAATAATTGGGAATATCACACAGAAATGTCTTCTATTTACCCTTCAATCTCCGCTGACTTCTCTTCCCACTTTACTAACATTACTTAATTACTACAAAAAGATTTTTTGTGGAGCCCAAATTACACACGTTAACTTCGCAATTGCCGTGTTACTGTATTACCCCCACATAGACTTCAATAAAAAGTGGGAAAAAACCTAACACCCATACTCTTGCTCAAACCCAATCGCGTTTAACCAAGTGCGCTAACCTAACATGAAATGCTTAAATAAATAGAACATATTCCGCTATGTGCAGAACACTGGAATGTTAGCGCATATGAAAATATGAGTTCGGCATAGAGTGGGAGCCCGGTGTAAGGATTTTTTCCACTTTTTTTTCTCTATTGACTTCTATGGGGTAATAGGTTATCTTTTGAGAGATTTTGTTATTGCGCTAGAAGTAAGCTCTTTGCGTGCGGCAGGTTAGTACTTTTTACTTTCAACCCGACCATGTGCAAAAAGTATATGTAGAACTATGTATTTATGCATAAATAGAAGATATTCTTCTACATAAAGAACACTGAAATGTGAAATATTCATATTTTCATATCAGGTTAGCGCACATGAGAATATGCAATCAGGTTTACGCGAGAGTTGAGTCTTCATTGACTTCTATGGGGGAATATGTGAACACACACACACATGATATTCTAAATTCTTTTTTTTTGCACTCATCGAGTAAGCGCACAAGCGAAAAAAGTTTATTTTCAACTCATAATACAACCACAACCCGATGCATGCAAAAAGCTTACTTCTAGCGCAATTAACGCTCAAGCGGGAGTGTTAATTAGTACTCCACTAATCAGGCTCAACATATATTGTGGTTCTGTTCTTCAATCTGTCCATTTTGGGATCAAAATGTATCAACAATATTTTAGCAACTAATATCCCATTTGGACCATCTTTTTTTTTCTCTTTATGTACTTTTGATTCCATTGGAAGTTACCAACATCACTGTTTCTGGAATATCTGCATGCGCACGCAAATTGTGGCAATTATGTTCTGTTCAAATATTGTTTTTATATTTTTTTGTTGATGACTTCAATGTGATTGTTTCTAACTAAAAATTTTCACATAACCACAGTTATATAAAAATAATGCAATTAAAAAAACAAAGAATTACTGCTCCAGCACCTCCCCTAAACTGCTCCAGGACCCCCCTGTGGAGGTGAACCAAAGTTTGAAAACCGCCGGACTAAAGGTAATATTGACACTTATGCCTTTATGACATCTGCTTGGGACACTTACCTTCATACCCAGAATAACCCTCTACCTTCTTGAATGTTAATGCCACAGAATTAAACTTAAAAATCTTGGTTTAATAGAACTAGTTATATATTACGAATATGTATTAATTTAATTTCAGGTAGATTACGAGTTATGTGCGCTATATGGAATTTAACGAACGCAACAAAAGTTGCTTTATTTCACCCTCTATAGCGCAGCCTTTACAAGTTTTGAAACAGCCGGCTTGTACGTGTGATATGGTTGTGATGAGCTTCCTACCGCACAAAATACAAGTGCTGTTTTGACGTGCTTGTGCACGCTTTTCCCATAGACATCAATGGGGAGAGTGGGTTAGAAAAAAACCTAACACCTGCGAATGAAAAGCTCTGTAACGCAGCCCCATTGATGTCTATGGGGGAAAAAAGTAACGTTAAACCTAACACCCTAACAAAAACCCTAAGTCTAAACACCCCTAATCTGCTGCCCCCGACATCGCCGACACCTACATAATGTTATTAACCCCTAATCTGCCGCCCCCAATATCGCCTCCACCTAAATAAATCTATTAACCCCTAATCTGCTGCTCCCGATATAGCCGCCACTATACTTAAGTTATTAACCCCTATTCCTTCGCACCCCAACATCGCCCACACTATAATAAATCTATTAACCCTCTATTCCGCCGCTTCCCGACATCGCGGCCACTAAATAAAGCTATTAACCCCTAAAGCTCTGGGCTCCCACATCACTACCACTAAATAAACCTATTAACCCCTAAACCATCAGCCCCCCACATTGCAACAACCTAAATTAAACTATAAACCCCTAAACCTAACCCTAAACCTAACTGTAACCCTAACCCTAAACCTAACCCTAGCCCTAAACCTAACACTCCCTAACTTTAACATAATTAAAATAGAGCTAAATTAAAGTTACAATTATTAACTAAATAATATCTATTTAATAGTTATATTGTAGCTAGCTTAGGTTTTATTTTTATTGCACAGGTAAGTTTATATTTATTTTAACTAGGTAGACTAGTGAGTAAATAGTTATTAACTATTTACTAACTACCTAGTTAAAATAAATACAAACTTAAATGTGAAATAAAACCTAAGCTGCCTTACACTAAAACCTACCATTACAAAAAAAACACTAAAATTACAAAAAATTAAAAACCTACCATTACAAAAAATCACAAACGAAATTATCCAAAATAATAAAAATGATTCCTATTCTAATACCCTTTTAAAAAAAATAAAAAACCCACCCCAAAATAAAAAACCCTAATCTATAATAAGATACCAAGGGCCCTTAAAAGGGCCTTTTGTAGGGCATTGCCCTAAAGATAACAGCTCTTTTTCTACAAAAGAAAAACAAACACCCCCTAACAGTATACAAACCCCCACCCCCAAACACACAAAATAAAAATAAAGTAAAACCTAATCTACCCATTGCCCTGAAAAGGGCATTTGTATAAGCATTGCCCTTAAAAGTGCATTCAGCTCTTTTATGAAATGCCCAACGCCTAATCTAAAAATAAAAACCCACCCCAAAACGAAAAAAAATTACACAAAATAAGAAACGAATTATCCAAAATAATAAAAAATATTCCTATTCTAATACCCATTTAAAAAAAAAAAAAAAAAAAAATAAAAGAAACCTATTCTAGAATAAACTACCAATAGCCCTTGAAAGGACCTTTTGTAGGGCATTGCCCTAAAGTTTCAGCTTTTTGTCTGAAAAAATACAAAGACCCACTAACATTACAAACCCCCACCCCCCACAAAATAAGAAAAACTATTTAGAAAACCTAATCTACCCATTGCCCTGAAAAGGGCATTGCCCTAAAAAACCCACCCCAAAATAAAAAACCCTAATCTATAATAAGCTACCAAGGGCCCTTAAAAGGGCCTTTTGTAGGGCATTGCCCTAAAGATAACAGCTCTTTTTCTACAAAAGAAAAACAAACACCCCCTAACAGTATACAAACCCCCACCCCCAAACACACAAAATAAAAATAAAGTAAAACCTAATCTACCCATTGCCCTGAAAAGGGCATTTGTATAAGCATTGCCCTTAAAAGGGCATTCAGCTCTTTTATGAAATGCCCAACGCCTAATCTAAAAATAAAAACCCACCCCAAAACGAAAAAAACATTACACAAAATAACAAACGAATTATCCAAAATAATAAAAATATTCCTATTCTAATACCCATTTAAAAAAAAAACACCCCAAAATAAAAGAAACCTAATCTAGAATAAACTACCAATAGCCCTTGAAAGGGTCTTTTGTAGGGCATTGCCCTAAAGTTATCAGCTTTTTGTCTGAAAAAATACAAAGACCCACTAACATTACAAACCCCCACCCTCCACAAAATAAAAAAAACTATTTAGAAAACCTAATCTACCCATTGCCCTGAAAAGGGCATTGCCCTAAAAAGGGCATTGCCCTAATAAGGGCATTCAGCTCTTTTGCTGCCCTTAAAAGGGCATTCAGCTCTTTTAAGAGTGCCCACTCTAATCTAAAAAAAACCCCACCCCAATAAACCTTAAAAAACCTTAAAAAAAACTAAAACTTTACTAGTTTAAATTAGTTAATTGCGATGTGGGGGCTTTCGGTTTAGGGATTCATAGTTTAATTTAGTATATTGCATTGTGGGGGGCTTCCAGTTTAGAGGTTAATAGTTTAATTTAGTATATTTCGCTGTGGGGGGCTTGCAGTTTAGGGGTTAATAGGTTTATTATAGTGGCGGCGGTGGCGGGGAGCGGCGAATAGGGATTAATATCTTTATTATAGTGAGGGCGATGTTGGGGTGCGGGGGAATATGGGTTAATAACTTTAGTATGGTGGCGGCGATGTCAGGGAGCGGCCGAATAGGGGTTAATAAATGTTATTAGTGGCTGCAATGTCAGAAACGGCAGATTAGGAGTTAATAACTTTAATATAGTGTTTGCAATGCGGGAGGGCCTCGGTTTAGGGGTTAATAGGTAGTTTATGGGTGTTAGTGCACTTTGTAACACTTTAGATATGAGTTTTATGTAACAGTTTTGTAGCGTAAAACTCATAACTACTGCTCTCACATTGCGAAATGGATCTTGTCGGTATAGGCTGGAAAGCAAGCTTTTAAGCCTCACTCGTAATGGCTGTGCTATTGAAGTCCTGTGAAAAAACATAATTTTTACGAGTACAGGACTGACGTTGCGTTACAGGCTAATAGGCTTGCCGTACAGCTTTACCGACAAGACTTGTAATGGCTGCAGTGCTGTTTTAATGCTGAAATGACCATGACATTTTTCAGCATTAATACCCGAACGCCAAACTTGTAATCTAGATGTATGTGGGGGAGAAACGGCAGATTAGGAGTTAATAACTTTAATATAGTGTTTGCAATGCGGGAGGGCCTCGGTTTAGGGGTTAATAGGTAGTTTATGGGTGTTAGTGCACTTTGTAACACTTTAGATATGAGTTTTATGTAACAGTTTTGTAGCGTAAAACTCATAACTACTGCTCTCACATTGCGAAATGGATCTTGTCGGTATAGGCTGGAACGCAATCTTTTAAGCCTCACTCGTAATGGCTGTGCTATTGAAGTCCTGTGAAAAAACATAATTTTTACGAGTACAGGACTGACGTTGCGTTACAGGCTAATAGGCTTGCCGTACAGCTTTACCGACAAGACTTGTAATGGCTGCAGTGCTGTTTTAATGCTGAAATGACCATGACATTTTTCAGCATTAATACCCGAACGCCAAACTTGTAATCTAGATGTATGTGGGGGAGAATGAATATGCATAGGTTTATTTTATTTACCAACTTTATTTTGTTGTTATATGTTATTATTTCAAAAACTCCAGTGTTTATTGATGTTGGAAGAGATACTTGACTTATTTAATTATTTACGTTTTGTACCTAACCTCTTTTGTCTTCTTGTTTTCTCTAAGTATCTCTTGAATTAAAATGGATTTGTAACATTTCAATAAAGCTGGAAAAAAAATATTGTCATTCATATGGGGAAGAGTACAGCATGCTTGACCATTTTCTGCCAGTTTCCCTTGGAACAGCTGGTAAGGTATTATTTTCTCTTATTTCACTCCTTTTTATTTTAAACTGTTTGCTGTGTGTAACTGTGTTTGTTATTTCCTCTTTTACAAATATAAATGCACAATGTTGTTGTTCAAAATAAATATTTCTTCCTGACAGCACCAGTCACACTAGTCGAAGTACAGCATATTATACAATCCATGAAACTTGGTAAATCTCCCGGCCCTGATGGTTTTACCGCAAGATTTTATAAGACCTTCCAACACTTACTCACTCCCATCCTCTGTAGGCTCTGTCAGGAAACCATGAGTAAAAGCTCTTTCCTGGCAGAATATTTAGAAGCCACTATAGTGACAATCTTGAAACCAGGTAAACCACCAGATCGGTGCTCTAACTACCGTCCAATCTCTCTACTAAATTTGGAAACTAAAATTGATGCCAAATTGCTCGCCAATAGACTCTCAGCGGTTGTCCCATTTCTTATAGACCTTGACCAGGTGGGCTTCATCCCACATAGAGAGGGCCCAGACGCGACAAGATGCATCCTGAACCTCCTACATTTTGCCTCGAAACAACAGATTCCCCTTCTGGCCCTGTCCTTGGATGCCGAAAAGGCGTTTGACAGGGTCAGATGGGACTACTTATGGAAAACGATGGAATCCTTTCGAATTCCGGATACATTCATACTCGCAGTCAAGGCCCTCTACTCCAGTCCCTCAGCTAGGGTACGTGGAGTGGGGTTCCAGTCCGCCTCATTCACCATATCTAATGGCACTTGGCAAGGGTGCCCTTTGTCGCCCCTGCTGTTTGCCTTAGCTATTGAACCCCTAGCCCAGATTATCAGAGAGGACGCACGGATATCAGTTCTTCTCATTGGGATGCAGACCCACACCATTTCATTATACGCGGGCGACATTACCCTCTTATTATCTTCACCCGGGGACTCCCTCCCGTTTTCGAGATAATAGAAAACTTCGGTAAATTGAGTTACTACAAGCTTAATAGTACGAAAACAGAGGGAATATCCCTTAGTCCAGACCCATCCGTCACAATTACCCACAATTATTCAGATAGAATCCCAGAGTTCAGGAAACTGTTAGACACATGGGAATTCCGTGAAATTTCATGGACTGGCCGCATCGCGGCGATAAAAATGTCCTTTCTTCCCAAAATCTCTTACCTCTTCAGATCCATACCGTACAACGTTCCTAGACCTATTCTAAACAAATTACAGAGCCTAATGACGTCTTATATCTGGAGAGGTAACAGACCCAGAACCTCTAGGCGAACTTTAGAGAAACCAATTGAACACGGAGGCCTCGCCCTCCCCAACCTTATAAACTACTATTATGCGGCCAGGCTCTCACACCTTTTAGCCTGGAGCAACATGGAACGCCACTCAAAATGGCAGATCCTTGAATCAGAACTAATACCATCTTCACTTAGCCTGACGGATCTCCTCTGGATACCGTCACATCATAGACAACAACTGAATAGTACCCTTCCAGTATTAAAACACGCGTATCAGATATGGGACCAAGTCCGACATAATCCAGCCATATCACCTTACCCTTCACCCATGCTCACGGTTCGAGGCGCGCTGTTTTGCCTACCAGATTCCCACCCCGAAGCTTGGCGACACAGACAGATTCAGACTGTGATGGATTTCTATAATGGGGACAGGTGGCTCTCGCACCCTAATTTTTTCTCTATATACCAAATCCCTCCTAATCTTAGCTTTGAGGCATACCGACTGAGCACACGCCTACGCACATGGGGGTATCCAAAAACAAAACTTAGACAACCCACGATTTGGGAATCTATGTGGCAACAAGCCTCCAATATCACTCACCCCTTAGCTGCGCACTACAACCTACTCAACAACGCGAACACTCCACTTAAAATCCCACAACATTTAGCATGGGAAAGGGAACTGGGTTTCTCCGCAGATCTTGAGACATGGCAAGCCAGAATACTGATAACCAAAAAACTGATACACTCTGCTACTCTATGGGAGTTACATTATAAAATTTTAGTCCGCTGGCACTTAGTCCCAACCGCATTACACAGAATCCATAATACTTGCCCCCCTACATGTTGGCATTGGTGCCAACACCCAGGCACTACACAACATATCTGGTGGTCCTGCCCAGCCATCCAGCCGCTATGGGAAAAAGTCTATAGCCTCCTCCGCAACTTGGGAATCACAATACAGTACACACCTGTAACAGCCTTACTCCATCTACAGATGACAAACCTCTCTACCTCAAAAGAAGCCCTTGCAATTTATGTCCTCATGGCCACGAAATTAACGATAGCCAGAGCATGGAGATACGAAAACCCCCCATCCTTTGCCCAGACACTCAATGTAATCCACTATATTGGTCAAATGGAGCAATACTCCTATAGGACCTTAGATAAAACTGACTCTTTCATCGAGATCTGGTCTCCATGGCTTACGAAATTCCCTAATTGGGGTACACATCACACAACCACTCCGCAAACTTAAATATGTCTCGATTTCTTTCCCATCCCCCCCCCCTTCTGCCTCTCTCACTTCCCCTCCCGGGCAGGGAACCTCTCCTCTCTTTTCATCCACTACCCAGCATCCACACCCCGTACTCTCCAGTACTGCTACATATACATCTTTGAAATAACTACCCTTATTACCTTTACATATGCCAACCCCACTCCCCCTTAAAATAAAAACGAAATGAATCCATTCTTACCATAACAGGGGTTATGCTTTATTTACAACTGTGTATTATACTGTTATATGGAAATGACATATCTTACTTTCCATTGGTTTCTTCTTAAACATTCAATAACTATCACAATGTTGTTAATGCTTTGAATGTTCATTCAATGTGTATCTCACCCAACTGTTATTCTGTTACTTTGCATTGATCTCAATAAAAAAATTTCTGTTAAAAAAATAAAAAAAAATAAAAAAATATTTCTTTATGAAATTTTGCCTTTGTCTAATATCTGGACGGACCACATTTCCAAAGAGACTCTTAATAACAGTATAGTGTTTTTAAAGTGATTTTTGCTAAATTGTGTTTTGGGGTTTTAATCTATTTGTCTGGGTTTTCCTTAGGAATTCCTAAATAATAATCTTAAATGGTGGCAGCAGAAGTCATTTAGTGTGGATGGCATTAAAGGGGAGTTTCTGGCATTTTTAGTTATTTTTTGTCTAGTAAAGAGAGAGTGTTTTGCTAACCCTTGCACCCACGGAACTAAGTCACAGGCTTGCCTAGAGTGGGTGTGGACTGTTATAATCTGGTTAAAGTGAAAACAGGAGTAGGAACTTCATGACAGAATAACCAAGCACAGAATGGCTCCACTACAGACCTTTTAAAACTTTCTGTGCCAATTCTGATGCTCATACCACAAAAAGCGATATCCTTAGTGCTATTGCCCTCCTCAGAAACATCATTAATATTGGCATGGATCTTCACTGTTCTATCCTTAACGCACCCAGTATTCCAGGTGGCACTAACCTCAACCTTCTCTTTCACCATCAGGTTGCCAATAGTGTACTTCCCAGCTCTGGCTGCACTAACTCTGAAACACTGCACAGACTTCAAGGCAGCAATAACACGACTAACAACACAGACCGTGCTTCCTCTAGAACGCTTCTTAGTGCAACCGCTAGCGTACCCTGGTAAGTCTCTCTGACCATGACAGTAGACTAGTACATGAAGACTCTATTGCCCCTGAATGGTATCTCAACTGGTCTTGCTATTTCAAAGCTGGTGAGGTTGTGTTGTTGTTTTTTTTATTATTTTTGTTTTATTCCTCTTCAACTGTTGGTAGATTTTATTTGTTTAATATGTTTGTTCTATAAGGTTTTGATTGAATGCATTTTTGAGATGACAGTATCCTTTACAGTGAAATTCATTCTATGCACCGAGACAGGATCAGTTACAAGTTACATGCTGCTCAACTTATTATAATGGTACTTAAAGGGACAGTCTACAATAGAATTTTTATTGTTTCAAAAGATAGATAATAACTTTATTACCCATATCCCAGTTTTGCATAACCAACACAGTTATATTAATATACTTTTTACCTCTGTGATTACCTTGTATCTAAGCATCTTCTGACAGCCCCCTGATCACATGACTTTGGGCTCCATGTACTAACAGGTGGCGGACAGCTTCTCAACTTGCAATGCTGCCCACCCACCTTCGCTATATGGGGTCAGCGGATCTGCTTGATCCGCTGGCCCATATGTATCATTACACATTCATCACTGTGTGTAATGCCCGCACCTTCATTCGCTTGACTGAAGGGGCTGTAAATCACTGAGAGCGAGTAAGCTCTCTGTGATTTTCCCTCACCACCTTAGAGGTGGTGTAGGGTGTAAGAAGCAGTGGTCTAATAAATGCTACTTCTTACATTGCGGGAAGCAGGCTCGCATATGGGAACCTGCCCCGCAAGGGCTCCAGAGCAGCTTTTGCTGCTTCGTACATGGAGCCCTTAATATTTATTATCTATTGACTTGCATTTAGTACTGTGTTGTGCTAAATCTTAAATAACTCCTCGGGCGTGAACACAATATTATCTATATGGCCCACATGAACTAGTAGTCTCCTGTTGTGAAAAGCAAATAAAAAAGCATGTGATTAAGAGGCTGCCAATAGAGCCTTTGAAACAGGCAGAAATTTAGAGGTTTAAATGTTATAAAGTATATTAATCTAACAATGTTAGTTGTGCAGAGCTGGGGCATTATCTATCTTTTTAAACTATAACAAGTTTAGTGTAGACTGTCCCTTTAACTTGCAAGTCATGGTTGTGATAAGTAGCAGGTACAAATCTTTATAAATTCTGAAATTCTTGTTGCAATATTGCAGAAAGTTTTTTCACAAAATATTAGTTACGCTAACAATTTTTATTGATTCTATGCCAATGTTTTTATTTCAGTTTAGCAACTAGCATATACTGTATATATGTTGTTCCATTTTTGGTCTGAAAAAACCCTAAACCAGAGAAAGCCTTTTCCTTAACAGTTCTACATGAGTGAAAAGGGATTTATGGCGAGTGTTTGCACGCATCAGGATTTTTGCTCATACTACAAGTTGAAAGTAAACATGATTGCTTGAGCGCAATTGAAGTTAACGCTCGTCAGGAAAATGTGACTTCAGAGCTCAGGTTAACTGTTTCACAAAATAAAAAAGTGTCACAAAATATATCAAAAATACATTACCAAGTACAGTTACCCTCATAATAACACTGTCTAATAAAAAACATTTTTTAAAATGCACAAAAAAAGTTATAAGGGCTTAGAGATATGAGGTCTCAGATGTAAGGAAAAAAAGACAAAGGTCTTTAACATAGAGATACATACATATACAGGTCTAAATATGTATATGTATGTAAATATATATGTCTATATATGTATACATATGTATTTATGTATGTACAGTATATGTGTATATTAGACATGTGCGTTTTGTTTCGTTCCGAATCGAAATTCGGAAGAATTTGCCAAATTCGGAGATTCAAATCGATTCGAATTTCCGAATTACCCTAGCAAAGAAACTAAACTAATCCGAATGCATTTGTAACAAATAAATCCAAATTAGTTTGGATTTATTCGTTACATTTGAATGGCCATGGACTAATCACAATTCAGTACAAAAATTTAATTTAGTGAGATTTAGTGAGATAGAACAGTGAAATAATTCTGTTTGTGTAACTTGGAACCATCTGAATCAACATAACACATACCGAACTTCCGAATTTACGAATCGAATCCAAAACAAATACATCCAACTTTATTCGAATCCGAATGAATCCGAATCAAATACATTCGAATGTATCCAAATTCGAATCGATCCAAAACAAAATTTAAAAAAATCTGAATCGGTCCGAAACGAACAAAAACAAATTTTTCCGCTGTGCATGCCTAGTGTATATATGTATTTACTGACATTTATAAACATGTAAACACATAAATACATATGTACCCATATATATAAGTGAAATGGAGCCCTTTGTCGTAGATGACAAAAATGTAAAAGCATATTTATGCAATATTCATTTTTAATAAAATAAATTTAAGAAAGCCTTTGTATTTATAAATATACATTCATATATATATATATATATATATATATGTGTGTGTGTGTGTGTGTGTGTGTGTGTGTGTGTGTATTTGTGAATAAATAGAACATATTCTTCTATGTAAAGAACAATGGAATGTGAAATACTAATATTTTCATGTCGGTTAGCGCACTTGAGAATATGCAATTGTGACTTCTATGGTGGAATACGTTATCGTGCACCATATTTTGAGCTTGGATTTTCTACACACGTCGGGTTAGCGCACAAGCAAAAACTGTTTACTTTCCACTCATAACACATGTGCCACCCGAAGCACAGAAAAGGTTTTCTTTTAGTGCAGTTAACGCTTTAGCAGGAGCATTAAAGGGACATGAAACCCAATTTTTTTCTTTCACAATTCAGATAGAGAATACAATTTTAACTAACTTTCTAATTGAATTCTATTATCTAATTTGTTTCATTCTCTTGGTATCATTTCTTGAAGGAGCAGCAATGCACTAATGGTTTCTAACTGAACTCATGGGTGAGCCAATCACAATCAGTATATATATGCAGCCACCAATCAGCAGCTAGAACCTATGTTCTCTGCTGCTTCTGGGCTCTCCTAGATAAACCTTTCAGCAAAGGATAACAAGAGAAGGAAGCAAATTAAATAATAGAAGTAAATTAGAAAGTTGTTTAAAATTGCATTCTCTTTCTGTTTCATGAAAGAACATTTTTGGGTTTCATGTCCCTTTAAATACCACTCCACTCGTAATCTGGACCTAAGTGTTTAACCTAAACAAATGTAAGAAAAACAGGCACTCTGACTCTTATCATTTAAACAACCATCTTCTAATGGATTGATATTGCATGAGAAAGGAAGCAAAAAAAAAAAAAAAAAAGTGTTGAATATATAGTTTTCCTGGGGCAGTATCTAATGGTTTGAAAAAGAGGATAAATAGTTGTAATGCTTTGCTGTGTGTTTAGAACTAGTTTTCTGTACTATAAAAGTTGGCTTTACATTATATTAGCCCTTTTTTACATTGCAGTGTAATGTTCTGTTGTGTGATTTAATATGCTAAGAGCTGTATGTTATTTTCTTGTTCAGTGTGGTAAATATATGACCACTAACAATACTGTGCCACACAAAACCCATCTTATACAATGTACTAAACTTGTTAAAAATGATATCAATATGTTAGTTTTTTATGTAGCTCTTTTGTGGTTGTTTGTCTTGGGATAGAGTCCCTTTAAGAAGGACTTTATTGAATGCCGCTTTAATATAATTGGGTGATGTCACAAGGGTTAATTGTAGAGAATGCTACAAGCGTAGTGCTAACTTCTATCTGTAGACACTTTCTCCGTCACTCATTTTTTTCACATTTCCTGAGGAGAACATCAGTGTCTGTTTACAAGTAGTGTCTGCACATTCTGAATAGCTGCTGTCCTTAGAATGAACCCTATCAAAGCAGCCTCCTTCCTTCAACCTAATGATCACCTTTTGTTTCAGCTCCCTAAAACAATTTTTCACCGCCTTTTAAATGTGCCATATGTTCTGATCTTGCAACTTACTTTCACCAATGGAGACATATGTTCCAATTCAGCTTTGATCACAAGTGAAGTGAGCTAACAACTGTAATTAAACATGTGAATACAGTTGGGTGGTCTGCTCTGCCTATTCTCCCAGGGGCTGTTTCCCACATTTCTCAGATACATTAATGTGTAATTGTCTTTGTGTGTTTCTCTTTTGACCACTGCAACAGTTTATCGCTTTCTTTTTCTTCTCTATCACTAAAAAAAAAAAAAAAAAGAATAAACAGCAAAGCCCAGATATTTTGTTTTCATTGATACAGAGCTTTTAAACTCTCAAAGTTTAGTTTTCAAAATCCTGTTCTTCTTTTAGCAAATGTTGTAGAATGTCACAATTACAATCTGCAGCCTAATTAAATTGTGTCTGTTTTTACTGTACAGCGATACTCCATTACTTAAAAGAATGTTGAGCCGTATGACTTTGGAACACTTCCTAATTTATAACCGGAAATTTAAATGATTTGCATGGGATGTATTGTGAAATTGCTTTCCCTCTGTCTTATCTCTCAATGTGAATATATTTTGCTCAAGTGTTCTAATCAGTTCCACACTATGATGTATCAGGAGAAAGCAAAATAACATTTGTTTATAAATATTAGTTTAAAATGCTGTCTACAGGAAAAACTATCAATCTCATAACAATGTACAGAAAATGAGTAAATAACTTACATTATAAACAGAGCTTAAAATTTCTGGTGGTCTACTAGTCCCAGGTGACTTAGAAATTGCAGGGGACAACTCAGAAATTTGACTTTTACCTATCATTAACATTCAGTGGACTAGTATATTTTTCCTTCTGGGCAAGCAGCTTCTAACTCCTGACTAGTAAACCATAGTGATATTTTTCAACCCCTGATTATAAAGATCATTGAATCCAACTCAGTGATTTTCATATATACATTTTCATCAGAATTTATCTTACATATTTGTAAAATAAATTGCATGCAGTTCCAGACTTGCTCCTCTGCACAAATACAATTATAAATAACGTTCCAATTTACTTCTATTATCAAATTTGCGTTGTTATCTTAGTATCCTTTGTTGAAGGAACAAAAATGCACTACTGGGAGGTAGCTGAGAATATCGGGTCGGCCAATAACAAATTGCATATATGTGCAGTCACCACTCAGAAGCTAGCTCTAAGTAATGCCTTGTTTCTCCTAAGTATAATCAGGTATTCTTTTCAACAAAGGATACCAAGAGAATTGACCAAATTAGATAATATAATTAAATTGGAAAGTTGTTTAAAATTGCATGCTCTATCCGAATCATGAACAATTTAGGTTTCATGTCCCTTTAAAGGAATGTAAAAGTCAAAATTAACTTTTATGGTTTAGACAGAGCATGCAATATCAGAAGACAATTACATAAATCATAAGGGTTGAGAGCCTTGCCCTTGAGTTACTGTAAACTCTGAACCATCTTTACATAAAACGAATAGGACAGGTGGACTCATGAGCTTACATGCTAAAGGATCTGCATGATATCCCATACAGCTAATGGGATCTGCAGGAAAAGTGAGAGAAAGGAAATCCCGACTGCAACATCTAGAAATGTCGTATAGCAATCACATTCTGCAAATGTTTGTTTCCAATTCACACTCGCATTGTTGACATTGTCAGTTTCAGTACAGTCGTCTTCAAAAATGGGATTTCATTTTCGTGACCACAATTTTACAATTTGTCATTCCTTCTTGTTTGTTGGCAACCCAAATTATGTTTTGTTTTTAAATTACAATATCCAAAACCTCATGCCACTATCTATTTACAGTAATAAAAACTGCGCTTATACAAAACCTGTTCACGACAGTGCGATTTTCCAGTTTTGGCAACATTTTTGCTGCTACATTATTGTAATGGAGAAAACCTCATCACTTAGTTTTACGATTTACAGTGTGAGAATTGTTAAAATCTCATTTTAGAAGATGAGATAAAATGCTGCCACTTCCTTCTAATAGAAACCCATAATCTTTTTTCTTGATTTCAGATGTATTTCTAGTCAAACAGAAAAATAACAGTGTTTTCTCAATCAATAATTGTAAATAAGGGAAAATACTTTTAAAATATTAGCGTCCATATAAGCATTGAGCAAACATATCCAGTATACCCATCATGTCCATCTACAAATGGTACTTATATTATTTACCAGTAATCAGGATGGATTCGGATTACAATCAGTTAATCTCACTATGTAAATGAAAATTTATCTTACACAAGTATTTAACAACCGAAAACACATTTTCTGGGACTTTTCTAGTAAAATCTTTTTGAGGCTTTGGGATTTTAGGGGCCAAATTCCATTTTGGATTGCGATTACTCAAAAAACACACTTTCCATGAGGTCTCTTTGGAAACAAATTCCCTAAAAAGCTGCCCTCAATGTCGGAGTAAAACTAGCGCTGATTGCATAGTAGTTTATTTTCTTCCCATTACCTGTCTCTTTGTAGTAGTTTTCCTAATTCCTTCAGATGGACTTACATCACTGTTTGTCTTCCTCCCCTTCATCTTCTTTTTTTTTCATTTATTATTAAATATTAATTATTTTTCATTCTAATAATTTTCCCGCGCACAAAGCCATTCCACCTGAATTCCAGTAATTGCCATCCAGCAGATCAGCCATATCCCACG
This sequence comes from Bombina bombina, assembly GCF_027579735.1. NCBI lineage: Eukaryota > Metazoa > Chordata > Amphibia > Anura > Bombinatoridae > Bombina > Bombina bombina. Next base: position 268,707,247 of record NC_069504.1, on the reverse strand, counting down.
AGTAGTAATTGCCAGTAACATCAGTCGTGGTTAGCTCACATCCATATTAATAGCTTTCTGATATAAACTTAATTTATGATTCAAATGTCCATGATCACAAGTAGTTTTGAATAATTCCTAACTGGGAAGGTAACTTGGAAGTCTTGTGGTCCTTTTCAACATAATAATTTTTCCCCACTTTCTGCCTCTCTGTTTCCAGCTCAAAAGTTGGCACTCACCCTTCATCTGTCATTTGGAAGTATTCTCTCAGTTCTGTCATTTAGTTAGTTAATTCCAAAAAAATAATTCTTAAAAATGTGTAAATATATACATAATGTAAACTTAGCTATGGTTATACTAGATATGTATAGTATGTGTGTGTGTATATATATATACACACACACACACACACACACACACACACACATTATAGAGGTTTGTACCTTTTATAAAAAATTCATTGTGAGTTTAGTGGTCCCTGAGGTCCGAAAAGGTTGGCGACCCTTGATATAGACCAACTTTTCTCAACTTTTTCAATAGCACGTACCCTTAGAGTTTTCCAAATTATCCCTAAATCACAACAATTAAACATCAGCTGCTCCACTCTGCCAGTCTCTACACTGGCTCCCCATAAACTTCAGAATACAATTTAATGTATTAATCCAATTTTAACTCCCAACCATATTTCCTCTCTAGTTTCCATATATTCCCCATCCAGTCCTCTTCGATCAACCTCTGACCTATGTCTCTCCACTCCTATTATCTCTACGTCCCGCTCCCATCTCCAAGACTTCTCCCATGCTGCTCCTGTCCTCTGGAGCTCTCTACCCCACTCCATAAGACGCTCCTTGAAACATATCTATATTCAGAGAGGCTTACAATCTCTCCTCCATCTCTCATCCTAACCAAAATGATTCTTAATATGCCTGACTCACTGCTGTAACTTCAATCCATGTGACAAGCTACCCAAATCTTATGTCTCTGCACCCTCAACCTGTAGACTGTGAGCTCTCCGGAGCAGGGTCCTCTTCCTCCTGTTCTAGGTTTGTTTAGTTTGTTATGTTTTGTATTGTATTACAAATCCTTGTCATTGTATACCCCTATATTTGTACCCAGCGCTACGGAATTTTGCAGCGCTATACAAATAAATGATAATAATAATAATAATTATTGATGTAGAAATATCTATATGGCTAAAAAGCACTAGACACTACTGCACATATTAAATCATGATCATGTTTTCATTGACTATGAATCAGGAAAAAAATATAATATATATAGTTATATTTTCTTAATTCAGGAATTTATTTTAACATCTACTATTCCAGAATGCAAATTCAGCAAAACTTTAGAAACTTTACGACACACAAATATACAGACCTCTTCAAATAAAGTAGGAATAAAAATGCATTTCAACATACATGTTAAAGTGAATGTAAATTTTCATAAATGAGTGCCCAGTTTTAAATTTGAGCGGTTTTGTTAAAATACCTTTTTCTTCTTCCAAACTGGAGCAGCGGTCCCCCGCCCGCAGATCCTCTGTACTTACATCAGCAATGACGAATCTGGCTTCCTCCAATCATGGCTTCCCCCCCAGAGCAAACATTTCCTGAGGCCACGCCGTGATTGGAGGAAGCCGGTTTCGTCATTGCTGAAGCATTAGAAGTGGGCGGGGGATCACTGGTTGTGGCTTGGAAGAAAAAAAGGTAAGTATTTTAACAAAACCTCTGCAATGTAAACTTTCATGAATGAAAGTGCCTCTGTTTTTAATAGTATTTTTAAAAACCGGGCACTCATTCGTGAAAATTTACATTCACTTTAAATTAAAAATATTGGAACCCACAATGACAGGCCTTGAGAGAAGGCAACAGTCCAAATTAAAGACTATTTTGACAAAAGTAAAAAAAGACACTTGTAACTATTACTGACCTATCTCTCTATAACAGAACAAAATAGCTCAAGAGAGACCCAAGCAACATGGGAAAGAGATAAGAGACATTTGCCTTTTGTGAAAGATCAGATTGTGCATTACTTGAATAGCTGACATTACTCATTTCCATGTCATAAAAACCATTGTCTAACAAATGATAACTTTTCCCTTGAATAACACAATTTGTAGAATGTAAACATCTTTAACTGGGATTTTGCTCATCACATCTGACGATTCTGAGTAGGTAGTTACTACACATTGTAAAATATCCATTAATATAAGGTGGGCATACAAGCCACTGCAACATTTGAAGATTTATACAATGGTCCTCAAGGAAATATATTGTATTTATATCAATACTTTCTGACAATAATTTTATCTGAGACTGAAATATTAGAACACACATTTATAATTAAAGTACCTTGAAACATTTTCCATGGTGCCATAATACCTATATTTAACACTTCTACAGTACCATGACTTAGGTAATATAGGTAGCAAACCCTTTATCCAAACTAATTGGGACTGGAAAAAGTTTGGACTTCTGAATAGTTTGGATTTTGGAATATTTGCATCTGTAAAATGGGAGAGTTTGGTGAGGGGATGGGACCAAATGTAAACAACAATACCTTATGAAATTCAGGCAACATTTACATGTCATAATACAGCTTATATATGTAACCTAAAGGTAGTTTTATATCATTTGTAATACGTTTGTATACATAGAACCATCAGAAAGATAATACCGTTCTGTCATCAGAAAGTTAATAGTTGTTGTTTTAAATAGATATAGATTATTATTTGCATTTTAGAACACAAAAATTAAACCAAAGACACGGGCAGAGAAAATTGTGATTTACAGGTGGGGGGAAAAAAAGTAATTTTTGAAAAATTTATTTTTAAAAAACTATTATTTAAAAAGTTGGGATTTCACAATAAGTTTGGATTTTGGAATTCCGGATGTGGGGATTTGTACCTGTACATTAAATAATTTTGTTGTAAAATATCCTTGAACTTTGCCGTTGTCCATATTCAGTAAGTACAATTAAAAAGCACATTTTCTTCTTCTCTTTGATCCAGGGTTCCCTTTAACAAAGAAAAGTAAATTTGTCAAAACCCATTTAATTTTAATGTGTAAGAAATGCTTGCTCCTTTTTCGGAATGTGCTTTTACCACTCTTTTTGTTGATTTTTCAAGACAAGGGCACCACCTTTTGGAAATCTCAAAAATAGCAGAAATGTTAATAGACATTTGAAAATCATACATCTATGTGAGAGCAAAGGAACTAGAGTATTTAGGCACTTTATACACACAGACAAGACTGTATTGTATACATCCTAAAACACAACCGGTGAAGGCCATATTGACTTCTTTTATCTGGTACAGAGTTAAATGTGCCATCATGATTTGTACTTTGCAGCTGTGTGAATATATTTCCTATGTAACAATGTGGTACATTCTTCCATAAATATATTCTGTTTTCCTATATATTTTATTTACATGTCTGCTTTTCATGGAAAACTGTGCTCAGCTGCATGATTAAATGTAGTGATGGTATGAAGATATGAATTTCAAAATGCAAGCCAACTTAAAAATCTCAAGAAAAGTTTGTTTTTTAATGATATTAATAGCAGCTCGTCATATAGAAAAGATTTTCAGCAGATGTCCTTCTAGCCAAAAATAATATTTCTATGGTTTTCATATATTGCGCAGTCCATAATTACATTGACATCATAGAAATTCTGGGTAACAAGAAACAATGCTATAATCTATGCTGACATATAGATACTGCACACTTGTATGTAACAATTGTGCAAACAGCGCTAGCCCCGCCACTCTTCTCCTGTAACAAAACTGAATCCTAAAAGTGTAATAAAGTCAGTTCAGACCAAGTGCAATCACACAAAATATATAAACTGTGTATAGAAGATTGATGCTGTTTGTATGTGCAGAGAGATGCAAAAGTAATGGCGGTATGTAAAAATACACTCACATATCTTCTATGGGCGATGTTGCAAAAACTGTATTAGGATAACACATTACCTGTGTTTTACTCGCTGCACCGTCTGCCGACTACAGTGCTCCTCTGCTCTTACAAGGTCCGACTGACCCAACCAGATCCTCCGCTTCCGGCTTCTGGCGCTGGATACAGGTGTAAGTCCCGATGATGTCAGAGAGCCCAATAGCTGTTCAAAATGACAATATCCACAAAGGGGCAAATGCTAGAGCAGCTCAAAATAAGACATCTTTATTGAAAAAATTGTTAAGTCACCAACGTGGGCAAGTACAACCTACTAGTGAGTTAAAAAAAAAAAAAGGGTAACACACATCCCCAGACTCAGGACACGTTTCGGGTTTCCCCGTACTCACAGATAGTAGGGGAGGGACTCAAGATCAATTTATACCATACTAACTATGGGCTCATTTAGGTTGAGTGTTACCCACATCGCAAAACACTAAATTAAACTATTAACCCCTAAACCTAAATGGGGGGATATAAGAAAGGTAAATTACTGTGTCACCCAAGTATCCCTGCTCCCCAATAGGGATTCCCAATAGAATTTGACATCATAAAATTTATGAAGAGTCCCTTTTCTAAAATGAAGATATTCCTCTTGAGACATGAGTATCGAGGTGTATTGTATCCACTCCGTCTCCGTGGGGGGTGAACAGATTTCCATTTCCTTGCAATTAGTGTTCTAGCACTGTTCAAGCCTATTACCAATAGGTTCCATCTAATTGAACACATTCTAGTGGGTCTATGATTTAGCATTGCAGTAATGGGTTCTAGTACAAAGTCATCCTCCAAAATAGTACCAAGACTTGACTCAATCTGGGACCAAAAAGGTCTGAGTATCTCGCATTGCCACCATATATGAGCCATAGTCCCTCTCTTTCCACACCCCCTCCAACAACCGCCGCTAGCATTTGGATAGATATGTTTCAGACGGGCCGTTGTCAGATACCATTGTGTCAATATTTTGTAATTGGTTTCTACGATTTTTGGAGAAGCAGAAGATTTACGGGTATAGTAGAATATATTTTCCCAATCCTTGGTTTCTAAAGTCAAACCCAGTTCTTGTTGCCAGCCCTCTGTATATGTGGGTTAAGTGGACCTTGTCGATGCTTCTAATAACCCTCTAGCCAATGAAAGAGTCCCAGGGGGAAGTGACTCAAAGAGACACAGTTTTTCAAATGAGGTAGGAGTTCTTAAAAAGATTGTCTCTATGTGGAGAGTTTTGGAGAAGATGACACAATTGTGCATAGTTAAGCCAGGAGGA